>NC_079495.1:113915794-114515794 GCF_030052815.1 Hevea brasiliensis
ATAAAAGACTAGGGCAAGTAGTCAAAATAAAGCAAAGATGACAGACTACTTAAAGCTGGATGCTCTAAAGTACTAGGAAGGAGATGATCCTTTCAAGTACATTAGGGCAGTTAAAATGATAGTCGATGAATTGAACGTCAATGATAGTAGGGCCATTTAAATGGTTGGGTTTACCTTAAAATGTAAAAAGGCAAAGGAATGGTACAAGTCCTACATTTAAGACAGGGTTTACAGTATGACTTGATCTTAGTTTATGACAGAGTTTACAAATTGGGCTTTTTTAGAAAGCTCTAGCGAACTAAAAGTGGTGGAGTTTGAATAGTTGAGACAAACTATTGATATGAGTATGGAAGAGTATACGAATAAGTTTATTAAGCTTCTATAGTATGTGGGGAAAAAGTATAATACTCGTAAGAAAAAGGCAAAGAGGTACACTCAGAGGTTGCACTCCAAATACTCTTCATTAAATTTGGCTGCAAAAACCCATAGCTTCCAGTCCATAATAGATGCTACAAGAAAAATGGAGGCTAGGGCTATCATTGAAGGGAGTCTAAAGTTAAAAAGTACAAAAGCCAAGCAATACATAATTCCTAAGGCTACTGATGCAAGGAATTGAATCCTTTAACACAGACTGTTTCTTCATTTGGAACTAAGAAGGATAAATGAGGGAAGTTTGGCAAAAAGCAAAAGAAGAATAAGTTCTGGAACAGAATCAAGTCAGGCCTTCGGATAGGAGGTGGCTCTAGTTTGGGTTTGGATACCTCTGATTGTGCAAGATGTGGGAAGCCTCATCGAGGAGTTTGTAGGTTTGGAACTTCCTAATGTTACAGATGTGGTCAGGAGGGGCACATGTCTAAGGAGTGTCCTAACATAGAAAGGGTGGCTTCACAGCAGCAAACTAGGTTAGGTAGTGCAGCCCGACCAGTAGTGAGACAGGCTTTTATGGGCCCCTTATTAGGAAAGGGATAGGGTAGAGGACGAGGTCCTTCTTCCTCTATAGCAAGCTCTTAAGGAAGGGGTTCAACAGCATCAGCATGAATATTTACCATGACACAACATGAAGCCAATACCTCCAACATTGTGGTGTTAGGTAACCTTTGCATTGGAAGTTTTGATGTGTATGTTTTGATTGATCCTAGTGCATCCCATTTTTTTTGTTAAGCCCAAAATAATTATGAGATTAGGTTTAGTAGTTTTGAGTCTGCTATGTCCGTTGCTTGTCAATGGGCCCAAGTGTGATCCTTCGGTGATAGAGATGATCTATTATGCATGTCCAGTGATGGTGAAGGATAAATGTTTTCCAATTGACCTGGTGGTCCTAGAAATGATGGATTTTGATATCATTCTGGGGATGGATTAGCTCTCAGCCAATTATGCTATCTTAGACTGTAGAAAAAAGGTAGTATGGTTCAAAGGACTGGACAGGTTGGAGGTAGTCTTCCAAGGAGATTAGACATCAACAGCGAAGGGGATGATCTGCACAATACAAGCCAGTAAGATGCTTTAAAAAGGATGTAGAGGGTTTCTAGCCTATGTTTGAGAAGTTATGGAGAACAAAAGCGGATTGAAATAAGTTCTTGTGGTAATAGAGTTTTCAAATGTATTTCTTGAGGAACTACCCAGTTTATCATGTAACACCCTTACTTTAGATAGTCCATATATTCTACTGTTTCGATAACTAATGTCTGTCCGGATAGCCCAAATGTCTAAAATTATATTTAAACTAGAGTGAAGAGTCATAAATAAACCAAATAATGATAAGAAAAATTAAGAAAAAAAATTTAAGCAATGAATTGCACTAAGGTTAAATAAGCCATAGCTCCGGCGATGGGTAACCCTAACGGGAAGCGGCTGTGAAGACAGCTGCCCACCCTAGACCCATGGGAAAACCCTGTGAAATAATTTTTGGGACTCCAGTAAAGAGTTATTGAAGCTTAGATGACAAAAGAATGCCAAGAAAATGCTAAGAAAATTTTCTAAATCGGTACAGACAAATTCAACTCGATAAGCAAAACGAAGGGCATTTTGGTCATTTCACCTCCAGAGATAATTTTTGACCAACTTGTTCATTTAAGTGAGTGAGGTTAATATCTTAAAATATAAATAAATATTTCTAAAAAATTAATTAAAAATGATAAAAAAAGAAGAAAAGAAATACAAATCAAATGAAAATAAAAACTTAATTATGACATAATAATGATGTCATTTAAAATCTCCCACCAATCACATTTAGACAAGCACTCATAAAACCATTAAAAAGAGATAAAATCAAACAAAAATTTAGTTATCTTCCTCCCTTCACCAAGCTGGCCGAACCTCACTCTAGAATCTCCACCATTTTTCTTTCAACAAAGCTTCATCTCCCACTTGAATTCACCATAAAACTCCTTCTTGTCTTCACTAAAATTAATCCTTGCACCTTGAGCAAGCTTGAGGCAGCAAAAAGAAGAGGAAATAAAGAGGTTTAACAAGCTTGGAAATTGACTCAAGCAAGGTTAGTGCCAATTCCTTTCTCTTTCTCTTTATATTTTATGTTGAGAGCATAAATTAAGTGGGAAATTGTAGAAATTGAAACAAATTGTGCATGTTAAACTCACCTTAAATTTTTGGCAGCCATGGTAGGGAGAAGAATTTGGGTGTATAATTCAATTTAAACTTGGATTCTAGTTTGGTTATGAGCATATATATGAAGTATAAGGTGAATTGCTTATATTATGTGAAATTGGGGAATTATGGTTAGGGTTTTGAACCCAAAAATTGGGGGTTTATGGAATTGATAATGAATTGTTGTTTTAATGGTCAATTAGTGACCATTTGAGGTGAATTGACCTGAATTTGGAATGAATTGTGGCATTGAATAGTGAATGGGATAGGCTGCCCTATGTGCCAGGAATTTTGGACTTGAGTCCAGTGGGTTTGGGCAGCCCTAATTTGATTAGTGTAGCTTCAATTGGTGCAAGGCTAATTGGAGGTGAGACTAGGGACATGATGATACATTTTTGATGAAGAGACTCTGCCTAGAAAACCAACTTAAGGTGACCTAAAATTTGCCTAAATCCGGGTAACCAAAATTCTGGACCTGGAAAATGACCAAATGAATAGTGTTTGTTCAATTGGCCATAACTTTGTGTAGAAAGGTCCAAATGACCTTATTTTTAAACCTATGGAAAGCTTAGACAATGTAAAACAACTTTCATGAAGAACAAAAGCCCAAATTCTGACCATAACCAATTCAAATTGCTAGCCAAAATTAGGATACCAAAACTACCAGAACCAATTTTGCCCAGAAAATCTGGGAATGTACCAATCCGATGAGTTATGGTAAAATTGCCATAACTTGAGCTACAAAGCTCTAAATGGAGTGATTCAAAAAGGGAATCAAAGAAAACACATTAAGAAACAACTTTGATGAAGGAAGTTTAGCCAAATTACTACTATAGATCGGTCCAATAGAACAGTAAACCTAAGTGACCAAATCTGAATTTTTGGAATTTCTTCCAATGAGCTTTGAATTGAAATTGGCAACTAATGCCAACAAATATAAAATCCAAAATATGGTATTTTAGTGTAATTAGAACTAGCATACCTATTAACTATGAAAAAAGTTAATATTTTGAATGAATAGTAAGGTGAATAATAACCACTAAACCTCTAATGTAAAGAATTAAACAATTAACTTTGTAACATGTCCTAGTATGCCTAGTATGATTGGTTTGGATAGGTTGGCATGCCAATAGGGTTCCGATAGTAGTACTGCATATGGCTTCATACTATTTCATGATTTATGGTATATAATACTATTTTGTGATACTATGGCTTTTAGCCATTTTGATACTCTTGATATATTTTGCATTGTGCCTGATGATTATTATGGCTTATTAGCCGTTCTGTTGCATACCTGGCAGACACTTTGTGACCAATAGTGTGACGGCCTAAGGTACTTGGTACCCAGTGCCAGTTTACCCATTTATCCAGTCCTATCAACTGGTATAGGTTACTTGGGCAACCAAAATAAGTCTTAATAATTTATAACCAAATAATGAACATAAAAAGTACTAAATGAATAATATTACAAATAATTATCAAGAATTCAGTCTACATAAAATAATACCATAATTTTTGCATATTTAATTATTTTAGTTTGTCACACCTTACCCCTCGGTAAGGCATAATATGATCTCGTAGAATACCTAATGAACTATCGAACTTTACCTATCGATAACTCATTAAGTACCCTACAAGGGATTTTAAAACAAATTTCTTATTTTTGATAAGTGGTGAGCATTTTCTAATAAGTATTTAAAACATTTAGTCAAAATTAAAACTAGTTAATATTTTTGGTCCATTTTAGTTTTCCGCAAATTTTATAAAAATTTTGACAGAGTTCTGTCTGTATTTTGAGAAACCAGTTCTTCAAATACCTGTAAAAAGCACTTTTAAAATTTTTTCTCAACAACTACTTCAATTTTACAATCAAACTCAATCCATTTCAACAACTCCACAATCATTTCAATCAATTTCTCAAGCTCAAAATTCTATAATCCTCATAATACTAGCAATTCATTTTATTCAAATTAAATAAAATAGTTCCACTCATATATCATTAGAAACAAAACAATTTATATTCATCATACTAGAAATTTACATTAAGAAAATCCAAACTAAATTTATTACAACTTTATACAAACTTTGTACAAGCTGCTCAAGACCGATTTTATATGTCCATACAATTACCTACAATACAAACACCAAAATGAATATTTACAGTCAGGGTATAAATTATACCCGATAACTTCTAGCAGGTAGCTCCCCTATCCTCAGCAGCTCAATCTGCTGCTCCTCTAGTCTTTATATCTGTGACAGCATGCAAAGCTATTGCTGAGTGGTAAACTCAATGGTGCACAAACTAATATTTTAAAACTTAATACAAATTATGCTTGACAATTCATAACAAATAGAATTTTAAAATTTCTAAATTCTTCAAAATCCATGACCTTCAGAAATCAACATTTTCATTCATGCAAATTATTCATTTGAATAACATTTTGATCAAATAGTAACTATTTAGTTACATTTCTTTTAAATTCCAAAACAGTACAAAAATTCTTGAATCACTAACAAATTATTTATTTCAATCACAATTTATCAAATCATGCATAATTTAAAGGGCGTTGCCAACAATACACACAGTCGAACCCATGACCCAAAATTCGAATAGATGCCGTGTTGTACACCACGACATTTCACATTCTCCCAAAAACCGAGGCTAAAAGGGAGAAACAAAGACTAGCTAGTATATATGAGTACTCATTCATATCATTCCCCAATTGGCAGGCCAGAGAGGAAGAAACTCACCCCATTAAGTGGAGGAGTTATCTCACTAGACAAGCTAATGAGAATTCACAACATATTTTGTCATCTCAACTGTGGTTTCAAATCATATTCAAAACAATTTCTATTTACAAAGTGTTTACAAATCATCAACATATTTAATCATCATAAATTCATGCTTAAGGTTGGCAACACATCAAACTTAAAATTTACAATCCTCAAAACAATGCAATAAATCCTTAAATGCATAAGAAAATTTATATTCAAATTATACAATTTCATTCAATAAGTTAAAATTCTCAACACAACAAAAATCATAAATCATACAATAAATTTATTTCAAATCAATTTGGAATTGAAAAATAACAAAAGAGTTAGTTGTGCACAAACCTCAAACGAGTCGCCTCTTGGCCTTGACTCGGTTCCTTGGGTTCTTTCCCGGTATTCTTTCTAACTGAAACACACAATTTCACAATGTTTCAGTACTAGAACTTAACATAAATCCAAAATAAATTTAGTTTCACTTTTACCTAGCTCTAACGCACCAAACTCGACGTTCTTGAAATTTGGTGTTTTGGGGTTACTATTCATTACACTATTTAAGTCAAATTGTTGACTTTCTAAGGCATAATAGGTATGGGAATTCCAACTTCACCCACATACCACATTTTGGTCACCAAACTTGTTAGTTTTGGTCATTTTCTCAACACTTAAGTCTTTTAGGCAAAATTGTCAATTTTCAGTTTTGGAGTCCTAAGTTGCACTGTTTCATTGGTCCTTTTACTGTTGGAATTTGGCAAAACTTTCTTCATAGAAAATGTTCCCTATTGTCTTAAGTTTATTCTCCTTTTTGAATCACCCCAATTGGAGTTTTGTAGCTCAAAATATAAGCAAATTACATTTATTGTTCATGCTGCAGAATTTTGTTCTGGCAGATTATTAATTCCAACTTTGTTCAGCAATTTGATCAAGTTAGGTCCATAATTTGGTCTAAATTTCTTCATATGAAATGTTCTACTATGCCTTAGGTTTCCATCGGTTCAAGAATCACCTAAATCGGAGTTTTCTAGAGAGAGTTATAGCCATTGAAACTTTACTGTTCATGTGGTAAATCTGCAGTTTTGCAGATTCAGTGAGTCAACTTTGCTCACTAATTTGATGGGGTTAATGGCATAATTTGGGCTAGTGTTCTTCATGAAAGTTTTAGGTCTATATCTCATCTAACCACTGGTAAAATTTTGGGTCATTTTGACCTGCCTAGCTCGAGTTATGACCCAACTACTATTACTGTTCATGTGTACTGTTCATACTGCAGATTTTCAAGTTTGGGCAGTTTGTTCACCATGTTTTGGTCACCTTTTGGGCATGCTTCCCAAATGAAAATTGTGTCATTTAGTGCCTATTTTCAGTCCCAATTGGTCTCATACCAATTGGACTTGTAAAATTTCATTTTTGGTCCCTCAAAGTGGATTTTTGGTCATGCTTCATACCCAATCCGAATTTGGCTTTGACTTAAACACTTCTAACACACTTAATTAGGTCACAAATGACCATTTCTTCCCCTAAACTATGTCAAAGACATCATTTAGCACTTCTTCACATTTTTGGTCTCTAAACCCTAATGTTCAAAACCCTAATTCATGTCATTTGTTGCATTTAGCTAATTAAGCACTTATAAACATGCTCCCTTAACTCAATTAAGCTTCCTAACATGTTTAGCTCAAACAAATTTATACTTTGTCCAATCAAACCCTAGCTGTCCAAAATTATATATAATACCTCAACAAATTTTCTTTCCATTTTAAGTTTATTTACAAGCTCAATAAGTTAGAAATGTAAGAATCAAACTCAAATTATCAAATTTGATTACTAACCTTTTATGTAGAATTTCCAAGTCTTTATTTCTTCAATTTTTCATTTTCTTTCTTGCTCCAATCTTCTTTTCAAGACTCAAAGACAAGGTTTAACATGAGAAACTAGGAAATTTATGGTGTAATTTATGGTTTTAAAAGCTTAAATATAAGCTTTAATGGTGGAAAAATAAAAAGAAAGGGAGAGGAGAGCTTGGAAGAGAGAGAAACGTAAATGAATGGAAGATGAGTGTTTTCTATTTTTTTTTTCTTTTCTTTTTCTTTTATATCTTTAGTTTTATGGAAGACCATAAATCTAATTAATTAAATATATTAATTATTATTTTTATGGAATCATGCATAATGTCATG
This sequence comes from Hevea brasiliensis, assembly GCF_030052815.1. Classification (NCBI taxonomy): domain Eukaryota; kingdom Viridiplantae; phylum Streptophyta; class Magnoliopsida; order Malpighiales; family Euphorbiaceae; genus Hevea; species Hevea brasiliensis. The sequence continues at coordinate 113,923,347 of NC_079495.1, forward strand.
CATGATGTCATCACCTTTTTAACTTTTTCATTTTCCATTTTCTTGTTTTTTTTTTCTATTTTTCTATTAGTTCTTTAATTTAATTCTAGATTCTGAAATTTTCTTTTCTCTGATTTTATTTGACAGTTAGGTCAGAAGTCAGCTCTCGGGGTCAATTAATCAAATTGCCCCTTGCCGGTTCATCCCGGTTTGCAATTAATTCCATATTCCTTCCGGCTCCCTGACCTAATTATTTGACTAGCTTAACAGTTCTTTTTCGTGATTTTCTCTTTTCCACGATGTTCATAAGGTTCTTAAGGACCGCGGCGTCACATTTTATGGTTCGAAATTTGAGTTTAAATTGACTTCGCAGTCATTCCCGAGGAGGTCACCCATCGCTGTGACTCTCCGCTCGTTTAACTTCTTATGTTCTGTTTTTCTTATTTATACTTAACTAATTGGCAATTACTAATTATTTGTGTTTATGGCTTATTTAGTTGTCTTAAGTATGGTTCTAATCCCCTTAATTGTCCGAACCGACATCGGTCACCGGAATAGTGAAATATACCAGGCTATGCAAAGGGGGGTGTTACAATTCTCCCCCCTTAAAATAATTTCATCCTCGAAATTGTGTTCACTATCTATCCTCAAATAGTCATACATATTGTTTTCTCGTGTTTTTCTCACATTTTTGCGTAGCTTCATAATCGGAATAATGGTCCGTAGCACTTTAACCAATACTATTTACTCATCAATTGCTTACCTCGTGTCCCAAGTTTCTTATGAGCTTCTGTCATAAGTTAGATTCAATTTCATTTCAATTTTATAGGTAAGCAAATCTGTGTGTTAGTGGATCCACTCTTTCTAGGACCTCGTATGATCCTATGGGTGAAAACTTAGTTTTACTCTTTTCTTATCAAATCTCTTGATCATTTGATGCAACCTTCAATTTAGTTTATAATATTTTAGTCTTTTCTTGCTATTGTTTTAGTAATTATTTTCCTTTGTAGTCTTCTTTTTTTTTTTAAATGACCTTGTTGGTCATATATGAACTGCTTATCTCTTTCTTAGCCATAGGTCCATAACCATTATCTTACCATCTCTATTTATGACCAAGGCCTATGTGCCATTTTTCACTATCTTGTTTGCTTTTGTTTAACTTATTTCCTTCTTGATAAAATAGTTCGGGATATCATTACGCGTCTTAAGTAAGTTGTTTGTCCTGGTGGTAAATTCTCATCTAGTGTTTTTCTCATTTCTTACTGTTCTATTTGTTTCTTTTCATTCCACAACTTAACTTTAATTATTTTATTCCTCAATCTTATCTTCTTCCTTAACTTGGTTGTCGAGTCGTAATTTAGTACCTCTTATCGTCCGTAATAAATCCATTATACTTCAATATTACTTGATTTGGTCCTCTGACCATTCTAGTCAACACTTTAATTAATATTCATAATGTTTCTTTATTACATTCGCACTAACTATTCTAATTTTTACTTCCACAACTCTTTTATCTATCAATTTACTATAGCTTATTTTTCACTGGTCTGTGATCATTACCTTTTTTTTTTTTTAACCATAAACAATTTTGTAATCTTAAGAAGGGAGTCTACCGGACTCTCCTATTTCCCACGCTATTTAAAAGTTTCGCTTGAATTCTAATCTAATCCTTATGATCCGCACAATAAAATTGTGCTCTTCCTAAATAATACCTGGCCAACTAGTTCCTACCAAATTACTGTTATCAGTAGAATATCATTTTTTAACTGTTTTATAAGTTATAATTGTCATCCATAGCATCCTGTCTCTTCTAAGGAAACAAAATTATATTTTGTGTCTTACCGTTACACAAATAGAATACTATTCCTTACTAAATTTGAGCAAAAGATTCATTGCAATACCAGAACAACTATAAACCCTATATCCGAGACTGGATGACTTAGCCCTATAGGTGTTATTTTTAAATTTTTACTGTGACACCCCTTATCCGTCTACAGTATATCCGAGTAAGTTATGTCACATGGTGTACTGGAACACTTTATTTTATCTTAATTAATTTTCATCATAATCTTGAATATATCTTGTTAAATATAATCTATTTAAGTCATTTGTTGAAATTTTAATTAATTTGAGGTTCCGAAAATTTTATAGAAAATCCGATAGAGTACCGGCTAAAAATGGAGAAAACAGTTCTTCGGAACCTGTGAAAAACACTTCCTATAATTATATTCAATCATCACAAACTCCAACATCAAAATCTCAACATTTTTCAATTTCATTTCTCAATCATTCATCTCGTGTGATAATCATGTATAATCACAGATAAACATTCACTTTTCCATTCACAAACACAATTCTCATTATTTACATGAACATCAAAATACATTTCATAAGTTCAATTACATATGAGAAAATAAAAATTAGTTACAAAATATCAAAATGAAACCTAGTGTCCTACCAATGCACAGAAGATGGTGAGGTGACACGAACACTATGCAGAGCTGCAGGATGGTCTCACCCAGTCTGCGGTCTACTGGGCTATCGATCAGTATCTCCAGAACCTACGCATGGCAAAAGCAACGCGCTAAGCAATAATGCTTAGTGGTGCAATAATAAAATAAAAGGAAATAACAGAAAATAAATATGTATTGAATGTATCGATGTTTTACTGGTTTTATACTTGTTATAATCATTTATTTCGTTAACTTTATCCACTTTCATTCTTTTGGTTGCCCAAGTAACCTATCTTTGGACGAATCGGATGGATAAGCGGGTATCTTGTTGGGTATCTAGTACCTCGGGCCGTCACACCATCGGTCACGTATGCATCTCCCGGTGTGCAACAGAACAGCTAATAAGCTATAATGACCATAGGCACAAGGCCAAATATCAACACAATGTCAAAATGGCCAAAAGCCATGAAATCGCAAAATGGCATAATGCCATGTGCAGTACTGCTAGCTGAACCCTATTGGCATGCCAAACTATCCAAACCAATCTTGTTAGGTATACTAGGGCATTTGATACTTTTGAATTCTTCAATTTTTGAATTTCAAGTTTTGGTGTCACTATTCACTTCATTGGTCAACAAAAATGTTGACTTTTGCATAGAAAATAGGTACATTGGTTTTAACACCCCCAATGTACCACATTTTGCATTCAAAACTTGTTGGAATTAATCACCAATACCATTTCTAAGCTTAGAACTAAGAGAGCAGAATTTTCAGTTTTTGTACCCTAAATTTACTGTTCCATTAGTGAATGTTACAGTGGGAATTTGAGGAAATGGTAAACATGAAAGTTGTTCCTTATTTTGTCTCGTAGAATTTCCTTTTTTGAATCACTCCATTTGCAGTTTTGTAGCTCCAGTTATGGTCCAAAAACCACAGCTGGCCGGATTAAAAACTGCAGAATTGACCATATCTATAGTGCAGTGAACAGTGACTGCCACTGCCTTGTTGGATAGGTTCTGGTCATAATTTGGGGTAGGTTTCTTCATGAAAGTTGTTTTTCTATATCTTAAATTGTTGCTGTAAAAATGTTAGGTCAATTGACCCATTCTACAATGACTTATGGCCAAATGAACAATTACTGTTCATTTGGTCATTCTGCAGATTCTGGTTGCAGGGTATCCGGATTGGGGCCAGTTTTTGGTCCACTTACTTTGGTCTTTTGGGCATGGTTTCTTCAGAAAAATTGTGCCATTATGTGTCTAGTTTCATGTCCAATTGGGAAAATACCAATTGAACCTACGCAGCCAAAGATATGGCAGTCCAAACAGGCTGGACTCACAGCCTCACCTGCTGCTGTCACTAGGCAGCCTACCAATTTGGTTTGTAACACTCTAATTCACTTCAAATTATAGTCAACTTACCTCAAATGGTCACTAATTGACCATTAGAATGTTCAATCATCATTTCATAAGCCAAGTCTAAATTTCACTCCCAAAACCCTAATTTCCCATTATGATTCACACCACACACCTTAGTTAACACTTCCATTCCTTATATATATATATATATATATATATATATATATATATATATATATACACTTTAAACACCCTCTCTAATCCACTCTAAGCCCATCTAAACCATCAAAGTCATAACCCTCACTAGGCAGCCGAATTCCATGGTATACATACATATGAGTTTTAGTCCATTTACTTCACAATTTCATATTAATTTCAAGTCCCTAACATGGAATAAAAGAAATATATGCATAAATAAGCACTAACCTCTTGTAGGGTAGAATTTTACAAAATTAAACTTCACTTTCTTTCCTTTTCTAGGCTGCCAAACACTTTCCCAAGAGGTATGGACAAGTTTTAATGAAAGGTGTCTAGGGTTTAGTAGTGAAACAAAGAGAGAAAGGGAGCTTTGGTTGAGAATCAATGGAGGGAGAGGGGAGAAGGGTTTCAGCTGGCTGAAGGAGAAGAAGAAGACCAGAATTTTTTTTGTCTATTTTGACTCTTTTAAGTGTTTTAAGAATGCTTGTTAACTTGTGATTGGTTGGGAGTAAGATAATGACATCATGTGATGTCATTATCCCTAATTTTCTTTATTTTTCTTTTCTTTTTATCTCTACTCATTTTCAATTTAATTTTTAGTAATGTTTATTCATATTTTATGTCATAATAATTATTTACTCAACTGGACAAGTCGGCCAAAAATCGTCTCTGAAGGCGAAATGACCAAAATGCCCTCCGTTTGGCTTAACGGGTCAAAATTGTCTGTACCGATTGAAAAATTTTTCTAAATATTTTCTTGGCATTCTAATGCCATAAGAACCTCAATGACCCTTCTCTGGAGTCCTAAAAATTATTTTATGAATTTTCTCTCGGGTCTAGGGCTCCTAGTTACGAGAACCGCAACTTCCCATTGGGTTACCCATCGCTTGGGCACCGGCTCATTTGACTTATTTGTATTTTATTTCTAAAATTTTTACTAAATTTTTATTATTAATATTTGAGTTAATTATGGTTCCTCACTTTAGTTTAAATATTTTTTCGGACGTTCTAGCTGTTCGGACCGACAATCGTCAGGAGCAGTAGAGAATGTACGAGTTACTTCTGAGGAGGGTGTTACAACTCTTCCTCTAATTTAAATTTCGTCCTCGAAATTTACCTGATGCAAACAGTTGAGGGAACTGTTGCCTCATCATTTCTTCACTTTCCCAAGTTGCCTCCTCGGTGTTGTGGTGCCTCCAAAGCACTTTCACCAATGGAATCTGCTTATTTCTCAACTCTTTCACTTCTCGAGCCAGGATCCGTATGGGTTCTTCTTCATATGTCAAATCCGATTGTATTTCAATTTCTTCCCTGGAGATGACATGTGAAGGATCTGAGAGGTATCTTCTTAGCATAGAAACGTGGAACACATTGTGGATCTTATCCAGCTCTGGTGGTAAAGCTAGCCTATAGGCTACTGGTCCCACACGTTCAATGACTTCATATGGGCCAATAAACCTAGGGCTCAACTTACCTTTTCTTCCAAATCTCAATACCTTCTTCCACGGTGACACCTTGAGGAACACTTTGTCGCCAACCACATATTCTATTTCTTTTCTCTTCAGGTCGGCATAAGATTTCTGTCTGTCTGAGGCAACCTTCAGATTGGCTTTGATTAGTTTCACTTTCTCCTCAGTCTGTTTCACCAGATCTGGCCCCACCAGTTTGTCTTCGCCCAATTCAGTCCAGCACACTGGAGTTCTACATTTCCTCCCATACAGTGCTTCATACGGGGCCATTTGGATACTAGCTTGGTAGCTATTGTTGTATGCAAATTCTGCCAGTGGGAGGTATCTATCCCAACTTCCCTCAAACTCAATGACACAACTCCTCAGCATATCCTCAAGGACCTGACATATATTTCATATTATTATTATCATTTTAGTTCAATATTTGTATTAATTCAATTGGTTTCAATTGTTTACCTGGATTACTCTTTCTGATTGCCCATTCGTCTGAGGATGGAAAGCTATGCTGAAGTGGAGTTGTGTACCCAAGGACTCATGCAACTTCTTCCAAAATCTCGATGTAAACCTTGGGTCTCAATCAGATATGATGGAAAGTGGAATTCCATGCAGTCTAACTATCTCACTGATATACACCGCTAACTTCTCCGGTGAGTAGTCGGTCCTAATCGGCGAGAAAGTGTGCTGACTTTGTCAATCTATCAACTATCACCCATATTGCATCATGTTTCTTCTGGGTGAGAGGTAGACCACTTACAAAATCCATGGTGACCTGATCCCATTTCCATTCAGGTATGCGTATAGGCTGTAGCAAACCTGATGGAACTTGATGTTCTGCCTTAACTTGCTGACATGTCAAGCATTTAGTCACATAGTCAGCTATGTCCTTCTTCATACTGTGCCACCAATCTGAAGCTTGGATCATGATACATTTTTGTACTTCCTGGGTGCATAGCATATACACTGGTGTGTGCCTCTTTTAGAATACTGGCCTTCAATTCCCCATCATCTGGTACACACAGTCTTCCTTTGTAGTACAGACACCCATCTACTTTCACCTCATAGTCAGTTGCTTTTTCCTCTGAGATTTTGCTCATAATAGCCATTAACTTTTCATCTGCCTTTTGTCCATCTAAAATCTACTGTAGCAGGTTTGGCCACACTTGCAACTCAGCCAAAATAGCTCCATCTCGAACCAAAGACAGACGAGCATTCAATGATCTCAAAGCTGTCATGGATTTTCTGCTCAAAGCATCAGCAACTACATTTGCCTTCCCAGGATGGTAGTCAATTACACAATCATAGTCCTTCAGAAACTCAATCCATCGTCTCTGTCTAAGGTTGAGCTCCTTCTGGGTTGGCAAGTATTTCAGGCTTTTGTGGTCTGTGTAAATGTAGCACTTTTCACCATACAAGTAATGCCTTCATATCTTCAGTGCGAAGATAATTGCTGCAATCTCTAGATCATGGGTAGGGTAATTCTGTTCATGTGGCCTTAGCTGCCTGGAAGCATAAGCGACCACCTTCCCCTCTTGCATCAATACACACCCTAACCCATTATGAGAGGCATCACTGTAGACCACAAAGTCCTTTCCCGACATTGGCTGTGTTAACACTGGTGCCTCTGTCAACATAGCCTTCAACTTCTCAAAACTAGTCTGACACTTGTCATTCCAGTCAAATCTGACATTCTTGTGTAACAACTTGGTCATTGGAGCAGCTATTAAGGAAAATCCCTTCACAAATCTCCTGTAATACCCACTAGCCCCAAGAAGCTTCGACCTCGGTTGTATTTCTAGGAGGCTTCCATTCCATCATCGCTTCTATTTTCTTAGGATCCACCTAATCCCCTCGGTGACACTATGTGTCCAAGGAATCCAATCTAATTCAACCGAAGTCACACTTGGACAACTTAGCATACTGACTTCTTTTCTCTCAGGGTTTGCAGAACAATCCTCAAATGCTCATCATGTTCTTCACTGGTCTTGGAATACACCAAAATATCATCAATAAAGACCACTACGAACCGATCTAAGTATGGATGGAAGATACGGTTCATAAGGTCCATGAATGCCGCTGGTGCATTAGTTAGGCCAAAGGGCATCACCAGAAACTCATAATGCCCATATCGGGTCCAGAATGCAGTTTTTGGCACATCTGCATCCTTCAACCTCACCTGAAGATACGATCGAGATCAATCATAGAAAATACTCCTGCTCCCTTCAACTGATCAAACAGATCATCAATTCTAGGCAACGGATATTTATTCTTCACTGTCACTTTATTCAACTGCCGGTAATCAATGCATAGCCTCAAAGTCCCATCCTTCTTTTTCACAAACAGCACTGGAGCTCCCCATGGTGACACACTGGGGCGTATGAACCCCTTATCAAGCAACTCTTGCAACTGAGTTTTCAACTCCCTCAATTCAGTGGGTGCCATCCTATAAGGAGCAATGGAAATGGGTGCTGTACCCGGCAGTGTCTCAATAGCAAATTCAACTTCCCTTTCTGGTGGTAAACCGGGCAATTCTTCAGGAAATACCTCTGGGAAGTCTCTTACTATGGGTATATCACTCAGGTTTGGCTTAGCCTGCCTAGTATCCACCACATGTGCTAGGTAGGCTTCACAGCCTTTTCTCATCATTCTTCTTGCAACTGTGGCTGAGATAACATTGGACAGGAAATCTGTCCTTTCACCCACAACAGTGATCTCATTACCCTCTGAAGTTTTCAGAGAAATTCTCTTCAATTTGCAATCAACTATTGCCTGATGACGTGACAACCAGTCCATTCCCAAAATCACGTCAAACTCGTGGAAGGGCAACTCAATCTGGTCTGCCAAAAATTCATACCCCTGAATCCTTAACGGGTAACCCTTGTATACTTTGTTCACCACTACACTATGGCCCAATGGATTAGTGACCAGAATGTCTTGGTCACTCTCCCCTACTAGTATCCCCCTTTCTACGGGTAGGTTGATGCAGATGTATGAATGAGTGGATCCTGGATCCACCAATGCATGCACAGATGTATTGTAGAGGGAGAACGTACCCCTGATGACGTCCGGGGCATCTTGCTCCTCCTGAGCTCTAATGGCATAAGCTCTGGCAGGTGGTCTGTTATCAGGCCTCTCTGCTGGTTCAGATGCAGGCCTCTGAGATGATCCCACTGCCTCAGATTTGCCAGATTTTCTACCCCTTTGTGGTGCAGGCAGTGCATGCGCTTGCATTGGAGCAGCTGTAGTGGTTCTGCGTGGACAGTTCCTCAACTGATGCTCTGTTGACCCACACCTTAAGCAGGCACCAGTCACTCTCCAACACTCCCCCTTGTGCCACTTCAGGCAATGTGGACATGCAGAAGATGCTGGGGCTGGTCCCCTGAACCCCATCCACGAGAGCGCCCGCGATGGTGTGGTGACCTCTCCTAGGGGTAAGCGTGGCTGGGCCCCGAGTGACCACGACCTTGTGGTGACTGAACTGCATGCGGTGGACCTTTGAACTTCTTCCCAAATGCAGGAGATGAACTAGGCGACTGGCCCCTCTTCTGCTGTCTTTCCCTTCTAGTCCGCTCACCGATTCTTACTTTTTCAACCTTTATTGCGACTTCCACTAACTAAGTGAAGTCGGTAATTCCCAAAGGCGATGATCATGATCTTTATGTTGTCATTTAGTCCCTCTTCAAATCTCTTACACCTTTCAGCCTCATTAGGGACTATCTCCCTTCCGTAGCGGCTCAATCTAACAAATTCCTTTTCATACTCGGCAACTGACAGCTGTCTCTGCCTCAGATTAATAAACTCTCTTCTTCTCTCTTCCAGGTATACACTACCCACATATTTCTTCTTAAATTCAGAGAGAAAGAAGTCCCAAGTTACTATTTCTGACTGCACTTCACTGGATACTGTGTCCCACCATTCATATGCATCATCTTGCAACAAAGATATGGCAGCTTCTAAATTTTGCTCTGGAGTGCAGTGGAGTTGTTTTAAAAATCTCTGCTCTGCTCAACCAATTCTCTACTGTGAGAATCATCTTCTCTCTTGCCAAAGAAGTCCACTGCTCCAAACTTTCTCAATTTTTCTAGATGTGATTTTGGTTGTGGAGGTGGTGGTGGTGCTGGCATTACCCCGGCCATTTGTTTGAAAAATTCAGCCATTTGCTGGAACATGGCCTGTGGAGGCTGAGCAGGCTCTGCTTGAGCTGGCGGAGCAGGTTCTCCCATACCCCCAGTCTCAGCTGCTGCAGGTGGAGCATGACTCTCCACTTCCTCCTCAACTGCCCTCTGAGATGTAGGGTCCATATCCTATTCAAAATAAGAGAAACAAACAGATCTGCATTAGTGTCACCTCGACTCTTACAAATGCAATGCATGGTATGGACTCAATCTAGGCCCAGAAACGCCTAAACCGTGCTCTGATACCACTAAATGTGACACCCCTTACCCGTCTACAGTATATCCGAGTAAGTTATGTCACACGGTGTACCGGAACACTTTATTTTATCTTAATTAATTTTCATCATAATCTTGAATATATCTTGTGAAATATAATGTATTTAAGTCATTTGTTGAAATTTTAATTAATTTGAGGTTCCGAAAATTTTATAGAAAATCCGTCAGAGTGCCGGCTAAAAATGGAGAAAACAGTTCTTCGGAACCTGTGAAAAACACTTCCTATAATTATATTCAATCATCACAAACTCCAACATCAAAATCTCAACATTTTTCAATTTCATTTCTCAATCATTCATCTCATGTGATAATCATGTATAATCACAGATAAACATTCACTTTTCCATTCACAAACACAATTCTCATTATTTACATGAACATCAAAATACATTTCATAAGTTCAATTACATATGAGAAAATAAAAATTAGTTACAAAATATCAAAATGAAACCTAGTGTCCTACCAATGCACAGAAGATGGTGAGGTGACACAGACACTATGCAGAGCTGCAGGATGGTCTCACCCAGTCTGCGGTCTACTGGGCTGTTGATCAGTATCTCCAGAACCTACGCGTGGCAAAAGCAACGCGCTAAGCAATAATGCTTAGTGGTGCAATAATAAAATAAAAGGAAATAACAGAAAATAAATATGTATTGAATGTATCGATGTTTTACTGGTTTTATACTTGTTATAATCATTTATTTCGTTAACTTTATCCACTTTCATTCTTTTGGTTGCCCAAGTAACCTATACTGGACGACTGGACTGGATAAACGGGTATACTGGCGCTGGGTATCTAGTACCTCGGGCCGTCACACCATCGGTCACGTATGCATCTCCCGGTGTGCAACAGAACAACTAACTGTAATGACCATAGGCACAAGGCCAAATATCAACACAATATAAGAATGGCCAAAAGCCATGAAATCACAAAATGGCATAATGCCATGTGCAGTACTGCTAGCTGAACCCTATTGGCATGCCAAACTATCCAAACCAATCTTGTTAGGTATACTAGGGCATTTGATACTTTTGAATTCTTCAATTTTTGAATTTCAAGTTTTGGTGTCACTATTCACTTCATTGGTCAACAAAAATGTTGACTTTTGGATAGAAAATAGGTACATTGGTTTTAACACCCCCAATGTACCACATTTTGCATTCAAAACTTGTTGGAATTGATCACCAATACCATTTCTAAGCTTAGAACTAAGGGAGCAGAATTTTTAGTTTTTGTACCCTAATTTTACTGTTCCATTAGTAACTGTTACAGTGGGAATTTGAGGAAATAGTAAACATGAAAGTTGTTCCTTATTTTGTCTAGTAGAATTTCCTTTTTTGAATTACTCCATTTGGAGTTATGTAGCTCTAGTTATGGTCCAAAAACCACAGCTGGCCAGATTAAAAACTGCAAAATTGACCATATCTATAGTGCAGTGAACAGTGACTGCCACTGCCTTGTTGGATAGGTTCTGGTCATAATTTGGGGTAGGTTTCTTCATGAAAGTTGTTTGTCTATATCTTAACTTGTTTCTGTAAACATTTCAGGTCAATTGACCCATTCTACAATGAGTTATGGCCAAATGAATAATTACTGTTCATTTGGTCATTCTGCAGATTCTGGTTGCAGGGTATCCGGATTGGGGCCAGTTTTTGATCCACTTGCTTTGGTCTTTTGGGCATGGTTTCTTCAGAAAAATTGTGCCATTATGTGTCTAGTTTTATTTCCAATTGGCCAAATACCAATTGAACCTACACAGCCAAAGATATGGCAGTCCAAACAAGCTGGACTCCCAGCCTCACCTGCTGCTGTCACTAGGCAGCCTACCAATTTGGTTTGTAACACTCTAGTTCACTTCAAATTATGGTCAACTTGCCTCAAATGGTCACTAATTGACCATTAGAATGTTCACTCATCATTCATAAGCCAAGTCCAAATTTCACTCCCAAAACCCTAATTTCCCATTATGATTCACAGCACACACCTTAGTTAACACTTCCATTCCTTATATATATATATATATATATATATATATATATATATATATATATATATATATATATATATATATATATATACACTTTAAACACCCTCTCTAATCCACTCTAAGCCCATCTAAACCATCAAAGTCATAACCCTCACTAGGCAGCTGAATTCCATGGTATACATACACATGAGTTTTAGTCCATTTACTTCACAATTTCATATTAATTTCAAGTCCCTAACATGGAATAAAAGAAATATATGCATAAATAAGCACTAACCTCTTGTAGGGCAGAATTTTCCAAACTTAAACTTCACTTTCTTTCCTTTTCTAGGCTGCCAAACACTTTCCCAAGAGGTATGGACAAGTTTTAATGAAAGGTGTCTAGGGTTTAGTAGTGAAACAAAGAGAGAAAGAGAGCTTTGGTTGAGAATCAATGGAGGGAGAGGAGAAGGGTTTTAGCTGGCTGAAGGAGAAGAAGAAGACCAGAATTTTTTTGGTCTATTTTGACTCTTTTAAGTGTTTTAAGAATGCTTGTTAACTTGTGATTGGTTGGGAGTAAGATAATGACATCATGTGATGTCATTATCCCTAATTTTCTTTATTTTTCTTTTCTTTTCATCTCTACTCATTTTCAATTTAATTTTTAGTAATGTTTATTCATATTTTATGTCATAATAATTATTTACTCAACTGGACAAGTCGGCCAAAAATCGTCTCTGAAGGCGAAATGACCAAAATGCCCTCCGTTTGGCTTAACGGGTCAAAATTGTCTGTACCGATTGAAAAATTTTTCTAAATATTTTCTTGGCATTCTAATGCCATAGGAACCTCAATGACCCTTCTCTGGAGTCCCAAAAATTATTTTATGAATTTTCTCTCGGGTCTAGGGCTCCTAGTTGCGAGAACCGCAACTTCCCATTGGGTTACCCATCGCTTGGGCACCGGCTCATTTGACTTAGTTGTATTTTATTTCTAAAATTTTTACTAGATTTTTCTTATTAATATTTGAGTTAATTATGGTTCCTCACTTTAGTTTAAATATTTTTCTGGACTTTCTAGTATGCAGACCGACAATCAGTCACCGAACGAGAATGTACGGAGTTGCTACTGGGAGGGTGTTACATTTACCATGCTAAAATCTCTAGTCCCATAACAATTCTTGATGTACTGTAATTCGTGCTAGGGTAACAGAGTCTTTAACTCTCACAATCTTGCAACCATGATATTTTGATATTCTAATTGTAGAGTTTTAAATCCCGAATTAGGATTTTCAAACTTAGTCTTAGTAATAAAACTCTATTCTGGTATATTTGTACCAGAGCGAAAGTCATTTATAACTATTCTTATCCTTATGTACTATTGGGTAGTACGTAGCTCTACACAATAAATCTCAAGTTAGTACTATAATCTGCAGCTTACAGCACAAACATCAAGAATATTGCATAGTTACTACAATACATCCCAATAAATCAAACTTCCCTATGTCTTATTTCTTTCAAATCTACTAATATCTTAAACTTATTTTGATTATGGTACTTATTGACATCTATCACTTCCCTCTAGGGCAGATATATTGCTATAACTTACTTTTAGATCCTCTTGCCTTACCTAATTAGGCTTACTAATTAACTTTATAATTTATCGTAGTCTAGGAGATGTCTCTCACTAGAAACTTTTTCAAAATTAATTCCAATCACGCTTATTATTGCAATTCTTATCCTAAAAGACTAATTATTAACACATTAAAATTTATCTCCATGCAAGGGAATAGCAGTAGAACATATAATTTTAGCATTAGCATATAAACAAGTAGAGCTGGAATCAAATAGTACATAATTAGTCCTTTCACAAGTTAAGGACATACCGATAACTACATCTGAAGTCTCTGCTTCTTCCCCTCGATGCACGGTGTTCCCTCTTTCTAGTGTATTCTTCTGCTCAGGTTGGTCCATTGTACGAGGATTACCTGAAGTGTTGTCTCTACTTCTGCCTCTGCCCCTATTGACTATTAATGAGCCTCTAAAATCAGAACCTTGGACTGATTCCTTTGGTGTAGTGTGTGGCATAACTTGACGTGCGCTAGTACAATCTCGGGCGAAATGTCCAATTCCACCACAATTGAAACAGGCTCCAGTGACCCTATGGCATATACCTCCGTGTAATTTCCCACAAACGTCACAGAGACAGGTAGGGTAGGAACTTCTGGTTCTTTGACGAATGGTTCTTGATTGCTTCTGCCCTGAAGATCTGCCTCTGTCATACTTGAGAACTCGGGGTCCCTCAAAATCTTTTCTCTTTCCTAAATTACTACTCGAACTTTGACCAATAGATTTCCCACTTTTCTCTTTTTCATGCTGTTCTTAAGGGGGTTGGGTTTGTACTTAGGCCTGGGCTGACAGATTATCAGCCATTTGCTGAAAGAACATGGCCATCTGCTGGGCCATTTGTGCAGTAATTTGTATAGGAGGGATTGGTGCAGTTGGACCTCCAACGCTCTGTGAAATTGGGGCTTCTCTTTGTAAGTTAGCTGTATCAGATTGCTCTACCATTTTATCCCTCTTGACCATATCTACTCACAGGATTTTCTTTTTCTTTTTTTTTTTTCTATTTCCTGTACACCCAACACAAGGAGATTTCTTCCCGTTAGTTCATATTTATGATGTAAATGTACTGTATGTAACAAATATGGACTTTGAGCAGTTGTACTTAACAAGAAAAGACACAATTTCACAATTTAAAACATACTTCAAAAACTTGCTCTGATACCACTAAAACATGTCACACCTTACCCCTCTGTAAGGCATAACATGATCCCATAGAATACCTAATGAACTACCGAACTTTACCTACCGATAACTCATTGAGTACCCTATAAGGGATTTTAAAACAATTTTCTTATTTTTGATAAGTGGTGAGCATTTTCTAATAAGTATTTAAAACATTTAGTCAAAATTAAAACTAGTTAATATTTTTGGTCCATTTTAGTTTTCTGCAAATTTTATAAAAATTTTGACAGAGTTCTGTCTGTATTTTGAGAAACCAGTTCTTCAAATACTTGTAAAAAGCACTTCTGAAAATTTTTCTTAACAACTACTTCAATTTTACAATCAAACTCAATCCATTTCAACAACTCCACAATCATTTCAATCAATTTCTCAAGTTCTAAATTCTATAATCCTCAGAATACTAGCAATTCATTTCATTCAAATTAAATAAAATAGTTCCACTCATATTTCATTAGAAATAAAACAATTTATATTCATCATACTAGAAATTTACATTAAGAAAATCCAAACTAAATTTATTACAAATTTATACAAACTTTGTACAAGCTGCTTAAGATCGATTTTACATGTCCATACAATTACGTGCAATACATACACCAAAATGAATATTTACAGTCAAGGTATAAATTATACTCGATAACTTCTAGCAGGTAGCTCCCCTGTCCTCAGCAGCTCAATCTGCTGCTCCTCTAGTCTCTATATCTGCGAGAGCATGCAAAGCTATCGCTGAGTGGTGAACTCAGTGGTGCACAAACTAATATTTTAAAACTTAATACAAATTATGCTTGACAATTCATAACAAATAGAATTTTAAAATTTCTAAATTCTTCAAAATCCAGAACCTTCAGAAATCAACATTTTCATTCAAGCAAATTATTCATTTGAACAACATTTTGATCAAATAGTACTATTTAGTTGCATTTCTTTTAAATTCCAAAACAATACAAAAATTCTTGAATCACTAACAAATTATTTATTTCAATCATAATTTATCAAATCATGCATAATTTAAAGGGCGTTGCCAACAATACACACAGTCGAACCCAGGACCCAAAATTTGAATAGATGCCATGTTGTACACCACGACATTTCACATTCTCCCAATAACCGAGGCTAAAAGGGAGAAACAAAGACTAGCTAGTATATATGAGTACTCATTCACATCATTCCCTAACTGGCAAGCCAGAGAGGAAGAAACTCACCCCATCAAGTGGAGGAGTTATCTCACTAAACAAGCTAATGAGAATTCACTACATATTTTGTCATGTCAACTGTGGTTTCAAATCATATTCAAAACAATTTCTATTTATAAAGTGTTTACAAATCATCAACATATTTAATCATCATAAATTCATGCTTAAGGTTGGCAACACATCAAACTTAAAATTTACAATCCTCAAAATAATGCAATAAATCCTTAAATGCATAAGAAAATTTATATTCAAATTATAAAATTTCATTCAACAAGTTAAAATTCTCAACACAACAAAAATCATAAATCATACAATAAATTTATTTCAAATCAATTTGGAATTGAAAAATAACAAAAGAGTTAGTTGTGCACAAACCTCAAGCGAGTCGCCTCTTGGCCTTGACTCGGTTCCTCGGGTTCTTTCCCGGTATTCTTTCCAACTGAAATACACAATTTCACAATGTTTCAGTAATAGAACTTAACATAAATCCAAAATAAATTTAGTTTCACTTTTACCTAGCTCTAACGTGTTAAACTCGACGTTCTTGAAATTTGGTGTTTTGGGGTTACTATTCATTACACTATTCAAGTCAAATTGTTGACTTTCTAAGGCTTAATAGGTATGAGAATTCCAACTTCACCCACATACCACATTTTGGTCACCAAACTTGTTGGTTTTGGTCATTTTCTCAACACTTAAGTCTTTTAGGCAAAATTGTCAATTTTCAGTTTTGGAGTCCTAAGTTGCACTATTTCATTAGTCTTTTTACTGTTGGAATTTGGCAAAACTTTCTTCATAGAAAATGTTCCCTATTGTCTTAAGCTTATTCTCCTTTTTGAATCATCCCAATTGGAGTTTTTTAGCTCAAGTTATAAGCAAATTACGTTTATTGTTCATGTTACAGAATTTTATTCTGCCAGATTATTAATTCCAACTTTGTTCAGCAATTTGATCAAGTTAGGTCCATAATTTGGTCTAACTTTCTTCATATGAAATGTTCTATTATGCCTTAGGTTTCCATTGGTTCAAGAATCACCTAAATCGGAGTTTTCTAGAGAGAGTTATAGCTATTGAAACTTTACTGTTAATGTGGTAAATCTGTAGTTTTGCAGATTCAGTGAGTCAACTTTGCTCACTAATTTGATGGGGTTAATGGAATAATTTGGTTAGTGTTCTTCATGAAAGTTTTAGGTCTATATCTCATCTAACCACTGGTAAAATTTCAGGTCATTTTGACCTGCCTAGCTCGAGTTATGACCCAAACACTATTACTGTTCATGTGTACTGTTTATACTGCAGACTTTCAAGCTTGGGCAGTTTGTTCACCATGTTTTGGTCACTTTTTGGGCATGCTTCCCAAATGAAAATTGTGTCATTTAGTGCCTATTTTCAGTCCCAATTGGTTCCATACCAATTGGACTTGTAAAATTTCATATTTGGTTCCTCAAAGTGGATTTTTGGTCATGCTTCATACCCAATCCGAATTTGGCTTTGACTTAAACACTTCTAACACACTTAATTAGGTCACGAATGACTATTTTTCCCCTAAACTATGTCAAAGACATCATTTAGCACTTCTTTACATTTTTGGTCTCTAAACCCTAATGGTCAAAACCCTAATTCATGTCATTTGTTGCATTTAGCTAATTAAACACTTATAAACATGCTCCCTTAACTCAATTAAGCTTCCTAACATGTTTAGCTCAAACAAATTTATACTTTGTCCAACTAAACCCTAGCTGTCCAAAATTCTATATAATACCTCAACAAATTTTCTTTCCATTTTAAGTTTATTTACAAGCTCAATAAGTTAGAAATGTAAGAATCAAACTCAAATTATCAAATTTGATTACTAACCTTTTATGTAGAATTTCCAAGTCTTTATTTCTTCAATTTTTCATTTTCTTTCTTGCTCCAATCTTCTTTTCAAGACTCAAAGACAAGGTTTAACATGAGAAACTAGGAAATTTATGGTGTAATTTATGGTTTTAAAAGCTTAAATATAAGCTTTAATGGTGGAAAAATAAAAAGAAAGGGAGAGGAGAGCTTGGAAGAGAGAGAAACGTAAATGAATGGAAGATGAGTGTTTTCTATTTTTTTTTTCTTTTTCTTTTATATCTTTAGTCTGATGGAAGACCATAAATCTAATTAATTAAATATGTTAATTATTATTTTTATGGAATCATGCATGATGTCATCACCTTTTTAACTTTTTCATTTTCTTTTTTTTTTCTATTTTTCTATTAGTTCTTTAATTTAATTCTTGATTCCGAAATTTTCTTTTCTCTGATTTTATTTGACAGTTAGGTCAGAAGTCAGCTCTCGGGGTCAATTGGCCAAATTGCCCCTCGCCGGTTCATCCCGGTTTGCAATTAATTCCATATTTCTTCTGGCTCCCTGACCTAATTATTTGACTGGCTTAACAGTTCTTTTTCGTGATTTTCTCTTTTCCACGGTGTTCATAAGGGTCTTAAGGACCGCGGCGTCACATTTTACGGTTTGAAATTTGAGTTTAAATCGACTTCGCAATTGTTCCCGAGGAGGTCACCCATCGCTATGACTCTCAGCTCGTTTAACTTCTTATGTTCTGTTTTTCTTATTTATACTTAACTAATTGGCAATTAGTAATTATTTGTGCTTATGGCTTATTTAGTTGTCTTAAGTATGGTTCTAATCCCCTTAATTGTTCGGACCGACATCGGTCACTGGAATAGTGAAATATACCAGGCTATGCAAATGGGGGTGTTACATAGTTTATTTTTATTTTATATTGGCACCACTAAGCTATATTGCTTAGTGCGTTGCTTTTGCCACGCGTAGGTATTAGAGACACAGAGTGAGAACCTAGCAGACCTCAGACTGGGTGAGAGTCAGATTTGCATTGTGTACGGTGTCACCTCCACTACAGTGCATTTTGGGTAGGACCCATTAGGCTTGTTAGCAGTTTTGTATTTTGTAGTATGTATTCATTTTGTATTGTAAATTATGAACCTGTATAATTATTGTAAATTATGCAAATTAATGAAGATTGAGTATTTCTTTTATGAATGTGATGATAGATTTATTTACCTATAGAACGTTTGAAATTATGAATGGCAATGTTGAGATGACACACTAGAATAGAATATGAGAAAGAATTTATATTATTGAATACATATATTATTGATAATTTTAACAGGTGAAAAATCATCAAAATTACTAATAAATTAGGGAAAACTCCGTCAGTTTCTCCTACAAAATAATTAGATTTAAATTTAGTAAAATAAAATGTGATAATTAACTCCGCCTAAGTAGTTTGTGCTTAGCCGGTCCCAAGCCCGGATAAAGGAGGAGGGTTACGGTAGGTGACAACCAGCGTAAAAATTTTGTCACACCTTTATGATATGGATTCAAATGATATAAACGTTGGGGCGTCCTCTACTAAAGACGCGCTACATCGGACCCGGGTGTAGTGAGAAATATGCAAGGGTGTAGGGCGTTCACCGAAAGCGATGCGCCATGCCGGTGCCCGGGTGTGGTGTTAAGTGAGCAAGGGTTCCCATATCATGGACGAGTGTGGGTAAAGAAGTTAGTCCATAGGACAGATAGTAGAACAGATAGTGGAACAGAACACAAGATAGAAATAGAAAACAATAGAAGATATCATAGAAGGAGACCAATTAGGAAGGAGCAGGATAGGAGGAGGATCAGGGTTGGTACTTGAAATGTTGGATCACTTACAGGAAAATTAATGGAGCTTATGGATACCTTGGAAAGGAGAAGGATGAATATTGCTTACATTCAGGAGACTAAATGGGTAGAGGAAGTGGATAATTCAGGGTACAAACTGTGGTTTACCGGAAAGCAGAGAAATAAGAACGGAGTGGGCATAATCATAGACAGGACATTGAAAGACGCAGTAATAGCTGTGAAAAGAGTAGGAGATAGAATTATACTAGTAAAGCTAGTACTGAAGGAGAAACAATAAATATAGTTAGTGCTTATGCCCCACAAATAGGACTAGACAGTGAGAGTAAACAAAGGTTTCGGGAAGATATGGATGATTTAATGCAAAGCATGCCGAATGAAGAGAAAGTGATAGACATGTAAGAAGTGATAGACAAGGTTATGAGAATGTTCATGGAGGTTTTGGTTTTGGCAGTTGAAATGAGGAGGGAAAAAATATCTTGGATTTTGCTATGGCATACGACCTAATACTAGCAAATACAAACTTTATAAAAAGAGAGTCACATTTAGTAACTTTCAAAAATGGACAACATATAAGCCAAATCGACTTCCTCTTAACCAGGAAGACAAATAGAGCTCTATGCAAGGATTGCAAGGTCATTCTAGGAGAGGCTTTAACAAGTCAACATCGGTTGGTGGTATTGGATGTCAAGTTTAGGAACAATTCAAGTAAGGTGAGAAGAAATAGTGTAGCTTGAACAAAGTGGTGGGAGTTCAAAGGAGTAAAGCAAGTGAAGTTCAAAAATGAGCTTCTCGAGTCTGAAGTATGGAAGCTAGATATAGAGGCCAATGATATGTAAATATAGATGGCATCAAAGATTAGAGAAGTAGCTATAAAAGTACTTGGAGAGTCTAAAGGACATGGACCACCCTCAAAAGAGAGATGGTGAGGGAATGAGGAAGTACAAAAGGCAATGAAGAGAAAAAGGAAATGGTATAAGAAATTACCTAAATGTGATAATAATGAGACATATGAACAGTACAAGATAGCAAAGAAAGAGGCAAAAAAGGCAGTTAGTCAAGCAAGAGCACAGGCCTTTGAAAAGTTATATGAGAAACTTGGAACTAAAGAAGGGGAGAAAGATATTTATAGATTAGCAAGGAGGAGAGAAAGGAAATATCAAGATCTCAATCAAGTTAGGTGCATTAAGGATAAAGAAGGAAAAATGTTGGTGAAAGATGAGGACATTAAAGAAAGATGGAGAAATTACTTTAATGATCTCTTTAATAATAGTCAAAATGGTAATAGCGTGAATATAGATTATAGAACAATAGTAAAGAATGTGAATTATACTAGAAGGATTAGATCTTTAGAAGTAAAGGAAGCACTTAAGAGAATGAAATTGGGTAAAGCCTGTGGACCCGATGAAATACCAATTGAAGTGTGGAAGTGTTTGGGAGATATGGGAGTGGCATGGTTTACTAAATTATTTAATAAGATTCTAAACTCAAAGAAAATGCCCGATGAATGGAGGAAGAGCATTTTAGTACCTATTTTTAAAAATAAGGGAGACATACAGAGTTGCTCAAATTATAGGGGAATTGAACTCATGAGCCATACTATGAAGTTGTGGGAGAGAGTTGTGGAGCATCGACTACGTCATGATACTTCTATCTCTCTCAATCAATTTGGTTTCATGCCCGGTCGTTCAACTATGGAAGCGATTTTTCTCATTAGAAGCTTGATGGAGAAATATAGAGATATGAAGAAAGATCTACACATGGTTTTTATTGATTTGGAGATGGCTTATGATAGTGTTATAAGAGATGTCTTATGGAATGTGTTAGAACAAAAGAGGGTATCTATTAGGTACATATAAGTATTGAAAGATATGTATGAAGGAGCAATTACTATTGTGCGCACAGTGGGAGGGACATAAGAGATTTTTCGATCTCAATTGGATTACACCAAGGATTAGCCATAAGCCCTTACCTTTTTACATTAGTTTTAGATGAATTGACGAAACAAATACAAGAGAGTATTCCTTGGTGCATGATGTTTGTGGATGATATTGTTCTGATAGATGAGACATGAGAGGGAGTCAATAGAAAGCTAGAACTTTGGAGAAGTACTCTAGAGTCAAAGGGTTTTAAGTTAAGTAGAACGAAGATAGAATACATGTATTGTAAGTTCAGTGAAGGCCAAACTAGTGATAGGGAAGGAGTTAGTTTGAATAGAGTGGTATTGTCACAAAGTAATCACTTTAAATATCTAGGCTCAGTCCTTCAAGTAGATAGGGGATGTGAGGAGGATGTTAGTCATAGGATTAAAGCCGGATGGTTGAAGTGGAGACGTGCCACGGGAGTTTTATGTGATCATAAGATGCCCAATAAGTTGAAAGGAAAATTTTACTGTACAACCATACGACCGGCTATGTTATATGCTAGTGAGTGTTGAGCACTGAAAGTGTCATATGCGTCTAAGATAAGAGTTGCAGAGATGAGAATGTTAAGGTGGATGAGTGGCCATACTAGACTAGATAAAGTCCGTAATGAGAGTATTAGAGAAAGGGTAGAAGTGGTGCCAATTGAAGATAAGTTAAAAGAAGGGAGATTGAGATGGTTTGGTCATGTGAAGCGTAGACATACGGAGGCTCCAGTAAGACAAGTAGAGCACATAAGGTTAGAGGATAGAAAGAAAAAAAGGGGTAGGCCTAAATTGACTTGGAGGAGAGTAGTACAACATGACCTAGAAGCATTACACATTTCTGAGGATTTAACCCAAAATCGTTTAGAGTGGAGAAAGTGAATCCATATAGCCGACCTCAAATTTTTGGGATAAAGGCGTAGTTGAGTTGAGTTATAGAAAATGTGATAATTAGGAATGTAATAAGATAAGTCAAGGTGCTCTGGCACCTAGTGTGACATACTTTGCTCAACTACACAATAGACGGGTAAGAGGTGTCACAGTTAGTGATATCAGAGCACAGTTTAGGTGTTTCTAAGTTTAGATAGAGTCTATACCATGTATTGCATTTGTAAGTGTTAAGGTGACACTAATGCAGATCTGTTTGTTTTTTATTATTTTGGTTACTATATGAACCCGACCTTACAGAGAGCCGTAGAGGAAGAGGTGGAGAGTCATGCTTCACCCATGGCTGAAGCTGGAGGTAGGGAAGAACCTGCTCCACCAGTGCAAAAGGTACCTGTTTAGCCTCAGCAGACTTTGTTTCAGCAAATGATCGAATTCTTCAGGTAAATGACTGGGGCTATACCATAAACACAGCCACAACCTCCAGCACCATTACAGAAGTCCCATTTGGAGAAGTTAAAGAAATATGGGGCTGTGGACTTTCTGGGAAAGAAGGAAGATGATCCTCCAATTGCAAAAAGCGGCCAGATGTAAGCAGGTGTCGAGACAACTTCACTGCACCCCATAGCAAAACCTAGAGAGTGCTGTGTCCTTACTTTAGGATGATGCTTATTAGTGGTGGGACACAATATCAAGGGAGGTGCAGCTAGATTAGATCACATGGGAATTCTTCCTCACAGAGTTTAGAAAGAAGTATGTTAGTAATGTGTACCTAGAGGAGAGGAGAAGAGAATTTATCAGTCTGAGCCAGAAGCAGTTATTAGTGGCAGAATATGAGTGAGAATTTATCAGACTGAGCCGGTATGGAAGGGAAATAGTACCCACAGAGGTTGAGAGGTGTAAAAGATTCGAAGAAGGGCTAAACGACAATATTAACTTGCTTATTATTGCATTGAGGATCACAAACTTTGCTCAGTTGGTTGAAGCTGCACTGAAAGTAGAAAGGGTCAAAATTAATGAGCAGACCAGAGGGATAGACAAGAGAAGAGAGGTCCAGGTCAGACCAGTTCATCCTCTGCACCTGGTAAAAAGTTTAAAGGTCCTCTTGCTCAGGGTTCTAGTAAGAATTTTAAAGGTCCTCCTGCTCAGGGTTCTAGTTAGCCATAGGGTCAGGGCTAGTCCCAGAGGCCTAGATCTCAGTTTACACCGAGGAGAGGCCAATCCACACTATCAGTGGGCAGTTATCTAGAGACGGTGTATAGGGAACCAGCTCCAGCAGTCTCTTCGGCTTGTCCACACTGCCATAAATGGCACAAGGATGAATGTTGGCGAGTGACTGGGGGTTCCTTCCAGTGTGGGTCTACTGAGCACCAGATCAGAGATTACACAAGGAGGACTGCCATAGCTGCTCCAGTACAAGCAGATAGACCTGCCCCTACATCTCAAAGGGGTAGAAGGCCAAGTAAATCTGAGGCAGTTGGAACTTCACAGAGGCCGGCATCAGAGTTAGTTAAGAGGCCAGAGGCTAGGGCACTAGCAAGGGCGTATGCTATGAGGGCTCAGGAGGAGCAAGATGCTCCAAATATTATCAGGTGTATGTTCTCTCTCTATGACATACCTGTGCATGCATTGGTGGATCCAGGATCCACACATTCATACGTTTGTATTAAGTTACCCATGGAAAGGCGAATTCAAGTAGAGGAAAGTGACCAAGACATTTTAGTCACTAACCCACTAGGCCATAGTGGAGTGGTAAATAGAGTGTGTAAAGGTTGCCCGTTGAGGATTTAGGGGCATGAGTTCTCAGCAGACCTAATTGAATTGCCCTTTCATGAGTTTAATGTCATTCTTGGAATGGATTGGCTATCACATCATCAAGCAATTGTTATAAGGGAAAAGACAGATTTTCTATCTAATGTCATCTCAGCCACTGCTATAAGGAAGTTGATAAAAAAAGGATGTGAAGCCTATTTGGTACACGTGGTTGACACTAGGCAGGATAAGCTTGACCTGTGTGACATACCTACTATAAGTGATTTCCCCTATGTCTTCCTTGAAGAATTGCCTGGTTTGCCAACAGAAAGGGAAGTAGAATTTTCTATTGAGATAATGCCGGATACAACACCGATCTCAATTGCCCCTTATAGGATGGCAACCACTGAATTGAAGGAGTTGAAAATCTAGTTATAGGAGTTATTGGATAAGGGGTTCATATGCCCTAGTGTATCACCGTGGGGAGCTCCGGTGCTATTTGTGAAGAAGAAGGATGGGACACTGAGGCTATGCATTGATTATTGGCAGTTAAACAAAGTGACTGTGAAGAATAAGTACCCATTGCCTAGAATTGATGATCTATTTGATCAATTGAAGGGAGCAAGCATATTTTCCAAGATTGATCTCAGATCAGGGTATCATCAGCTGAGGGTCAAGGATGCAAATGTTCCTAAGACTGCATTCAGGACCTGGTATGAGCATTATGAATTTCTAGTGATGCCATTTGGGTTAACCAATGCACCAGCAGCTTTGATGGACCATATGAACCTTATCTTCCATCCATACTTAGATCGGTTTGTAATGGTCTTCATTGATGATATATTGGTGTATTTTAAGAATAGAGAAGATCATGATGAGCATTTGAGGATTGTTCTGCAAACTCTGAAAGAGAAGAAGCTGTATGCCAAGTTGTCCAAGTGTGACTTCTGGTTGAATGAGATCTCCTTTCTTGGACACATAGTATCAGCTAACGGGATTAGAATGGATCCCAAGAAAATTGAAGCAGTAATGGAATTGAAGCCTCCCAGAAATTCAGCTGAGGTCAGAAGCTTCTTAGGGCTAGCTGGTTACTATAAAAGGTTTGCGAAGGGGTTTTCTCTAATAGCTACTCCACTGACCAAGTTGCTACATAAAAATATCAAATTTGACTGGAATGATAAGTGTCAAGCCAGTTTTGAGAGGTTAAAAGCTATGTTAATAGAGGTACTAGTGTTAACACAGCCAGTGTTGGAAAAAGACTTTGTGGTCTACAGTGATGCCTCACATAATGGGCTAAGGTGTGTTTTGATGTAAGAAGGGAAAGTGGTTGCGTATGCTTCTAGGCAGTTAAGGCCACATAAAAAGAACTATCCCACCCATGATCTTGAATTAGCAGTGATCATATTTGCACTGAAGTTATGGAGGCACTACTTGTATGGTGAAAAGTGCTACATATACACAGACTACAAAAGTGTGAAATACTTGCCAACCCAAAAGCTCAACCTTAGACAGAGGCAATGGATTGAGTTCCTGAAGGACTATGATTGTGTGATAGACTACCATCCTGGGAAGGCAAATGTAGTTGCTGATGCCTTGAGCAGAAAGTCCATTGCAGCATTGAGATCATTGCATGCCCGTTTATCCTTAGTTCATGATGGAGCTATTTTGGCTGAGTTGCAAGTGAAGCCAAACTTGCTACAGTAAATACAAAATGGGTAGAAGGCAGATGAGAAGTTAATATCTATTATGGGCAAAATTACAACAGGGAAGGAGACTGAATTTTAGTTAAAAAAAGATGGGTGTTAGTACTACAAAGGAAGAATGTGTATACCAGATAATGGGGAATTAAAGACCAGTATTCTGAAAGAAGCACATCACAGTGTTTATGCTATGTACCTAGGAAGCACAAAAATGTACCATGATCTAAAGCCTCACTATTGGTGGCCGGGTATGAAGAAGCACAAAAACTATGTAACTAGATACTTGACATGTTAGCAAGTCAAGGCAGAACACTAAGTTCCATTAGGTTTGTTAGTATACCTGAATGGAAATGGGACTGGGTCACCATGGATTTCATTAGTGGTCTACCACTCACCTAGAAGAAGCATGATGTAGTATGGGTGATAGTAGATAGATTGATGAAATCAGCACTTTTTCTACTAGTTGGAATTGGCTACTCACTGGAGAAGCTAGCAGAGTTGTATATCAGTGAGATAGTTAGACTCCATGGAATCCCACTCTCCATTACATCTGATAGAGACCCGAGGTTTACATCAAGATTTTGGAAGAAGTTGCAAGAAGCCTTGGGCACACAACTCCATTTTAGCACTACTTTTCATCCTCAAACGGATGGACAATTGGAAAGAGTGATTTAGGTAAAACTTAAAACTCATTAATTTAGTATAAATATTAAATTGAAATGATAGTAATAACATGAAATATGTGGTAGGTGCTTGAGGATATGCTAAGGAGTTGTGTTATTGAGTTTGAGAGAAGTTGGGACAAATACCTCCCACTGGCAGAATTTGCTTACAATAATAGCTACCAGATTAGCATTCAGATAGCTCCATATGAGGCATTGGGGAGGCATTGTATGGGAGGAAGTGCAGAACACCATTGTGCTGGACTGAATTGGGTGAAGATAAGCTTGTGGGGCCAAACTCGGTGAAACAGACTAAGGAAAAAGTGAAGTTAATCAAAGCTAATTTGAAGGTTGCCTCAGACAGACAAAAGTCTTATGCTGACTTGAAGAGAAAAGATATAGAATATGAAGTTGGCGACAAGGTGTTTCTTAAAGTCTCACCATGGAAGAAGGTATTGAGGTTTGGAAGAAAGGGTAAGTTAAGCCCTAGGTTCATTGGCCCATATGAAGTTATTGAACGTGTGGGTCCAGCAGTTTACAGGTTAGCTTTACCACTAGAGCTAGACAAGATCCATAATTTTTTTCATGTATCCATGTTGAGAAGGTATAGATCAGACCCTTCACATGTTATCTCCACGGAAGAGATTGAAATACAACCAGACTTGACATATGAAGAGGAACCAATAAGGATCCTAGCTCGGAAGTGAAGGAATTTAGGAACAAGCAGATTCCACTGGTGAAAGTACTTTAGAGGCACCACAACACTGAGGAGGCAACTTGGGAAAGTGAAGAGACGATGAGGCAATAGTTCCCTCAACTGTTTGCATCAGGTAAATTTTGATGACGAAATTTTTATTATGGGGAAAGAGCTGTAACACCATCACTTTTGATAGTCCGTATATTCTACTGTTTCGGTGACTGATATCTGTCCGGACAGTCAGAATGTCTAAAACTATATTTAAACTAGAGTGAGGAGTCATAAATAAACCAAATAATGATAAGAAAAATTAAAGAAAAAATTTAAGCAATGAAATGCACTAAGGTTAAATGAGCCATAGATCCGGCGATGGGTAACCCTAACGGGAAGTGGCTGTGAAAACAGTTGCCCACCCTAGACCCATGAGGAAACCCTGTGAAATAATTTTTGAGACTCCAGTGAAGAGTTATCGAAGCTTAGATGACAAAAGAATGTCAAGAAAATGCTAAGAAAATTTTCTAAATCGTTACAGACAAATTCAACTCGTTAAGTAAAATGAAGGGCATTTTGGTCATTTCACCTCCAGAGATAATTTTTGACCAACTTGTATATTTAAGTGAGTGAGGTTAATGTCTTAAAATATGAATAAATATTGCTAAAAATTTAATTAAAAATAATAAAATAAAGAAGAAAAAAATACAAATCAAATAAAAATAAAAAACTTAATTATGACATAATAATGATGTCATTTAAAATCTCCCACCAATCACATTTAGAAAAGCACTCATGAAACCATTAAAAAGAGATAAAATCAAACAAAAATTCAGTTATCTTCCTCCCTTCACCAAGCTGGCCGAACCTCACTCTAGAATCTCCACCATTTTTCTTTCAACAAAGCTTCATCTCCCACTTGAATTGATGATAAAACTCCTTCATCTCCCAATTAATCCTTGCACCTTGAGCAAGCTTGAGGTAGCAAAAAGAAGAGGAAAGAAAGAGGTTTAACAAGCTTGGAAATTGACTCAAGTAAGGTTAGTGCCAATTCCTTTCTCTTTCTCTTTATATTTTATGTTGGGAGCATGAATTAAGTGGGAAATTATAGAAATTGAAATAAATTGTGCATGTTAAACTCACCTTAAATTTTCAGCAGCCATGGTAGGGAGAAGAATTTGGGTGTGTAATTCAATTTAAACTTGGATTCTAGTTTGGTTATGAGCATATATATGAAGTATAAGGTGAATTGTGGTTAGGGTTTTGAACCCAAAAATTGGGGGTTTATGCAATTGATAAGTCAATTAGTAACCATTTGAGGTGAATTGACCTTAATTTGGAATGAATTGTGTCATTGAATGGTGAAAGGGATAGGCTGCCCTATGTGCTAGGAATTCTGAACTAGAGTCCAGTGGTTTTGGGCAGCCCTAACTTGATTTGTGCAACTTCAATTGGTGCAAGGCCAATTACAGGTGAAACTAGGGACATAATGATACATTTTTAATGAAGAGACCCTACTCAGAAAACCAACTTAAGATGACCCAAAATTTTCCTAAATCTGGGTAACCAAAATTTTGGACCTGGAAAATGACCAAATGAACAGTCTTTGTTCAATTGGCCATAACTTTGTGTAGAGAGGTCCAAATAACCTGATTTTTAAACCTATGGAAATATTAGACAATGTAGAACAACTTTCATGAAGAACAGAAACCCAAATTCTAACTATAACCAATTCAAATTGCTAGCTAAAATTGGGACACCAAAACTGCCAGAACCAATTTTGCCCAGAAAATTTGGGAATGTACCAATTCGGCGAGTTATGATAAGAATGCCATAACTTGAGCTACAAAGCTCAAAATGGAGTAATTCAAAAGTGAATTAAAGAAGACACATTAAGGAACAACTTTGATGAAGGAAGTTTAGCCAAATTACCACAGTAGATTGGTCCAATGGAACAGTAAACCTAAGTGACCAAATTTAAATTTTTAGAATTTCTTCCAATGAGCTTTGAATTTAAATTGGCAACTAATGCCAATAAATATAAAATCCAAAATGTGGTATTTTGGTGTAATTAAAACTAACATACCTATTAATTATGAAAAAGTCAATATTTTCGCATGAATAGTAAGGTGAATAGTAATCACCAAACCTCAAATGCAAAGAATTAAATAATTAACTTTGTAAAATGCCCTAGTATGCCTAGTATGATTGGTTTGGATAGGTTGGCATGCCAATAGGATTCTAATAGTAGTACTGCATATGGCTTCATGCTATTTCATGATTTATGGTATATAGTGTCATTTTGTGATATTAAGGCTTTTAGCCATTTTGATACTTTTAATGTACTTGGCCTTGTGCCCAATGATTATTATGGCTTGTTAGCCATTTTGTTGCACACCTGGCAGACACTTTGTAATCGATGGTGTGACTACCGGAGGTACTTGGTACCCAGTGCCAGTTTACCCATTTATTCAGTTTAATTAACTGGTATAGGTTACTTGGGCAACCAAAATAAGTCTTAATAATTTATAACCAAATAATGAACATAAAAGTACTAAATGAATAATATTATAAATAATTATCAAGAATTCAGTTTGCATAAAATAATATTATAATATTTGCATATTTAATTATTTTAGTTTATTTTTATTTTATATTGGCACCACTAATTTGTATTGCCTAGTGCGTTGCTTTTGCCACACGTAGATACTGGAGACACAGAGCGAGAACCCAAGAGACCTCAAACTGGCTGAGAGTCAAATCTACATTGTGTACAGTGTCACCTCCATTATAGTGCAATTAGTGTAGGACCCATTAGGCTTGCTAGCAGTTTTGTATTTTGTAGTATGTATTCATTTTGTATTGTAAATTATGAACCTGTATAATTATTATAAATTATGCCAATTAATGAAGATTGAGTATTTCTTTTATGAATGTGATGACAAATATATTTATGTATAGAATGTTTGAAATTATGAATGGCTATGTTGAGATGACACATTGGAATAGAATATGAGAAAGAATTTACATTATTGAATACATATATTATTGATAATTTTAAAAGGTGAAAAATCGTCAAAATTACTAATAAATTAGGGGAAACTCGGTCAGTTTTAAATTTAAACTCCTTCAGTTTTAAACTTCGTCAAAATTACTAATAATTAGATTTAAATTTAATAAAATAAAATGTGATAATTAGGAATGTAGTAAGATAAGTCAAGGCGTTCTGGCACCGAGTGTGACATACTTTGCTCTGCAATACTATAGACGGGTAAGAGGTGTCACATGCCACCTGAAAGAGAGATAGATTTTGAAACTAATCTAGTGCCTGGTACTAGACCTATATCTATTTCTCCTTATAGGATGGCTCTTGCAGAGTTGAAAGAATTGAAAGAACAACTGCAGAAATTAGAGGATAAGGGATTCATCAGACTGAGTACTTCTCATTGGGGTGCTCCAGTATTATTTGTAAAGAAGAAGGATGGATCCTTGAGGCTGTGCATTGACTATAGGCAATTGAACCAGGTAACTACGAAGAACAAGTATGCTCTACCCCATATTGATGATTTGTTTAATCAGTTGGCTAGAACTAATTGTTTTTCAAAGAGAGATTTGAGATCTGGATACCATTAGCTGAGGATTAAGGAGTCAAATATTCTGAAGACTGCCTTTCAGACTAGATACGGGCATTATGAGTTTCTTGTGATGCTATTTGGGTTAACAAGTGCCTCAGCTACATTTATGGATCTCATGAACAGGCATTTAGGCAATATCTAGATCACTTTGCAATCATCTTTATTAATGATATATTGGTGTATTTCATAAGTCTAAAAGAGCATGCATAGCCCCTAAGAATAGTTCTTCATATGCTGAAGAAGCATCAATTATATGCTAAGTTCTCCAAGTGTGCGTTTTGGCTAAGGTGTATATCCTTCTTAGGACATATAGTGTGAGAAAATGGAATCGAATTGGATCCTAAGAAAGTAGAAGCAGTGGTAGATTGGCCAAGGTTGACCATGGTGATAGCGATTAAGAGTTTCTTAGGTTTGGTCAGCTATTATAGGAGATTTATACCTGATTTCTCTAAAATAGCTGCTTCAATGACTAGGTTAACTCAGAAGAATAGGAAGTTTGATTATAGTGATGAATGTGAGGATAGCTTTCAGAAACTTAAGGAGTGTTTGATTTTAGCACCAATACTGGCTCTGCTCATAGGTAATAAAGATTTTATCATCTACTGCGATGCCTCTAGAGTGGGTTTGGGATGTATTCTTATGCAGAAAGAAAGAGTAATAGCATATGCTTCAAAACAGTTGAAGAAGCATGAAACTAACTGCCCCACTCATGACTTAGAAATGGCAGCCATAGTTTTTGCTCTAAAGATGTGGAGATATTATCTTTATGGAGTAAAATACAAGATCTTCATAGACCATAAAAGTCTCCAGTACATCTTCAAGCAAAAAGTGCTGAATCTCAGACAGAGAAGATGGGTAGAACTGCTCAGTGATTATGATTGTACAATCCAGTACCATTTAAGAAAGGTAAATATTATTATAGATGCCCTTAGCCAGAAATCATTTGGCAGTTTGGCTTACTTATCCATAGAAAGATGACCCATCTTGAAGGAGTTGCACTAGTTGATTAGAGAATGATTGTAGCTAGAGTTATCAACCAAGGGTACCTAAATAACTTCGATGAAGGTGACACCATTGTACCTAAGACAAAGCAAAGAAATAGTATGAAGATATTGAGTTAGTGAAAATAGCTGAATTAGTACAGAAAGGTAACATTAGTGAGTTTCATTTCGATGAAAAAGGAATGTTAAGGTACGATAATAGGTTATGTGTACCAAATAACACCTAACTCAAGGGAGACATTATGAGGGAAGCTCATAATACTAAGTCTAGTATGCACCCTAGAGCCACCAAAATGTATTAGGACTTAAAGAAGGTGTATTGATGGCCTATCATGAAAAAGAAGATTGCACAGCTTGTGATTGCTTGTGAGGTCTATCAGAGAGTGAAGCTGGAGCATCAGAAGCTAACAGAAATACTCAACCCACTACCCATTCCAGAGTAAAAATGAAAAAATATGGCCATGAATTTTATTATGGGATTACCAGTCTCCTCTAACAGATATGACTCGATATGGGTTATAGTGGATAAGTTAACTAAGATTGCTTTCTTCATTCCTATTAGAGCTAACTACTTTGTGGATAAGTTAGCTCAGATGTACGTGGCAAAAATAATTAAGTTTTATGGAACTCCAGTAACAATAGGCTCTGTTAGAGGACCACAGTTCACATAAAGGTTTTGCGCAGTCTTCAAAATGAATTAGGCACCAAGTTAGACTTTAGCAAAGCTTTTCACCTTCAAACAGAGGGATAAGTAAGAAAGGACCATACAGACTTTGAAATATATCCTGAGAATGCGTGTACTTGACTTTGGTGGATAGTGGAAAAAGTACCTTCCCCTAGTTGAGTTTGCATACCACAACAGCTATCACTCTAGCATCAGTATGGCGTCTTATGAAGCTCTGTATGGGAGGATGTGTAGGTGTCCTGTGTGTTGGGAGGAAGTTGGTGAAAGAGCCTTAGCAGGAATAGAGTTGGTGGAAGTCACTAATTAAGCCATGCCCTTAATTAAGGCAAGGTTAAAGACATCAGCTAGTAGACAAAAAAGTTATGTAGATCTCCATAGAAGAGAAGTGGTTTTTTAAGAGGGGGACATGATGCTTCTGAAGGTATCTCTAATGAAGGTTGTCATCCAATTCGAAAAAAGAAGGAAGCTAGGTCCAAGATATATTGTACCGTATAAAGTGCTACAAAGGGTTTGAAATTTGTCTTATAAGTTAGCTTTACCATTAGAAATGGAGAGGATACATCCGGTGTTCCATATTTCTATGTTGAAGAAGTTTGTGTCAGATCAAAATAAGGTTATAAGTGAACTAGACATGAAAATTTTAGAAGATCTTTCTTACGTTGAACAACCTATCTGAATTGTGTTTGCTAGTTTTTCAACCACCATAAGTGCACGGATCGCTAACAAGTAATAAAGTGATGAGTAGAGTATCGTTCCCACGAGGATCGTGTTGAGTACCAAACCATAGTGATTTTAATTATCTAGATGATCTAATTGTGGAGAAATAATAATTATATCTAAATTGAAAGAAATAAAATATAAATAATTAACTAAAAAAAATACTAATGGACAAAGGCATTTTAGAGCTAGGGGTTCATACTTCAATCAATTATAGAATCAATCTGATTCATTCAATAAATGGGAAATTATTACTTTGATAGAAATTAATCTTGAGTTATCTTAAGTCCTCTCTCAAAGCACTCAAAGTGTATTTTAATTAACATAAACTCTACTTTCGTGGTGATTAAATTAATTAAAACCTCTTAAGATCTTTGATTAATTTTGGAACTCCACTATCTCTAGGTCAGATTTCCTAAGTTCAAAATCCCAATTTTCTAATATTAATCTTCACCTTTCAGTCCTTCAATTAATATCTATAATTAATACTAAGTGGATACCAACACATAGCATGCATTAAGATCACAAGAGATTGAATCAAAGAATAAAATACCCAATGTATTAAATAAAATCAAACCAGATCCATAATGAAATTGAGTGCTACACCCTAACCCCAGAATAAAGAACCTACTCATCCATGGTGAGTTTTACAATGAAGTTTATAAAAAAATAAAGAGAAGACATGAGAAGAAAATAAAATGAAATAACCCAGAAAGAGAGTTGTAGCCTTGGACTTTTGGAACTTCAGCTGAAAATCCCTTAGAGAAATCTTACAGATCTTATTCACTCCCTTGCCTCCTTTGAAGTTGATGTGCATCCTTGAATGTGAATCAGCTTCCCTTGAATGTAAATTCTGTTCTTAGATGTAAATTCTCTCCCTTCCTCAATTCTTGACTTGCTATATTTATATCTAGTGTAAAAATCCTAATTTCAAAGTCCTAGAAGCATTATAAGTCCATTCGAGTTGGGTTGCAATGAAGAAAAGTCGCATCAGAATTGTTGATAGGGTACTTTACACGGCTCTTGTAGTGTTACACACCCCTGCCCCATGTTTTTGCCTATCCAGTTACATTCATTCCTCTTTCCCAGAGAGTTCAATCATTAGCTCATCAAAGTTTTAGTTATAATTCTAAGTTAAAAGCCTTTTGAAAAAGTCCAGAATTTTCAAAATTTACAAAAATTTTCTGGATTTTTGACACACAAATATAATATAGACATAATAGGTGATGAAATGCAATATATAAATGCAATGCATGAAATGCACCCCCAAACTCAAATTTGACATTATCCTCAATGTCATCAAGATATTATAATCAGGTCAAGAGCAACATCATAAATGTAATAACAAGGAAAAGCTAATGGATATAGAATACTCCCCCTTAAAGCATGCCTTCCCTTGAAGATTTGTGAGTTTGATCTCCATTACTCTTTTCAAGTGCTTCTTGAACCTACAAAGAAAACAAACATCGAAATCAAGTTTGGGAGGGTGATAAAAAAAAAAAAGAAATAGACAAATGCAAAGATTAAATTTAAAACTTGGGTTGCCTCCCAAGAAGCGCTAATTTAAGGTCATTAGCTTAACCCCTTTTAGAATTATTGATTAAAAAGCGGTTTTCGCCCATAGTAGTTATCATGTAACACCACATATGGGTCTTGATTTGTGGTATCCTCAAGATTGGCAAGATTTGGAATAAGATTGCACATAGCATGAACAACACATGGTTTAGAGTTATCTGCTTGGGAAGAGGACTGCTTTAGCTCTTGGAGGACATGTGATGATGTAGGAGGTGTCCATGATAGAAAAGGGTCTTCTGGTGGTGTATGTGTAAGCATCATTAATGAACTTAAATTGATAGTCTCATCAATTTCTTTATCTACCACCTTCATCTCTAATTTGTCTTCATGGAAACACTCTTCCAATGATCCCCCAACTATAAAGGAGTTATTTCCTTCATCTCTAGGTTCCACTTATTCTTTAAGTGACTCCTGTTCTTGTGGGAAATCTACTGGTAAGTCATCTTTAAAGGAATTTTGTTCTTGAAGCTCAATTTCTTCTCTAGGTTCAAATTCCCATGAAGCTTCTTCATTCTCCCAACTTTGTTCATATAATTCCTCTTCATAAAGTGATAGCTCATTGGTCACCATTAGTTTGTCAAAATTTTTGAATGGAGCTATCACCTTTTCAAGTCCCACTTTCCTCTCTAATTGTAGCTCAAATGGTTGGTGTGAAATATTAGGTTGATGAATGTGTGGGGGATATTGGTGACTCCAACCCTATAGAGAAGGATTCCAATGCCAATGGTAATCAAAATCTGCAATGTCATTCAACAAGTGAATGGCATCCTCATGGTTTCTTTAAAGAACGTGATCACCAGTAGCCTAAGCTCCATAATCTACCCAATTTCTTGTCACTTCATCCAGACTATTATAGAAATTAAGAGTCAGTTCATAATTTGAAAGACTATAATTGGCAAATTGCTCTACCAATTCATTAAACCTTCTCCAAGCATTGTAAAATGGTTCATTGTGTTATTGAATAAAACTTGTAAAGACTTGTTGATGAAACATCTCAATGTACCTCACAAGAAAAACAAAGTAAAAATAAAATTAGATTGAAATAAACTATAAAAGAAATAAGAATATTTGGAGTAATCAAATACTAATCATTCAATATCAAGCACCGGTCTCCGGCAACGACGCCAAAAATTTGTTTTCTGGGTTTTCAACCAACATAAGTGCACAGATCGCTAAGAAGTAATAAAGTGATGAGTAGAGTATCGTTGTAACATCCTCACTTTAGCTAGTCCATACAGTCTACTGTTCCGATGACCAATGTCGGTCCAAGTAGCTAGAATATTTGAAATTATAATTAGACTAGAGTGAGGAGTTATAAATAAACCAAATAATGATTAGAAAAATCAAGGAAAATTTTTAGGAATGAAATGCATTAAGGTTAAACGAGCCGAAACCCCAGTGATGAGTAACCCGAAGGGGAAGTGACAGTGAAGGCCGTTAGCAACCCTAGACTCGGGGAAAACTTTATGAAATAATTTTTGAGACCTCAGGAAAAGGATTATTAGGATTCCAATAACAATAAAATATTAAGAAAATACAAGAAAAATTTAATCAATCGATACACATAATTTTAGCTCGTTAAGTCAAATTGAGGGCATTTTGGTCATTTTGTCTTCAGAGATGATTTTTGACCAACTTGTCCATTTATGTAAGTGAATTATATGACATAAAATATGAACAAATAAGGATGAAAAATTTATTAAAAATGAATAGTAAGAGAAAGAAAAGAAAATGAAAATAAATGGGATTTATTACCTAATGTAAGCATGAGGTAATTAAATTCTATGGCCAATCAAATTAAAGAAATGCAATTATAATACATAAAAAAAAAGAGGAAAAGAGGTTAGAAATTCTAGAAAAACCAGCAGCCATTCTCTTCTTCTTTAAGCCGCACCATACTCTCTCCCTCACTCCTCCATTTTCAAGTTAACCATGCTTCATTTCCTTAGTCTTCTCTCAACAAAACCCTAACTTGGCAACATAAAACCTTAGTATTTCATCTTGGTGAAGCTTTTGGAAGCAAAAAGAAGTGACAAAAAAGAGCTTTTGCAAGCTTGAAAAGTGACTCCATTAGAGATTAGTGACTAAATTTGTTTTCTTTCTTTAAATTCAAGTGGAAATAGTAGAATTAGTGGATATTTACAAACAAATTTAAATAAAATCATAAGCATACCTTCCCCAATATTTTTGGTAGCCTTGAACTTGGTAGGGTTTGGAGGATTTCATGGAATTAAAATGGTATTGTGGCTGCCCTTTAACACTAATCTATTATTAGGATAATGAAAGGTAAGTGAATGCATGATTTGAGATGGTTGAGTTAGCCTTTGGGTATGAAATTGAGACTTTGATCATATAATGTTGAAAGTAAGTTTTAATAGTCAATTAATGACCATTTGGTTATGTGTGAATAAGAAATGAAGTAGTTTGTTTAGTGGAAATTGAAGTTAGTGTTGCTGCCCTTGGTGACCTACAGGACTGGGTGTGAGTCCAGTAGATTTGGGCAGCTATAACTGGAGTTGTGTAGGTTCAATTGGTGCAAGGCCAGTAGGAGATGAAACTAGACACATAATGGCACAACTTTGATGAAGAAACCCCGCCCAGAAAACCAAACTAAGTTGACTTAAAAATTACCCTAATCCGGGTGACCAGCATTCTGCCTAAGCAAAATGACCAAAATGAATAGTGTTTATTCATTTGGTCATAACTCAGTGTAGAAAGATCCAATTGACCTTAAATTTGACCAGCAGAAAGCTGAGATATAGACTTACAACTTTCATGAAAAAACTTAACCCAAATTTTGACTATAACATGTTTAAAAAGTGACCTGCGGTCACTGCACAAAACACTATAGATTTGGTTAGTCCAGAAAAACTGGAAAGTTTATAATCCGGCCAGTTATGGTTTTTAGGCCATAACTTAAGCTAAAAAACTCCAAATGGAGTGATTCAAAAAAAGAAATATAACTAGACACAATAAGGAACAACTTTTATGTTGACAACTTTGCCAAATTCCCACTGTAAAAATGACCAATGGAATAGTAAACACAAGGTTTGAAATCTGAAAATTTTGAACAACTAACACTAAGCTTAGAAATGGTATTAGCAACCAATACCAACAACTTTTGTCACATCCCCACTGTACATGTTCTGTATGTTCTGTTGCTTCAGTGACCTAATATCAGTCCGGAAAAGTCAGGATGTTTGGAACTATACTTCGGTGATAGTGAACAGACACATAATGATGAAATAAATAAAAAGAAAATACAAGAAAAATGAAAAGAAAAATGAAAGAGAGAAAATGAAACTAGGTTAAACGAGTCGACACCGTAGCGATGGGTAATCGCACCAGGAAGTTACGGCGAAGGCCGTTACCGACCCCAGGACCATGGGGAACCCTCGGAATTAAATTTCGAGACATAAGTAAAGGTTTATTGAAATGTAATTAATACTAGAAATATCAAAGAAAAATTAATAAATTAGTATAAGGAAAAACAAAAGATTGAGAAACAGATAAAAATCGGTGTTACTGAAAATTCGGGAATACAACCAGAAGAGGGGCATTTTGGTCATTTGACAACTAGAGTTGCCTTTTGACCTTAATATCCATTAAAAATAAATGATATTACACTTTAGAAATGTCATGAAAAATTAAATTGTGATATATTATGTAAATAGAAAAAAAATGAGATAAATGAGCAAATAAGGAAACTTGGAATAATTAAACATTAAAAATAAGATTAGTGCTCCACTAACTCCTAACTTGGGAGACATATTGGACCTTGGGATAGCAGATTCCATTCATTGTCATCTTCTTCTTCAACCTCACTCTCACTTGCCCAAATGAATCCTCCATGAAAGCTCCATTGCCGGCCCACATGCAAAGCTCCATTCTTCCATTTTCATGCCATAATTCTTATAATTTCTTTCATTAAACTTGGTCCACACCTCTTGGGCAAATTATAGGGAACAAAAAGGAAGAGATTTGGTGAAGTTTTAACAAGCTCCAACAGTTGTAAGTGTCCAAATCATCTCCCTTGCTTTAGTAAACCTTGTGTTTAGGTTTAGATGAGTAATTTGGTGAAGAGAAAGGAAGGAAATATTGAGATATGAACTTGTCCATTTTCAGCAGCCATAAAATTTTGTTGTGTTTGAGTTTTTCTTACCTCTAATGGATGGGAATTAAGGTTGATTAACTCAAATAGAAGTTGTAGTAGGTTAATGTCCAAGTATGTGCATGTTAGTGTTTGAATTGAGGGTTTGAAAATGGGACTTTGATACCATGGTAAACTGCCATGTTTGGTAGCCTATAATGTTATGAAATTGTATGTGATTTTATATAATATATTGATGAGATGTGATGGTGTTAAATTATGGGCAACATGTGTAGTTGCCATGGAAGTATAAGTGTAATATTGGTATTGAGGTATGTTGAATTTCAGTGGAAGTAAATGTTGAACTTAATGGTGTATTATGTGCATTGAGCACTTGAGTGTTCTGCCCAAAATGCTTCCTAGAATTGTGTACAATATATATAGAAGTGCCATGATTGAATATTGAAGTATTGGGATGAGAAGGATTGTCAAAATTGGAAGTGTAATATTCAAATGCAGGTTGTGTGTGTTGGCAGTACCTAAATTAGGTTATAAGTGCAAAACTATGAACCCAATTGGCATGAGGCCAATGGGGGATGAAACTAGACACCAAATAGGCCAACTTTCATGTAGAAATATTGCCAAAATTCTGCCTAAAAACTGACCTTAAAAATGACCAAATCCGAAATTGGTAAGTGCAAGCCCAGATTTTTGACCATATGAACAGTAGTCATTAGGATGATCATAACTCACTCAAAACAAGTCCAAATGACCTGAAATTTTTACCATGGATAGTATAGACATAGAGCTACAATTCTTATGAAGACACCAAAGCCCAAAAATGGCCAGAACCAAGTTAAATAGCTTGCACAAATTCAAATACCAAAACTGCTAGAACTAAATGTGACTTAAAATTGACCAAATTTTGCACTAAAGGTGCAATTTGTCCAACTTTAGTAAATTGACCATATCTTGGTCTATACAACTCAGAATGACCTAAAATTTGTGTCAAAAGTTTAATAAGACATAGAGCTACAATTTTTCTTCTTTGACCAGAAGCTAAAAACTAAGAGAAATAGGACATTAAGCTAGACCAATCTAGCACACTAAAACTGAAAATTTGACATTTATATACAATGATGCTTGAAGCAATTTGGCAATGAATGCCAACTTGTAAAAATGGTAAATTGCACTATATTGGCATCATATTGAATTACAAATTGTGACATGTGGATGCTAGAATCAACTTATCCATAGTACCTAAAAAGGTCAACATTTACAGTGACTTGTGAATTACATGATAACTAGTACACTCTAAAAATTAAAGAATTAAACAATTAATTTATAATGTGCCATAGTTTGCCTAGTTGACTAGTTTGGATAGGTCGGCATGCTAATAAGATTCTGACAGCTATTCTATAAATGGCTTTATGCCATACTGTGTTTTTACGGCATATTATGCCGCACTGTGACTTTAATAGCTTACGGCTATACGTATTGTGTTATTATACTTGGCTTATCGCCAGATTGACTATATGGCTTTTTAGCCGTACTGTTTGCATACCGGGAGACACTTTGTAACCGATAGTGTGACAGCCCGAGGTACTAAGTACCCAGTGCTAGTATATCTGTTTATCCAGTCTGGTCAGTGTATAGGCTATGCGAGCAGTTAATTTAAGTACTACTAAATTCAAATAGTTAAATTCAGTTTATTGACATACAGTGTCACACCCTACCCCTCTGTAAGGCATAACATGATCCCATAGTATATCTAATGAATTACCAACTCTGTCTACTGATAACCCATTAAATACACTACAAGGAATTTTAAAAACTTTTCTTACTTCTTTTACAGTGGTGAGCACTATTTACAGGTATTAAAAACCTTTTTGAATTGTAGTGATAGAACTAACATATTTGAATTATTTGGAATTTCTGTAAAAATTTTGGCAGAGTGCCATCTGTATTTTGGATAAAACAGTTCTTCAAAAAACCTGTAAAAAGCACTTCAATATTTTTCCAAATATCAACTTCAACATATTTCTCAACACAACATATTTATCAGCTTAAATCCACAGTGATTTTTCAAAGACTGAGATAAAAGAAATATAATACAATTTTTACAAGTCAGAATAACTCATAATTTACTTTACAACTTCAATGTACAATTTCAATTTACAACTGCTCAAAACTAAAAACAATATGTACATATAGTAGTCATACATTACAGTACAAAATGCAAAATGTTGGTATACTCATTATACCCGGTAATCTCTCACTGGAGGTACTAGCAGCCTAGTCTGCTGCCCTGTCTGTCTGTCTACTGCATAAAGAATAAAGCTATCATTTGAGACAATGTCTCAGTGGTGCACAACATTAACCAAATACAATTTAAATCACAATTCATAAATCATATAAATAGTGGATACTTAAAACCATAGTAAATTTCAAGACAGTAATTGTCAACAAGAATTTAAACTCCATTTCTCAATATCACAATAAATTTCAATAAGTCAGATCATGATTGAATTCAAAAGACAGCATATGTCAATAAGAGTTTAAATTCATTTCACAATCTCACAATACATATCAATAAATCACACACAGTTTAATCATGTTCCAAAGTTCAATTCGTCCCAAAAGCCGATGGCTAATGAGGTATTCAATTCGTCCCAAAAGTCGATGACTAATGAGGAATAACATAGCTAGCTAGCAAAAATATGAGTACTCATCCAATTCGTCCTCAACAGGCACACACCTCAACACTTCAACCAGAGAGGGAATTCAATTCGTCCCACTAGACAAGCTAGCAGGGAATACAATCAATATACATGATAGCTATGGTTTCAAACCATTTCCAATACTTTTCAATCAATAAGTATCCATCAATATCATTCAAATAATTTCTCACAGTTTTCAAATCATTTACAATGTTTTTCAAGCAATAAATATCCATTCAAACACATTTCCACAATTTAAAACAATAATGTACAATTAGTCATAATTCATTTCAATGGAAATATTCAAAGAAATAGTTGTTGTGCACAAACCTCTGATAATTGTCTCTTGGTCTGGACTCAGTGTTTCCTTCCCTTTTCCTGAGTCTTTGGTAACTGAGAAACACAATTTGAAGTGTTTCAGTACTAAATTAAACTATCTCTGTCGATGATGCTTGATAAGTAATTCACTGAAAGCTATTATCTGCTTAATCACCTAATACATCGACCCTCGATGCGTTCTAGGTAAATTAGGTTTTAGTGTCACTAATATGTCACATTCGATAGTGTTTTAGGGTTGGTACACGTTACCAATTTCATTTCCTTGTTTAGTGCATTTTATTGCAACTTGCTGGATTCCGGTATACTAGTTTGACCTAGTCGGAAGACCTAGTTCCCTCGGTTTTTGGGTTTCGGTCAAAACCACAAACTTGTAGATCTATGTCTTATGGAATGCGGGGCAAAATTTTAGGTCATTCTGAGTTATGTAGACCAAGTTATGGTCATTTTACTATTGCTGGTCAAATGGCATCAAATTTGGTCAACTTTGGTTCGGCCAGTTTTTGGACCCGAACTTGTGCAAGCTGTTTGACTTGCTTATGGTCATTTTTGGGCTTTGATGTCTTCATGAGACTTGTAGGTATGGGTCTTAACTATTCATGGTTAAAATTTCAGGTTAATTGGACCTGTTTTGAGTGAGTTATGGCCTAAACACTAACTGCTGCCCAATTGGTAAATTT
Organism: Hevea brasiliensis; assembly: GCF_030052815.1. Classification (NCBI taxonomy): domain Eukaryota; kingdom Viridiplantae; phylum Streptophyta; class Magnoliopsida; order Malpighiales; family Euphorbiaceae; genus Hevea; species Hevea brasiliensis. Next base: position 113,965,938 of record NC_079495.1, read on the forward strand.
TCAGGTCTCAATTGTACTTAATCCGGATTTGGTCATTTTTCAAGTCACCTTGCAAGCAGAATTTTGGTATGTTTCCTTCATGAAAGTTGGCACATTTTGTGCCTAGTTTCACCTCCAATTGGTCTCATACCAATTGGAGTTACACATTTAAAGTTATACGCTAAAATGCATACTGCCCTTAAATACATTACATAAACATGTATCAATTACACATTTGCCTTGCTACAAGTCCACTTCTCTTACTAATTCTGTTTTGGTACATTACCAAAACCATATACCACCTTACCTTAAAGTCATTTTGGGCAGAATACAAATATCTTCAACGCACTAAATGAAACTCTAATTCACAAAGTCCAAATACAACCACATATACACATAAATATTTCTAATTCTTACATACACTTTACACAACCAATTTACATACATATTCATCAATCCTCAATATCACAATTTATCCAATATCTCCATGAATTCAAACATTCATTAAGGAGTCCCAAAGCTACCGAAATGCTCCACTTTGCCAAAGTTTCACATAACTTCCTCCACTTCAATTTCAAACGCACAATCACTACATATACATGGAATTAACTTACTAGGACATTAAATCACCCTACTCAACATAAATTCTCATCAAATATATGTATGAATATTTCATTAAACATACAACTCCATGGCTGTCCAAAATTTTCTTCACAAATCAAACACCCATAACATGTATACAAAGTTTAACAAAGCAATATTCAAAAATACAAACTTACCTATGGTTGGGACTTGTTAAACCTTCACTAAACTTCTTGATTTTAGTATCAAACTCTTCCTTATGATGTGGAGATAAAACTTAATGAAGCCACTTTGGTGTTTGGAAGTGAAATGAGGGGGTTAATGGAGCTTGAAGGCAAAACGGCAATGGAGTTTTCCAATCTTCTCAATTCGGCATGGATGAGAGGATTTGGAGAAGATGAAGTGCAGATTGTGTAATGGACTTACACCTGCCCCATTTAGCTTTTAATTTATTCTTTAGTGGTCCACTTACACAAATAAATCATATTATATGTTTAACTCCCATTTATTCCACATTAAACCCTTAATTTTTGTTATTTACTTTAGATACCACCAATTTAATTTTTCATTATATTTTCCAAGTGTAATATTATTTATTTTTAATGGAAATTTAGGTCAAAAGACAACTCGGGATGTCAAATGACTACAATGCCCTCGTTCGGGTTACATTCCCGATTTTTCGGTAACACCGGGTTTTGTCCGTTTTTCGATTTCTCACTTTTCTTTGTACTAATTAATTAATTTTTTTTTTTGATATTTATACTTCAATAGGGGTCTATTTAAGTCCTAAAAATATTTTCCAGGGTTCCCCGCGGTCCAGGGCTAGTCAACGGTCCACGCCGTGACTTCCCGGTGCGGTCACCCATCGCTAGGGTTCTCGGCTCGCTTAACTTGGTTACATTTCTTTGCTATTATTTTTCCTTTGTTTTTCTTGTGTTTTCTTTTCTTGTATTTCATTATTTTATGTCTCCTCACTCATAACGAAGTGTAGTTCTAGGCATCCTAGCTGTCCGGACAACACTGATCACCGGAACAGTAGAACGCACTACGGAACATAGGGGTGTTACAATTCTCCCCCCCTTAAATAAATTTCGTCTCGAAATTTTACCTGGCATTGTCTCTGAACAGCTATGGGTGCTTTCTCCTCATATCCTCTTCACGTTCCCAAGTAGCTTCCTGGCTTGAATGATGGTTGCACAGCACTTTAACCAAGTGCATATGTTTGTTCCTCAGCTGTTTCACCTCATAAGCCAGAATTTTTATGGGTTCTTCCTCATATGAGAGGTCTGGATTTACTTTAATCTCTTCAACTGATAGTACATGAGATGGGTCAGATATGTACCTCCTTAACATGGACACATGGAAGACACTGTGTATCCTTGCTAGCTCTGGAGTTAATGCCAACCAATATGCCAAAGGACCCACTCTTTCTAGAACCTCATATGGTCCAATGAAACGAGGACTCAGTTTCCCCTTCCTGCCAAATCTCATAATCCTCTTCCAAGGAGAAACTTTGAGGAATACCTTATCACCCACTGCATATTCAATATCTCTTCTTTTCAAATCAACATAGGACTTCTGACGATCTGATGCAGCCTTGAGTCTGTCTCTAATCAATCTCATCTTTTCCTCTGTCTGCTGAACAATTTCTGGTCCAATCATCTTCCTCTCACCTACTTCATCCCAACATAAGGGAGTTCTGCACTTCCTGCCATACAATGCTTCATATGGAAGCATCCCAATGCTTGATTGGTAGCTATTGTTATAAGCAAACTCAATCAAAGGCAAGTGTGTATCCCAACTACCTTCAAATTCAATCACACAAGCCCGTAGCATATCCTCCAATATCTGAATAACCCTCTCGGGTGGCCATGCATGCGTGGGTGGAATCTTTGTCTTTGAAGTTCAATCTAGTTCCTAGGGCTCTCTGAAGACTATCCCAGAATCTTGAAGTGAACCTAGGATCTCTGTCAGACACAATTGATACTGGCACTCCATGCAGTTTTACAATCTCATATATGTATAATCTGGCCAATCTTTCCAGGCTATAGTCCATCCAAACTGGCAAAAAGTGAGCAGACTTGGTCAATCTATCAACTATAACCCATACTGCATCATTACTACTCTGTGTCCTTGGAAGTCCTGTAACAAAATCCATAGTTATTCTTTCCCATTTCCACCCTGGTACTGACAAAGGATGTAACAAACCAACTGGAACTTAATGTTCTGCCTTTACTTGCTGACAAGTTAGGCATTTGGAAACAAATTCAGCTATATCTCTCTTCATGCCCATCCACCAGTAATGCTCTTTCAGCCCTCTGTACATTTTAGTTCCACCGGGGTGCATAGCAAATGGAGACTCATGTGCTTCTTTCATAATGATCTGTCTCAATTCAGTATCATTAGGAACACACATTCTGCCCTGATGTAGCAATAAACCATCATCCCTCACAGAGAATTCAGGTTTCTTGCCCTGCTGGACTTCTTTCAGTAGCTTCTGATATTTTTCATCACTCTGAGCAGCCATTCTGATCTAATCAATCAACACTGGCTGTACATGCCATGCAACTACTGTCTGTCCCTCATCATCAATCTCTAAACTGGCATGCTGTGCTTTCAATTCACATACCATAGACACAGGAGGAACTCTAAGACTTGCCATAGTCTTGCGACTTAAGGCGTTAGCCACCACATTTACTTTCCCTGGCTAATAGTCTATTAAGCAATCATAATCTTTGATGAGTTCTAACCATCTCCTCTGCCTCAAATTTAATTCCTTCTGGGTGCCTAAGTACTTAAAGCTCTTGTGATCTGTGTAAATGTAGCATTTCTCTCCATACAATAAGTGTCTCCAGATCTTTAGAGCAAAAACAATAGCTGCTGGCTCCAGATCATGTGTTGGATAGTTCCTCTCATGCGGTTTCAGCTGGCGTGATGCATAAGCAATGACATTCCGATCTTGCATCAGTACACAACCTAACCCATTGTGAGAAGCATCACTATAAACTGTGTATTCTTTACCCGGAGTAGGTAAAGTGAGGACTGAGCTTGATCAAACACCTCTTCAACTCATCAAAACTTTCTTTGGCATTTATCACCCATTGAAATTTTACATCTTTCCGAAGCAGTTTGGTCAGTGGAGAAGATAACATAGAAAACCCCTTCACAAACCGACGGTAATATCCAGCTAGACCCAGAAAACTGCGAATTTCTGTGATGTTCCTGGGTGGCTTCCAATTAAGGATAGCTTCTACCTTGCTGGAATCTACCTTGATCCCTTCAGCTGACACAACATGTCCCAAAAAGGAGATTTCTTTCAGCCAAAATTCACATTTCGACAATTTGGCGTATAGCTGTTTCTCCCTTAAGGTCTGCAGTACAATCCGCAGATGTCTATCATGCTCCTCTGCATTCCTTGAATATATCAAAATGTCATCAATAAACACCACCACAAATTGATCAATATATGGTCTGAAGATAGTGTTCATCAGATCCATAAAAGCAGCTGGAGCATTTGTTAACCCGAATGGCATTACTAGAAACTCATAGTGGCCATACCGAGTTCTGAAAGATGTTTTTGGAATACTCTACTCTTGCACCTTCAACTGATAATAACCAGATCGCATATCAATTTTGGAGAATACAGCTGTACCCTTCAACTGATCAAACAGATCATCAATGCGAGGCAATGGATATCTGTTCTTTATTGTCACCTTATTCAACTGTCGGTAGTCAATGCATAAGCGGAGAGTACCATCCTTCTTCTTAACAAACAACACTGGTGCTCCCCAAGGTGACACACTAGGGCGGATGAAGCCCTTTTCAAGTAATTCTTGTAATTGTATCTTCAACTCCTTCAACTCTGCTGGTGCCATTCTGTATGGCGTTATGGAGATTGGATCCACACCAGGCATAACATTAATTTCAAACTCCACTTCTCTTTCCGGAGGTAATCCTGGCAATTCATCAGGAAACACATCCGAAAGTCATGTCTGTAGGGATGTCCTTCAATCTCGACTCCCCACTTGGGTGTCTACCACATGTGCCAAGTAGGCTTCACACCCTTTACGATCATCTTTACGGCTAGTGCAATCGAAATGATGTTTGATGGCAATAAGCGCCTTTCCCCATGTATTACCACATCAGCAGATCGAGGAAGGCCAAAAGTGATCTTGACCTACAGATCAATCATGGCATGATGCCTAGCTAACCAATCCATGCCCAAGATGATATCATAATCTCTGAAGGGCATTTCAATGAAATCAAACAGGAAAGTGTGTCCTTGGATCACCAAAGGACAATCTCTATACATTCTATTAACCCTGACTTCCTGTCCTAGTGGACTTGTTACTAGCACCTCAAAGTCCATTTTTGTACATGGAACAGCAATGCAATCAATGATGCTAGCACTCACATAAGAATGGGTAGAACCCGGGTCAAATAACACAAACACATCTTGGTTAAAAGTTGAGAAGGTACCAGCTACAACGTCAGATGTCTCTGCCTCTTCCCTCTGTCTCATTGCATACATTATGATTGGAGCACTGTCTTGCTCTGATTGTTTCACTGTGCCTTGGCTGCCTGCTGGGCTACCTCTACCCCTGCCTCTACCTCTGCTGGGTGGTTGTGAACTTCTGGTGACAGGGCTTTGAACTGACCCTTCTGCAGTAGTAGGAGGTGGTCCAACCCTGCGACTACTGGTGCAGTCCTTAGCAAAGTGTCTTGTGCCTCCACAGTTATAACAGGCTCCAATAGCCTTGTAGCATATCCCACCATGATTTCTTCCACATGTCTCACATTGGCGGGGAGGGTAGGAACCTTTGGTACTCTGCTGACTAGATAGGAGAGGCTTCTGTCCTGAATATCTTCCCCTACCAGATTTATTGCCACCTCTGCCATGTCCCCCATAGTTCTTCCTCTTTCCAGTAGGACCACTGGAACTCGGTTCTATAGATTTTCCCTCTTTCTCTGTCTTCTCTGATTTCTTTTTCTCAGGAGTAGCTTCAGACTCAATTCTTTCTAACTCTAGAGCTTGAGAAATAAGTTCAGAGAAGTTAGTATATTTGAAGTCGACTACTTGTAATCTGATATTGGGCTTCAAGCCAGTTTCAAACCTCTTGCATCTCTCCCTGCTGGTAGAAAGTAAACTCACTGCATAATGGCTCAGGCGGGAAAATTCTCTTTCATACTCAGCCACTGATCTGTTTCCCTGTTTCAGACTTAGGAATTCTTGTAACTTCTGGTCTACATAAGCATCAGGGACATATTTCTGTGAATTCCCTGAGGAAGTCATTCCATGTTAGCACTGCAGGTTCTACCAGACTGTGGGGAATGGTTTTCCATCAGTCATAAGCATCCCCCTGTAACAAAGATACAGAGTATTCGAATCTGAGCTCCTCCGTGCAATGCAATTTCTTGAATACCCTATCCATCCTTTCTAACCACTGTTCAGCCTCTAGAGGATCTACTGTCCCCTTGAACTCTGCAGCCCCATATTTCATCAATTTATCATATTGCCTCATAGGAAACTGTGGTTGTACCACTGGTGTCTGTATTGGGACTTGAGTAGGCACATTACCAGCCATTTGTTGGAACATTGCGACCATCTCACGAGCAATCGAGCAAGAAGCTGCAGATGCTGCAGGTGGTCTTCTTGAACCACTGACATTATATAGGCCTGGGGCATCCCCTTGCACCTCAGCCTCAATAGATTGATCGACTGAACGATCACCCTCTTCCATAGTCAATGCGAGGATCTTAGACCTCCTAAACAAATAACACAAGGATATTTCCTCCCGTTAGTGCATATTTATAATGTAATGTACTATATGTATCAGACAATGATATTGAGCAGTTGTACTATGAAGAAAGAATATTCAAATAACATGTGAAAATAGAATTTAAAAATTTTGCTCTGATACAACTAGAACATGTCACACCCTACCCCTCTGTAAGGCATAACATGATCCCATAGTATATCTAATGAATTATCAACTCCGTCTACTGATAACCCATTAAATACACTACAAGGGATTTTAAAAACTTTTCTTACTTCTTTTACAGTGGTGAGCACTATTTACAGGTATTAAAAACCTTTTTGAATTGTAGTGATAGAACTAACATATTTGAATTATTTGCAATTTCTGTAAAAATTTTGGCAGAGTGCCATCTGTATTTTGGATAAAACAGTTCTTCAGAAAACCTGTAAAAAGTACTTCAATATTTTTCCAAATCTCAACTTCAACATATTTCTCAACACAACATATTTATCAACTTAAATCCACAGTGATTTTTCAAAGATTGAGATAAAAGAAATATAATACAATTTTTACAAGTCAGAATAACTTATAATTTACTTTACAACTTCAATGTACAATTTCAATTTACAACTGCTCAAAACCAAAAACAATATGTACATACAGTGGTCATACATTACAGTACAAAATGCAAAATGTTGGTATACTCATTATACCCGGTAATCTCTTACTGGAGGTACTAGCGACCTAGTCTCACGCCTGTCTGTCTGTCTACTGCGACAAAGAATAAAGCTATCATTTGAGACAATGTCTCAGTGGTGCACAACATTAACTAAATACAATTTAAATCACAATTCATAAATCATATAAATAGTGGATACTTAAAACCATAGTAAATTTCAAGACAATAATTGTCAACATGAATTTAAACTCCATTTCTCAATATCACAATAAATTTCAATAAGTCAGATCATGGTTGAATTCAAAAGACAGTATATGTCAATAAGAGTTTAAATTCATTTCAAAATCTCACAATACATATCAATAAATCACACACAGCTTAATCATGTTCCAAAGTTTAATTCGTCCCAAAAGCCGATGGCTAATGAGGTATTCAATTCATCCCAAAAGTCGATGACTAATGAGGAATAACATAGCTAGCTAGCAAAAATATGAGTACTCATCCAATTCGTCCTCAACAGGCACACACCTCAACACTTCAGCCAGAGAGGGAATTCAATTCGTCCCACTAGACAAGCTAGCGGGGAATACAATCAATATACATGATAGCTATGGTTTCAAACCATTTCCAATACTTTTCAATCAATAAGTATCCATCAATATCATTCAAATAATTTCTCACAGTTTTCAAATCATTTACAATGCTTTTCAAGCAATAAATATCCATTCAAACACATTTCCACAATTTAAAATAATAATGTACAATTAGTCATAATTCATTTCAATGGAAAAATTCAAAGAAATAGTTGTTGTGCACAAACCTCTGATAATTGTCTCTTGGTCTGGACTCAGTGTTTCCTTCCCTTTTCCTGAGTCTTTGGTAACTGAGAAACACAATTTGAAGTGTTTCAGTACTAAATTAAACTATCTCTGTCGATGATGCTTGATAAGTAATTCACTGAAAGCTATTATCTGCTTAATCACCTAATACATCGACCCTCAATGCGTTCTAGGTAAATTAGGTTTTAGTGTCACTAATATGTCACATTCGATAGTGTTTTAGGGTTGGTACACGTTACCAATTTCATTTCCTTGTTTAGTGCATTTTATTGCAACTTGCTGGATTCCGGTATACTAGTTTGACCTAGTCGGAAGACCTAGTTCCCTCGGTTTTCGGGTTTCGATCAAAACCACAAACTTGTAGATCTATGTCTTATGGAACACGGGGCAAAATTTTAGGTCATTCTGAGTTATGTAGACCAAGTTATGGTCATTTTACTATTGCTGGTCAAATGGCATCAAATTAGGCCAATTTTTGTCAACTTTGGTTCGGCCAGTTTTTGGACCCGAACTTGTGCAAGCTGTTTGACTTGCTTATGGTCATTTCTGGGCTTTGGTGTCTTCATGAGAGTTCTAGGTATGGGTCTTAGCTATTCATGGTTAAAATTTCAGGTCAATTGGACCTTTTTTGAGTGAGTTATGGCCTAAACACTAACTGCTGCCCAATTGGTAAATTTTCAGGTCTCAATTGTACTTAATCCGGATTTGGTCATTTTTCAAGTCACCTTGCAAGTAGAATTTTGGTATGTTTCCTTCATGAAAGTTGGCATATTTTGTGCCTAGTTTCACCTCCAATTGGTCTCATACCAATTGGAGTTACACATTTAAAGTTATAGGCTAAAATGCATACTGCCCTTAAATACATTGCATAAACATGTATCAATTACACATTTGCCTTGCTACAAGTCCACTTCTCTTACCAATTCTATTTTGGTACATTACAAAAACCATATACCACCTTACCTTAAAGTCATTTTGGGCAGAATACAAATATCTTCAACACACCAAATGAAACTCTAATTCACAAAGTCCAAATACAACCACATATACACATAAACATTTCTAATTCTTACATACACTTTACACAACCAATTTACATACATATTCATCAATCCTCAATATCACAATTTATCCAATATCTCCATGAATTCAAACATTCATTAAGGAGTCCCAAAGCTGCCGAAATGCTCCACCTTGCCAAAGTTTCACATAACTTCCTCCACTTCAATTTCAAACGCACAATCACCACATATACATGGAATTAACTTACTAGGACATTAAATCACCCTACTCAACATAAATTCTCATCAAATATATGTATGAATATTTCGTTAAACATACAACTCCATGGCTGTCCAAAATGGATATATCAATAACTCCTTAAACTTGAAAATTTTCTTCACAAATCAAACACCCATAACATGTATACAAAGTTTAACAAAGCAATATTCAAAAATACAAACATACCTATGGTTGGGACTTGTTAAACCTTCACTAAACTTCTTGATTTTGGTATCAAACTCTTCCTTATGATATGGAGATAAAACTTAATGAAGCCACTTTGGTGTTTGGAAGTGAAATGAGGGGGTTAATGGAGCTTGAAGGCAAAACGGCAATGGAGTTTTCCAATCTTCTCAATTCGGCATGGATGAGAGGATTTGGAGAAGATGAAGTGCAGATTGTGTAATGGACTTACACCTGCCCCATTTAGCTTTTAATTTATTCTTTAGTGGTCCACTTACACAAATAAATCATATTATATGTTTAACTCCCATTTATTCCACATTAAACCCTTAATTTTTGTTATTTACTTTAGGTACCACCAATTTAATTTTTCATTATATTTTCCAAGTGTAATATTATTTATTTTTAATGGAAATTTAGGTCAAAAGAAAACTCGGGATGTCAAATGACTACAATGCCCCCGTTCGGGTTACATTCCCGATTTTTCAGAATAATCTTGCTTTTGTCCGTTTTTCGATTTCTCACTTTTCTTTGTACTAATTAATTATTATTTTTTTTGATATTTCTAATGATATTTATACTTCAATAGGGGTCTCTTTAAGTCCTAAAAATATTTTCCAGGGTTCCCCGCAGTCCAGGGCTAGTCAACGGTCCACGCCGTGACTTCCCGGTGCGGTCACCCATCGCTAGGGTTCTCGGCTCGCTTAACTTGGTTACATTTCTTTGCTATTATTTTTCCTTTGTTTTTCTTGTGTTTTCTCTTCTTGTATTTCATTATTTTATGTCTCCTCACTCATAACGAAGTGTAGTTCTAGGCATCCTAGCTGTCCGGACAACACTGGTCACCGGAACAGTAGAACGCACTACCGAACATAGGGGTGTTACATACAGCACCACCAAAATTAGCAAAAATGAAAGGTTAGCAAATAAAAGTAGAATCAGCAACTGCAAAGAATATCGATGTCATAAATTCATAAACAATTCATTTACTTTATTTTAGTGTATATTTCTTTATATTTGGCACCACTAAGCGAAATTCCTTAGTGCGTTGCTTTTGTAACGCGTAGGTATTGGAGACACAGCTGGGAAGCCAAGCAGACCTATGACCGGGTGAGACATTAGATCTGTACAGGAGTCTAGAGTCATCTGCACTACACTGCATACATGGTAGGACTTAGGATCTTGTGTAATGATTATCAATTGTATTTTGACATTTTGTTATGTAATTTTGTATATTGTAAAACTTTAAGGTTTGTAATAATTTGTACATATAACTTTATATGGAGAATATCTGGATGTATTTAAGTTATAATGGAATGTATTTTAAAACTATTTAAATATTGTAAAAATGAATAGACTGCGTTGAAATATTGAGACTGTGAAATAGTTAAGATTTTGATATTATCATATTGAACTATTTTTAACAGGTTTGGAAGGACAGTTTGTCCGAAATACAGATGACACCTTGCCATATTTTTATTACTATTTTTGAAACACTGATTTTATTAAATCATGAAAATAGAATCAACATGATATGAATTTTACATAAAAGACTTCTTAAAATCAAATTGAGTTCAAGAAATGAGATGATCACAGACTAGGTGCTCCGGCAAGCCGTGTAGCACGCCTTGCTCGACTATACTGTAGACGAGTGAGGGATGTTATATTTAGTGGTATCAGAGTACGGTTTAAGCGTTTCTGAACCTAGATAGATTGCATATCATGCATTGCATTGTAAGAGTTAAGATGACTCTAATACAGATATTTTGATTTGTTATTTTGATTAGAATATGGACTCCACATCGCAGAGAGCGATCGATGAGGAGGTGGAGAGTCATGCTCCATCTATGACTGAACTAGGAGACAGGAGGGAACCTGCTCCACCAATACCAGATGCACCAGCCACATTTCAGCAAATGGCTGAGTTCTTTAGACAGATGGTAGGAGTTATGCCACCACCACCACCTCCACATCAAAAATCTCATATGGAGAGACTCAGGAAGTTCGGAGCAGTGGATTTTCTGGGAAAAAGGGAAGATGATTCTGTCACAGCTGAAAACTGGTTAGACAGAACTGGAAGAGTCTTGAAACAACTTCATTGTACTCCAGAGCAGAATTTGGAAGCTACTGTATTACTACTGCAAGATGATACATACTAATGGTGAGATACAGTAACTAGTGAGGTGCCACCAGAACAAATAACTTGGGATTTCTTTCTCACTAAGTTTAGAAAGAAGTATGTGGGCAGTGTATACCTATAAGAGAAGAGAAGGGAATTTATTACCCTACGCTAGAGACAGTTGACAGTGGCTGAATATGAAAGAGAATTTGTCAGACTGAGCCGCTATGGCGGGAAATAGTCCCTAATGAGGCAGAGAGATGCAAGAGATTTGAGGAAGGACTCAATGATAACATTAAAGTAATGATTACAGCCTTGGAGATTATAGAGTTTGCCAAGTTAGTGGGAGCCGCACTGAAGGTTGAAAAAGTTAGAATAAATGAGCATAACAGAAGGGACAGACAGCAGAAAAGAGGTCAGAGTCAGACCAGTACATCTTTTGCCCCTAGTAAGAAATTTAGAGGTTCGCCTACTCAGAGTTTCAGTAGAGCACCAATTCAGGGTCAGTCATAGAGGCCCAAATCTCAGTTTGCACCGAGGAGAGGCCAATCCACACCTTCAATGGCTAGCTCTCCAGGGACAGGGTTTAGGGGACCAGCCCCAACAATATCTATTGCTTGCCCACATTGCCAAAAATGGCATAAGGGTGAATGTTGGAGTATGATAGGTGCTTGTTTATGGTGCGGGTCTACAGACCACCTAATCCGAGATTGTTTGCGCAGAACTGCTACATCCACTCCGATATCAACTGTTAGGCCTACCCCTCCAGCTCCAAGGGGTAGAAAGCCAGGTAAGGCTAAGGCAGCCAGTACTTCACAGAAACCTATATCAGAGTCTGTGGAGAGAGCAGAAGGAAGAAAACCAGCCAAAGCCTATGCTATAAGGGCACAGGAGGAACAGGATGCTCCAGATGTCATCAAGGGTACGTTCCTCCTCTATAATACTTTTGTGCATGCATTAATGGATCCTGGATTTACTCATTCATATATTTGTATCAAGCTACCCTTAAAAAAGGGAATACCAGTAGAGGAAAGTGACTAATACATCCTTGTCACAAATCCACTAGGCCACAATATGGTAGAAAACAAAGTATATAAGGGTTGTCCATTGAAGATTCAAGGGAAAGAGTTCTTAGTAGACTTAATCGAACTGCCTTTCCATGAGTTTGATGTGATTTTGGGAATGGATTGGTTATCCCATCATCAGGTAATAGTAGATTCTAAATTGAAGAGAATTTCTCTAAAAACTGCTGAGAATGAAGAAATAACAGTTGTGGGTGAAAGGACAGATTTCTTGTCCAATGTCATCTCAGCTACAGTTGTAAGGAGATGGTTGAGAAAAGGGTGTGAAGCCTATCTGGCACACGTGGTTGATACTAGGCAAGGTAAACTTAACTTGTCTGACATAACCATAGTAAGGATTTCTCTGAGGTATTTCCTGAGGAATTGCCTAGTTTACCACCAGAAAGAAAAGTTGAATTTGCTAATGAGATTATGCCGGGTACAGCTCCGATTTCAATTGCTCCGTATAGGATGGCACCTGCTGAATTGAAAGAGTTAAAAGTCCAGCTACAAGAATTACTAGACAAGGGGTTCATACGCCCCAGTATGTCACCGTGGGGAGCTACGGTACTATTTGTTAAGAAGAAAGATGGGACACTAAGGTTATGTGTTGACTACCGACAGTTAAACAAAGTAACAGTGAAGAACAAGTATCTGTTGCCTAGAATTAACGATCTGTTTGATCAGTTGAAGGGAGCCAGTGTGTTTTCTAAGATTGATCTCAGATCAGGGTATCATCAGCTAAGGGTTAAGGATGTAGATGTGCCTAAGACTACATTCAGAACCCGGTATGGGCATTATGAATTCCTGGTGATGCCATTTGTGTAGCACCCCTATTTATATAGCCTGGTATATTTCACTGTTTCGGTGACCGGTGTCGGTCCGGACAATTAAAGGGATTAGAACCACACTTAAGTCATTTAGAGAAGCCATAAACACAAATAATTAGTAATGTTCAATTAGTTAAGTATAAATAAGAAAAATAGAACATAAGAGGTTAAACGAGCCTAGAGTCACAGCGATGGGTGACCTCCTCGGGAATGACTGCGAAGTCATTTTAAACTTAAATTTCGAACCGTAAAATGTGACACTGCGGTCCTTAGGACCCTTATGAACACAGTGGAAAAGAGAAAATCACGAAAAAGAACTGTTAAGCTAGTCAAATAATTAGGTCAGGGAGCCGGAAGAAATATGGAATTTTGCAAACCAGGATGAGCTGGAGAGGGGCAATTTGGTCAATTGACCCTGAGAGCTGACTCCTGACCTAACTGTCAAATAAAATCGGAGAAAAGAAAATTTTGGGATCGAGAATTAAATTAAAGAACTAATAGAAAAATATAAAAAAAAAAGAGGAAAATGAAAAAGTAAAAAGGTGATGACATCATGCATGACCTCATGCGTGATGCCATAAATAAATTAATTAATTTAATTATTAATTTAGATTTTATGGTCTTCCATAAACTAAAATAAATAAAAGAAAATAAAAGAAAAAAAAATTCATTTTAGTCATCTTCTTTCTCCCTTGTGCCACCCCACTTTCATCCCAAAATCCTCCATGAAAATTCCTCTATTTAAGCTTACACTTAAGCTTAATTTTCTTCACTTAACTTTCATAACTCCCCTAAAAACCTTACTAGAGCTTGTTATTGCAACTTGAGAAGAAGATTACAAGAAGAAAGAAGAGTTGAAGATAGTGATTTGAAGTTTTAAGAGAGGTTAGTATGTTAACTTATTATTTTCCATTTTAAATGCATAATTAGTTGTTGAAATGAGCTTAAAAACTAATAAAATGAAATAAAAATATGGGGGGGGAGGACCAAACTGAAATTTTGGCCTGTTGAAGGGGAGTATGATTTTGTATGGTTTGATGGATTTGAATGAGTTTAAAAACCTTATTTAGTTGAATGGTTAGGATTAAGAGCACAAATTGTGATTAAATGCATGAGATGGATGAGTTAGGGTTTTGAATATTAGGGTTTGTGAACCAAAAATGTGAGAAATGAGCAAATGATATCTTTGACCTATTGTGAAGTGAAATAATGGTCAATTATGACCAAATGAGTTGTGTGGGAATGGTAGGAAATTAAGTTAAATTCGGAGGTTGTATGGTCATGCTGCTGGCAGCATGACCAAGTCAACTTTGAAGGACCAAAACTGAAATTTTTCAAGTCCAATTGATATAGTACCAATTGGGGATGAAAATAGACATAAAATGACACAATTTTCATTTTGAATCATGCCCAAAAAGTGACCAAAACTTAGTGAACCAATTGACCAAAGTTGGATAAGAGCAGTCTGCCACTGTACAAACTGACCAAATGAACAGTGTTGTTCATTTGGTCATAACTCGAGTTAGACAGGTCAAAATGACCTGAAATTTTACCAGAGGTTAGATGAGATATAGGCCTAAAACTTTCATGAAGAACACAAGTCCAAATTCTACCAGCAACCAAGCCATTTGGCCACCCCAAGTTGGTGACTCAAATCTGCCAGCACCAAAATTTGCCCAGAAAATCTGGGTTGTGTCCAATCCGGCAGCCCTAGTTCAAATGGCCATAACTTGAGCTACAAAACTCCAATTGGGGTGATCCAAAAATGAGAATAAACTTAAGACAATAAGGAACATTTTCTATGAAGAAAGATTTGCCAAATTTTAACAGTAGATTGACCAATGGAACAGTGCAACTAGGAGCACCAAAACTGAAAATTTGACAATTTGGTCAAAAGGATTTAAGCTTTGAGAAAATGACCAAAACCAACAAATTTAATGACCAAAATGTGGTATGTGGGTGAAGTTGGAGTTCCCATACCTATTAAGCCTTAGAAAGTCAACAATTTGACTTGAATAGTATAGTGAATAGTAACCCAAAACACAAAAACTTCGAGAACGTCGAATTTAGTACGTTAGAACTAGGTAAAAATGAAGTGAAATTTATTTTTGGATTTAAGCTAAGTTATGGTACTGAAACACTGTGAAATTGTGTGTTTCAGCTGAAAAAGATTTGGAAGCTCTGAGAGACTGAGTCAAGGCTTAAAGGCAACTCACGTCAGGTCTGTGCACAGTAATTGTTGTTTAAATAAATGATTCTTGAAATTTTGATTTTTTTTTTGAGTTAATTATGAATTGTGTTGCCACTTATGATTGTGAATATGACTTTGAAAGTTTACCAGATTTCCAATAAATTATTTGAATAAATAGTTTTGAATTGATTTTGTGTTCACACTTAGCATAACAGTATCACACTATTCCTCCTCCATTTATGGGGTTGAGATCGTTTATTTTCCTCCCTCTCTGGTTTACCAGTTGAGGTTGAGATCGGATGAGTACTCATTAGCTAGCTAGCCACCTCCCTCATTGATTTTGATTAATGGGGTTGTAGATTGCTTTGTCGTGGTGTACAACACGGCATTGATCGGAAATTTTGTGTCATGGCTTAAGTTGTGTATGACTTTGGCAACACTATGTTATGAAATTGTTTGACTAAATTGTGTTATTATGAGCTTTGATAATTTGAGAAATATTTAAATTGTGTTTTACCAATGAATGATTTCTGTATTGCATTTTAAATTTTTATTGTGCACCACTGAGTATTTTTATACTCAGCGATAGCTTATTTTGCTGTCGCAGATAAGAGTAAGGAGAAAGCAGTAGAGTGAGCTGCTATCGAATTGTGGACCACATCGATCATTTTGTACGGGTATTATTTTATACCCTTGTAGATAATTTTGATGTAAATATAGAAATGTTGTATGTATCAATGTAAGTTGAGCAGTTGTAAATAAATTGTAATAATATTATTTTAGATTTTCTTCTGTGAATTAATAATTGTACATGTGAATTTCATATTTTATGCCTTGTCAATGGAGTTGTTAAATATTTTGAGATGATAAATTTTGATTTGAATTGTGGAATTACTTTGAAGTGATTTGAATTGAATTGGTTGAGATTTAATGGAGGTTGGGAGTTGTGAAAAATTTTTGGAAGTGTTTTTCTCAGGTATTTGAAGAACTGTTTTCTCTAATTACAAACGGAACTCTGTCAAAATTTTTATAAAATTTGTGGCAAAATTTAAATGGAAAAAAATTTTTACTAGTATTTAAACTTTGAATAAATGGTTTTAATTCCTACCAAAATCCCTTGTAGGGTACTTAATGAGTTATCGGTAGGTGAAGTTCGGTAGTTCATTAAGTATTCTACGGGATCATGTTATGCCTTACGGAGGGGTAAGGTGAGACAATTTGGGTTAACAAACGCTCCAGCAGCATTCATGGACCTTATGAACCGTATCTTCCATCTATACTTAAATCGGTTCGTAGTGGTCTTCATTGATGACATCCTGGTGTATTCCAAGGATAAAGCAGAACATGATGAGCATTTTAGAATTTTTCTGCAGACTCTAAAAGAGAAGAAACTGTATGCTAAATTGTCCAAGTGTGAGTTCTGGTTAAATGAGATTGTATTCCTTGGACATGTAGTATCAGCTGAAGGGATTAGAGTGGATCCCAAGAAGATTGAAGCAATGATGGAATTGAAGCCTCCCAGAAATACAACTGAGATCAGAAGTTTCTTAGGGTTAGCTAGATATTATAGAAGATTTGTAAAGGGGTTTTCCCTTATAGCTGCTCCAATGACCAAATTACTACACAAGAATATGAAATTTGACTGGAATGAAAAGTGTCAGTCAGTTTTGAGAGGTTGAAGGCTATGTTGACAGAGGCACCAGTGTTAATACAGCCAGTGTCGGGAAAAGACTTTATAGTCTACAGTGATGCCTCACATAATGGGTTAGGGTGTGTAGCAATTATCTTTGCATTGAAGATATAGAGACATTACTTGTATGGAGAAAAATGCTACATATACACAAACCATAAGAGTTTAAAGTATCTGCCAACCCAGAAGGAACTTAATTTGAGACAGAGGCAATGGATTGAATTCCTGAAAGATTATAATTGTGTGATTGACTACCACCCTAGGAAGGCAAATGTAGTTGCCGATGCTTTAAGCAAAAAATCTATTATAGCATTAAGATCTCTGAATGCCCAACTGTCCTTAACTCATGACCAAGTTATTTTGGCTGAGTTGCGAGTGAAGCCGAATCTGTTACAACAGATACAGGATGGGCAAAAGATAGATGAGAAATTAATGGTTGTTATGGGCAAAATCACTGAGGGAAAGGAAACTGAATATGAAGTGAAAGAAAATGGGTGCCTGTACTATAAAGAAAGAGTATGTGTACCAGATGATAAAGAGTTGAAAACCAGTATTCTGAGAGAAGAACATAACAGTGTGTATGCTATGCACCCAGGAAGCACAAAAATATACCATGACTTGAAACTCCGATACTGGTGGCCAGGTATAAAGAAGAACATAGCTGACTATGTAACTAGATGCTTGACATGTCAACAAGTCAAAGCAGAACATCAGGTTCCATCAGGTTTATTACAGCCCATAAACATACATGAATGGAAATGGGACTGAGTCACTGTGGACTTTGTCAGTGGTCTAGCTCTCACTCAGAAGAAGCATGATGCAGTATGGGTGATTGTGGATAGATGGACCAAATCAGCACATTTTCTGCCAGTCAGAACTGACCACTCACTGAAAAAGCTAGCAGAATTGTACATTAGTGAGATAGTTAGACTACATGGAATTCCACTTTCCATTATATCTGATAGAGACCCGAGGTTTACATCTAGATTTTGGAAGAAATTACAAGAATCCTTGGGCACACAACTCCATTTTAGTATGGCTTTTCATCCTCAGACGGATGGACAGTCAAAAAGAATAATCCAGGTAAATTTTGAAACTCATTGAGTTATTGCAAACAATAAATTGAACTGATAATGATAAATATAACCAAACATATGTGATAGGTCCTCGAGGATATGCTGAGGAGTTGTGTTATTGAGTTTGAGGGAAGCTGGGACTAATACCTTCCACTGGCAGAATTTGCATACAACAATAGCTATCAAGCTAGCATACAAATGGCACCCTATGAAGCACTGTATGGGAGAAAATGCAGAACACCTGTATGTTGGACTGAATTAGGTGAAGATAAGCTAGTGGGGCCAGACCTGGTAAAATAAACAAAGGAAAAGGTGAAACTGATAAAGGCTAATTTGAAAGTTGCCTCAGACCAATAAAAATCTTATACTAACTTGAAAAGAAAGGACATTGAGTATGAAGTTGGAGAGAAGGCATTTCTCAAAGTATCACCGTGAAAGAAAGCATTGAGATTTGGGAAAAAAGGAAAATTAAGTCCTAGGTTTATTGGCCCATATAAAGTTATTGAACATGTGGGACCAATAGCCTACATATTAGCCTTACCACCTGAGCTGGACAAGATACATAATGTGTTCCATGTCTCGATGCTTAGAAGATACAGATCAGATCCTTCACATGTCATCTCGGCAGAAGAAATTGTGGGACAACCTAACCTGACATATGAAGAAGAACCGATTAAAATCTTAGCATGAGAGGTAAAAGAGCTCAGAAACAAGACAATTCCACTAGTGAAAATCCTATGGAGACACCACAACACGGAAGAGGCAACATGGGAGAGTGAGGAGACAATGAGGCAACAGTTCCCTCAGCTCTTCACATCAGGTAAATTTTGAGGACAAAATTTTTATTTAGAGGGGAAGAGTTAACATCCCCACTATACGTGTTTTGTATGTTCTGTTGCTTCGGTGACCTAATGTCAGTCCGGGCAAGTCAGGATATCTGGAACTATACTTTGGTGATAGTGAACAGACACATAATGTTGAAATAAATAAAAAGAAAATACAAGAAAAATCAAAGAAAAATGAAAGAGAGAAAATGAAACTAGGTTAAATGAGCCGACACCGTAACGATGGGTAACCGCACCGGAAAGTTACGGCGAAGGCCGTTACCTACCCCAGGAGCGTGGGCAACCCTCGGAATTAAATTTTGGGACATAAGTAAAGGTTTATTGAAATGTAATTGACACTAATAATATCAAAGAAAAATTAATAAATTAGTATAAGAAAAAATGAAAAATCAAGAAACAGACAAAAATCGATGTTACCGAAAAATCGGGAATACAACCCGAAGAGGGGCATTTTGATCATTTGACACCTAGAGTTGCCTTTTATCCTCAATTTCCATTAAAAATAAATGATATTACACTTTAGAAATGTCATGAAAAATTAAATTGTGATACATTATGTAAATAGAAAAAAAAAAATGAGATAAATAAGCAAATAAGGAAACTTGGAATAATTAAACATTAAAAATAATATTAGTGCTCCACTAACTCCTAACTTGGGAGACATATTGGGCCTTGGGATAGCAGATTCCATTCATTGTCATCTTCTTCTTCAACCTCACTCTCAGTTGCCGAAATGAATCCTCCATGAAAGCTCCATTGCCGCCCCACATGCAAAGCTCCATTCTTCCATTTTCATGCCATAATTCTTATAATTTCTTTCATTAAACTTGGACCACACCTCTTAGGAAGATTATAGGGAACAAAAAGGAAGAGATTTGGTGAAGTTTTAACAAGCTCCAAAAGTTGTAAGTGTCCAAATCCTCTCCCTTGCTTTAGTAAACCTTGTGTTTAGGTTGAGGTGAGTAATTTGGTGAAGAGAAAGAAAGGAAATATTAAGATATGAACTTGTCCATTTTCGGCAGCTATGAAAGTTTGTTGTGTTTAAGTTTTTCTTACCTCTAATGGATGGGAATTAAGGTTGAGTAACTCAAATAGAAATTTTAGTAGGTTAATGTCCAAGTATGTGCATGTTAGTGCTTGAATTAAGGGTTTAAAAATGGGACTTTGATACCATGGTAAACCGCCATGTTTGGCAGCCTATAATGTTATGAAATTGTATATAATTTTATTTAATATATTGATGAGATGTGATGGTGTTAAATTGTGGGCAGCATGTGTAGTTGCCATGGAAGTATATGTGTAATATTAGTAATGAGGTATGTTAAATTTCAGTGGAAGTAAATGTCGAACTTAATGGTGTATTGTGTGCATTGAGCACTTGAGTGTTCTACCCAAAATGCTTGCTGGAATTGTGTACAATATATAGAAGTGCCATGATTGAATATTGAAGTATTGAGAGGAGGAGGATTGTCAAAATTAAAAGTGTAATATTCTAATGCAGGTTTTGTGTGTTGCCAGTACATAAATTAGTTTATAAGTGCAAAACTGTGAGCCCAATTAGTATGAGGCCAATGGGGAGTGAAACTAGACACCAAATAGGCCAACTTTCATATAGAAATGTTGCCAAAATTTTGCCTAGAAACTGGCCTTAAAAATGACCAAATCCGAAATTGGTAAGTGCAAGCCCAGATTTTTCACCATATGAACAGTAGTCATTAGGATGACCATAACTGACTCAAAACAGGTCCAAATGACCTGAACTTTTTACCATGGATAGCTTACACATAGAGCTACAATTCTTCTGAAGACACTAAAGTCCAGAAATGGCCAGCTTGCACAAGTTCGGGTGCCAAAACTGCCAGAACTAAATGTGACCTAAAATTGATCAAATTTTGCACTAAAGGTGCAATCTGTCCAACTTTAGTAAATTGACCATATCTTGGTCTATACAACTCAGAATGACCTGAAACTTGTGTCAAAAGTTCAATAAGACATAGAGCTACAATTTTCTTTTGACTAGAAGTTAAAAACCAAGAGAAATAGGACATTAAGCTAGACCAATCTAGCACACTAAAACTAAAAATTTGACATTTACATACAATGATGCTTGAAGCAATTGGGCAATGAATGTCAACTTGTAAAAATGATAAATTGCACTATATTGACAGCATATTGAATTACAAATTGTGACATGTTGATGCTAGAATCAACTTATCCATAGTACCTAAAAAGGTCAACATTTACAGTGACTTGTGAATTACATGATAACTAGTAAACTCTAAAAATTGAAGAATTAAACAATTAATTTATAATGTGCCATAGTTTGCCTAGTTGACTAGTTTGGATAGGTTGGCATGCCAATAGGATTTTGACAGCTATTCTGTAAATGGCTTTATGCCATACTGTGTTTTTACAGTATATTATGCCGCACTGTGACTTTAATAGCCTACGACTATACGTATTGTGTTATTATATTTGGCTTATCGCCAGATTGACTATATAACTTTTTAGACACACTGTTTGCACACTAGGAGACACTTTGTGATCGATAGTGTGACAACTCGAGGTACCAGGTACCCAGTGCCAGTATATCTGTTTATCCAGTCTGATCAGTGTATAGGCTACACGGGCAGTTAATTTAAGCACTACTAAATTCAAATAGCTAAATTCAGTTTATTGACATACAGCACCACCAAAATTAGCAAAAATGAAAGGTTAGCAAATAAAAGTAGAATCAGTAACTGCAAAGAATATCGATGTCATAAATTCATTAATAATTCATTTACTTTATTTTATTGTATATTTCTTTATATTTGGCACCACTAAGCGAAATTGCTTAGCGCATTGCTTTTGTAACACGTAGGTATTGAAGACACAGCTGGGGAGCCCAGTAGACCTATGACCGGGTGAGACATCAGATCTGCACAGGAGTCCAGAGTCATCTGCACTACACTGTATACATGGTAGGACTTAGGATCATGTGTAATGATTATCAGTTGTATTTTAACATTTTGTTATGTAATTTTGTATATTCTAAAACTTTAAGGTTTGTAATAATTTGTACATATAACTTTATATGGAGAATATCTGGATGTATTTAAGTTATAATGGAATGTATTTTAAAACTATTTAAATATTGTAAAAATCAATAGACTGTGTTGAAATATTGAGACTGTGAAATAGTTGAGATTTTGATATTATCATATTGAACTATTTTTAACAGGTTTGGAAGGACAGTTTGTCCGAAATACAGACGGCACCTTGCCAGATTTTTATTACCATTTTTGAAACACTGATTTTATTAAAGTATGAAAATAGAATCAACATGATATGAATTTTACATAAAAGACTTCTTAAAATCAAATTGAGTTCAGAAAATGAGATGATCACAGACTAGGTGCACCGGCACGCCGTGTAGTACACCTTACTTGGCTATACTGTAGACGGGTGAGGGGTGTTACAACTTTAGAATGTAAAATGTGGTATGTTGGGAGTATTAGAACCAATGTACCTATTGCCTATGCAAAAGTTAACATTTTTGTTGACTAATGAAATGAATAGTAAAATCTAAACTTAAATTTCAATAATTGTACAATTTAAAAGTGTAACATGCCCTAATACACCTAGCAAGATTGGTTTGGATAGGTTAGCCTGCCAATAGGGTTCTGTTAGCAGTACTGCACATGGCTCCATGCCATTCTGTGTTTTATGGCCTCACATGCCATTTTGTGATATAATAGCCTTTGGCTATGTTGATTGAGTTGTTATACTTGGGTTTTATCCCTGATAATTATTACAGCTTATTAGCTATTCTGTTGCACACCGGGAGACACAATGTGATCGATGGTGTGATGGTCCAGGTACTTGGTACCCCGTGCCAATTTACCCATTTATCCAGTCCAGTCGACTAGTATAGGTTACTCGGGCAATTAAAATAAATCTTACCAAATTTTAATCGAATAATACTACAATAAGTGTCAGAAATTAAGTCTACATAAAATATTAACATACATTCTGCATATTTATTTTATTTTACTTATTTTATTTTATATTGTCACCACTAAGCAGAATTGCTTAGTGCGTCGCTTTTGCTACGCACAGGTACTGGAGACATAGCTGGGGAGTCCAGCAGATCTCAGACCGGGTGAACTTTCAGATCTGCACACCGAGTCTAAAGTCACCTCACATTTGCAGTGCATTGATAGGACATTAGGTTACTTTTGGTATTTTGTATTTTGTAAACTTTTATAATCAGACCTTTATTTTGCAATGTATATTATAAGCTCATGTAATTATGTTTTGATGTAATTATCTATATATCATGTTCAGTAATAAATTTGAGTATTTCTTATTGAGTTGAGTATGATATGAAAACTAATTGAATTTTGAAATATTGAAGTCATTTGAGAAATTGTGGAAATATGTTGGTGGTTGACTGAGATTGATAATATGATTATATTGGAAGTGTTTTTAACAGATTCAGAAGAACTGTTTTTCTAATTTACAGCCGGCACTCTGCTGAATTTTCTACAAAATTTGTGAAAAATTCAAATTAATCAAAATTGTAAATAAAATGAATTAAAAAGGATAAATTGTAATGGAAATATGTTTTGGTGCTCCGGCACATTGTGTGGCATATCTTGCTCGACTACACTGTAGACGGGTAAGGGGCGTCATAATCATTCCCATGATGACCATGTTGACTACCAAACTATAGTGATTTTATTATCTAGATGATCGAATTGTAGAGAAATAATAATTATATCTAAATTGAAAGAAAGAAAATCTAAATAATTAACTAAAAAAAATACTAATGGACAAAGGCATTCTAGAGCTAGGGGTTTACACTTCAATCAATTATAGAAGCAATCTGATTCATTCAATAAATGGAAAATTATTACTTTGATGGAAATTAATCCTAAGTTATCTTAAGTCCTCTCTCAAGGCACTCAAGGTGTATTTTAATTAATTTAAACCCTTCTTTTATGGTGATTAACTTAATTAAAACCCTTTAAGATCTTTGATTAATTTTGGAACTCCACAAAGGTCATCAGCCTATCTCTAGATCAGATTTTCTTAGGTTCAAAATCTCGATTTTCTATTATTAATCTTTACCTTTCAGTCCTTCAATTAATATCTGTAATCAATACTAAGTCGGTACCAACACATAGCATGCATTAAGATCACAAGAGATTGAATCAAAGAATAAAATACCCAATGTATTAAATAAAATTAAACCAGCTCCATAATGAAATTGAGTGCTACACCCTAACCCTAGAATAAAGAACCTACTCACCCATGGTGAGTTTTACAATTAAGTTTATAAAAAGATGAAGAGAAGACATGAGAAGAAAATACAGTGAAATAACCCAGAAAGAGAGTTGCAGCTTTGGACTTTTGGAACTTCAGCTGAAAATCCCATCGAGAAATCTTGCAGATCTTGTTTTCTCCCTTGCCTCCCTTAAAGTTGATGTGCATCCTTGAATGCAAATCGGTTTCCCTTGAATGTAAATTCTGTTCTTGGATGTAAATTCTCTCCCTTCCTCAATTCCTGACTTGTTATATTTATATCTAGTGTAAAAACCCTAATTTTAGAGTCCTAGAAGCATTAGAAGTCCATCCGGGTCGGGTTGGAATGCAGAAAAGTCGCATCAAAATTGCTGATAGGGTACTTTGCATGGCCCGTATAGTGTTACATGCCCCTGCCCCGTGTAACTTTCTGTCACTCTTGTTTTTCAATTTTTCTTTGTCCAAAAAGGCTGCACGGGGTCCAGGAAGTTACACGGCCCATGTAATTTTTTTGACACTGTATTCTTCACGTTTTGACCTCCAAATCTCTTCCAAACTCGTCTTTGATTCTAGAACCACATAAAAACACCTAATAAAATGTAAAAATCAATTAATTAAGTTGGATTAACATGTTTTCTAAAATAATAATGAAAATATATAAAAATAAACATAAAATGATACTAAATGATAACAAAATGCAATGCATGTTAACCTTAAATGTCTATATAATTTGATGCAATCAAATTGTAGACACTAAAGTAAGGAAGCTAAGGAACAAAGAGATGCCTATAGTCAAGGTGTTATGGAACTGCCACAACATGGAAGGGTGCACGTGGGAAAACTGTGATTCCATGATACAATAGTATCCCTACCTTTTCTAGGTATATTCTATATGCTATGTTTGTTATGTCTGCTTTTATGTATTATTTTAACGTTCAAGGATCAATGTTCTTAAGGGGGGAGAATGTAATATTCTCCACTTTCTGATGTTAGATATTTGTCCTTGACAAAATATTCTAGTGAAAACTGAGACTTCATTAATAAGAGAGTGGCAATAAGATGTGAAAATATATTCATGTATATGTGTATAAAATGTTCAAAATGAATTTAAGAATTAAAAATGTTTTAAGGGTTTTTATTCTTTAAAAGTTTTAAAGTGGTTGTTTTGGGTAGAAGGAACTTCAGCAACTGAAAGACAAACGTTCAGCAGCCAAAGTCCTTTCTACGGTTCAAATGCCTGTGTAGGCAGAATCAACTCCAATAGCCAAAAGTTAAACTTTCGACAGCCAAAAGTCCCTTAATAAAGAAAGTATAAAAAGGACCTTAGTTCATTTCCCGCCCAAAACACTTCAGTTTTCCTTATTTCCTCTCTTTCTTAACTATTAGGGCAATCAAAAAGCTCTTTAAAGAGATTCCTTTGAGTTTTAAAAGATCTGGAGGTGAATTCTTTCATTTAGAAGTGTGGAAAAGTATATTCAAGTTTTGAAGTTTTCGTTCTCCCACCTCCAAGCTCCAAGAAAAGAGGCAACCTTCTTTTCTTTTTGATCTAATAGAAAGATCTAAAAGAGTTGATAAGGAATTACATATCTAAAGCTTTAATTTAATGAAAAGTTGTTTCAAGTTAAGTTTTTGGAAGTTTATACTATGTTGTGTTTGGGAAAACCTAGGATTTGAGTTTTGATGAATGTATGTGAGTTTTAAGCATGTTTTCTAGTTGTTCTAGGCCCTAGAGTTGTGTATATGTGATGGGGTTGTGTTTTGAAACTTTGAAATGAGTTTGGGTGCTAATGGAAGAAGGGATTTACAGGTTGTCAACTTGGGAATTCTGAAAATTCCCAGGTTCAACTATCGAAAGCCAGAGGTTCTGCAGTCGAAGCTTGCATTTTCTCAAAAAATATGAAAATTTTCTAGGTTTGGCAATCGAAGTCCTCGACTTTGGCAACCACAGTGGCTACTGCCCAAAATGGGTACCTAACGTTCCAAGGTTTGGCAGTTGAAACCCAAGGCTTCTACAGTCGAACTTGGTTTTGTCCACTTTGTTTCTCCTTCGATTCTAAGGCTCTAAAACCCAATTTTATGGTTCCTAAGGGCCTAGAATAAGATGTTCATGTTATGTACAGAGTTTTAGAGCCTTGTATAACAGTCTAGGGTCCGATTTTATAGGATCGAGCTTAAGGGACTCGGAGGGGTAAGGATCCAAAGATAGCTCCTATTCGAGTAAGGAGGTTGATAGGCTATAAGAGGAGAGTAACTCTAACCTCAATAAAATGAAAACTATTTACAGGTAATTAATGAGCATTCTTATACATCATGTCATATTTATTTAGGATGTATGTATTTAGAACATTAAGATATTGCATAATTGCATAAATTACTATTAGTGCATTGATGTATATTAGATGGCCCATTACTCCCCCCATGTTATGTTTATGTAATGTTATGTTTGTTATGGATCCATAATTAAACCCTTAGGGGAGATCTTAATGTTGCCCTTCAAGAGAGATTTGAAAGTTGCCCTTGGATACATACACAGGCCATGTTTAAAAGGATAGTTTGGGGAGTTATTGTTGATAATGTCCATTTTATGTGAAATATTTATGATGTGAAAATCTATCTATGTAACACCCTCATTTTAGCTAATCCGTACATTTAACTATTCTGGTGACCAATGTCTGTCCGGACAGCTAGAATGTCTGGAATTATATTTAAACTAAAGTGAGGAGTCTATAATAGTGATGAAAAATTAATTAAAAATAAGTAAAAGAAAGGAGAAAAGAAAAGGAAATAAAATGAAATTAAATTGACTTATTACATAAGCATGAGGTGAGCATGATGTAATTAAAAGTTTCTAACCAATTATATTTAGACAAGCATAATTAAAAGAGATAAAAGACAACAAAAAGAGATAAATTTTAGTCTTGTTCCTCATTTTTCTTAGCCATGGCCGAAGCCTCAAGTTCCCTCTCTACCATTTTCTTTTCTCCCAACTTGATTTCCCCAAGCTTTTCACCATAAAATCCATAATTGTCTTCACAAGAAATTTTCCCTACACCTTGAAGAAGCTAGTGGTAGCCAAGAAGTGAAGAAATTCTTGAGGTTTTACAAGACCAAGATTGGCTCCAAAGAGGTTAATGCATAAACTAGCTTCCTTCCTTCTTCTCTAGTTAAAATTTAGTTGAATTATGATGAGCTTACATGAATATTTATGGAATTGAGGTATGTATAAAGGCATGGAAAATTTGGGCAGCCTTGATGGTATGGGATTTTCATGTTTTTTTATGGTTAGGATGCAATTAAATTTGTATATTAAAGTAAATTGATGTGTATATATATAAAGTAGAGTTGAAATTTGATGAGTTTGTAGGAGATGAAAATTATGACCAATTAGGGTTTGTGACAAATTTGGGGATTTGATGCTTAAATGTTTAATTAGAGTTTTAATGGTCAACTAGTAACCATTTATGGTGAATGGACCTTAAATTGAAGTTAATTATGGCATTAGAAATTGAGTTAGTATGCTGCCCTTAGAGTGCCAGAATTATGGGACTTGAGTCCAGCAGATTTGGGCAGCAATAACTTGAGTGGTGCAGGTTCAATTGGTGCAAGACCAATTGGACATGAAACTAGACACATAATGGCACAACTTTGATGAAGCAACCTTGCCCAGAAAATAGACTTAGGATGACCTAAAAATTGGCCAAATCCGGGTAACTAATTCTGGACCTGGTAAAAGTGACCAAATGAATAGCATTTGTTCATTTGGCCATAACTCAGTGTATAAATGTCCAATTGACCTAAATTTTATATTAATAGAAATTTTAGACAATTTAGAACAACTTTGATGAAGAACACCAATGCAAATTCTAAACTTAACCCATCCGAAATGCTAGTCCAATTTAGGGCACCAAATCTGGCAGAATCAAATTTGCCCAGAATTTTAAGTACAAATCAATCTGGCCAGTCATGGTAAAATAGCCATAACTTCAGTTACAAAACTCCAAATGGAGTGATTCAAAAAAGAAAATTGAACTAGACACAATAAGGAACAACTTTTCTTAAGAACATTTGATCAAATTCTTACTATAGAATTGCCTAATGAAACAGTGAACTCTAGCACCAAAAACTGAAATTTTTGATTTATTTCCTTTTGGTTTGAAGTATTGATTGACAACCAATGCCAACGTTTTTGTGAACCAAAGTGTGGTAATCTCATGTGGTTAGAACTCATGTAACTATTATGTATGAAAAAGTCAACAAATTGAGTGAATAGTAATATGTGAATAGTAACTCTAAAAATATAAGAAATTATAAAAGGAATTAAAGAAGCCATTCTGAGTACTAATATATACAGTATAATTAGTGAATTAAAAATTCTTGAACTTTAGTGACTCTAGGACATAAAGGAATAACCAATATGGAGGGCCTTAAGAAAATATTTGGATGTACAAATAGTACACGAAAATTGATCGATGTGAATCGCAATTATCATGAATGGAATAATGAATGTATAAATTATGAGAAATGCATAAATTATGTGTAATTGTGATTTAGGACTTTATGTTTTCACTAGAAATAGAATAAAATTTTATCAATTGTAATTGAACCTTAATGAAATAATGACATGATAATACATATTAATGCTTAATGATACTAATGTGCCCATGTATTGCCTAGACATGTGTGTCTGAATAGATAGATTGGCATGCCAATAGGGTGTTGTTTTAGCAGTACTGCGTAAGGCTTTATGTCTGTATTCATGGCTTTATGCACATACTCATGGCTTTTATGCCCGATTATATGTTATCATGGCTTTTAGCCATACTGATATGTTATCATGGCTTTTTAGCCATTCTGACTGCATAAGTGGCTGACGTTCCACATTTTCACGTCCCATGGTATGACGGCCCGAGGCACCGCGGTGTTCAGTGCCGACGACCCGTTATCCAGTTTAGTCAGCCTGTTATAGGTTACTTGGGTAGTGAATTTATTGAAATAAGTTAAGAACATTGGCAACTGAAAATATTAGTAATTAAATAAATGAGTAAGCATATTTAAAATAAATTAGATTAGTTATTTAGTAGAAAGTATTGAAATGAATTGGAACGATATTAAAATTTAATTATTATGAAATAATCTGTGATAACCTAGAAAGTATTGAATGAAATGATAAAAAGATTTGCAAAAGAGATATAACTTAAATAAACATTACAAATACACTTATTTTTTTATAATAATATAAAGTTAGGAATAATAATATTCGTAGAATTTTTGGGGATTGTATATTACTACTATGAATTTAGGAATAAATTGCTTCTTAAGAGGAATAAATTAGAACGAAAGATAGTTGATACTAGAAGTATTATATTAAATTAGATTAAATTCCAGAGTATCCAAAGTATAATCTATTTCTTTCTTTATTTGTATATTATTTTTTTGTTATATTATCACACCACTAAGCAGCAATGCTTATCGCGATGAATTTGTTTCCCTCGTGCAGGTGCTGAAGCTAAAATTCAGTGGACATTTGACTGGGATTTTTAGAGTCCAGATCTGCAAAAGTGTCAGAAGTGCTTAAGGTTATCACCTCCTCAGCAATGCATGTAGATAGGGCTCACATTAGTCATATTATGTAATTTGTGCATTATAATTATTTATTATGTTGTAATGAAAATTAGGAAATTGTATGTAATATGCACCTGATGTAAATTATGAATTTATGCAATTAGTTTGCAAATTATGTAAACTAATGAAATTGAGGATTTTGATATATGTAATAAGCATGAATGAATATGTACAAATGAGTATGGATTTGAATTACATATTGATTTTGAAATGACGATATGAGTATGGATGAATTATTGTATGGAAAATATTGTTGAGATTTTTAAACAGGTAAAGAGTGAAATACACCAAACGATAATAAAATAGGAAAAACCCCGCTGGTCTCTCCTTAGAAAAATAATTGATATTAAAATATAATGAGTTTAAAATTATTAAAGGAATAAAGTAAGATAAGATAGGGTGCTCCAGCACCGAGTGTGATATGTCTTGCTTGGCTACACTGTATATGGGTGAGGGGTGTCACAATCTGAATGATGCATTGCACATGTATGAATGAATGATGAAATTAATGATTGTTAATTTATTCACTGAGCTTGTGTAAGCTTATCCCATTTCCCTAACCCCCAGGTGCAGAGTTGCAGGACTAGAAGAGTTCTTTGAAGAGAGAGCATCAGGGGTAGTCTTAGCTCTTCTTTATGTATGATGTATGGGTATATACACATATAATTTATGAATGGATAGTAATATGCTAGTGATTAAAGGAAAATTGAGAAAAATTTATTAATTACTTAAGTATAATGAGGTATATGTTATGTTAACCATT
The DNA here is from genome assembly GCF_030052815.1 of Hevea brasiliensis. Classification (NCBI taxonomy): domain Eukaryota; kingdom Viridiplantae; phylum Streptophyta; class Magnoliopsida; order Malpighiales; family Euphorbiaceae; genus Hevea; species Hevea brasiliensis. The sequence continues at coordinate 113,996,726 of NC_079495.1, forward strand.
GTGAGGGTACAAATGTTAAACCATTACACTTTGGATCTTAAAGGTTCAAATTATGAACCATTATTATGTTATGAACGTTTATATATGGATAAAAGGACTAAGGTGTAATGGTTTGATCTATGTTTAAATGGTAAGGTGTAGGAATGTATGTATGTTTCTCACGTTTTAGGCTTACTGTAGGTTCCAGCAGTCTTAAGTTGAACCAATCTCTAGCGCCAATAATGGTCCCCGATTTAGGTCATTACATTGTTGATTGATTGAATGAGTGAGGAACCTTGAACGTTGCACAGTAAAGTATATTTATAGAGCACTTGACTGATCCTGTGAAGGTTCAAAACCAGCACTTACTCACATCTCACATCTAGACTATTTTCGTAACTCCCCAACACCTGTTTTCTTGCCCATGATATGATAACTTCCTGCAATTGATTAACTCCTTATAATTCCTTTCTAATAATTACCAAAAATAATATCTAATCATTTAATTCAAGCCTCATAATTAAATAAATACAACAAAATTAATTAAATTAATTTCACAAAAAATTAATTTAATTAATCATGGGTCTAAAATAATTAATGAGCTAATTAAATTATTTTTGGTGTAAACAATTGCCCTCTGCACATTGATTGGCCAGTGAGGCCATTCTAATGTGGTCAATTAATTATTCTTAAACACTTGAACCTCTCCTGCTCCTCTATTACCTAAATAATTTTACCGTAACTTTGGCTATAGCCTTTCTTTTTTAAAATATAAATTTAAATAAAATTCAATCTTTATGAGTCTTAATCCCAACATAAATTTAAATAAAATTCAATATTTATAAGTCTTAATCCCAATAAACTTCTATCAAAAGTCTACTTAATCTTTCGCCTGCCCAAAGCAATTTATTACTCCACTTTAATTACTTTTCTCTTTCTTACAACCCATCTCCTTCTTCTTCTTCTTTACTCTCAAATATTCTCAAAGAAAACTCATTATCTTCATACTAAAGACCTTTATCATCATTCTTTCTCTTCAATCACAAACATATAAAGCTCAAGTTTCTTTCTTTTCCTCTTCCTTTCTTCTATTTTTGGCATGCCATTCCCTCTATTGCATGATTCCTTGCCGTTCAGTCACTGTCCATAGGCCACACTGCCCACGACTATCATTTTTGCCATTACTTCATGGATTTCGACAATCATCAGCAACCTTCATTGTAGAGCGTCATCGAGACACACTCCTTGGTGTGATTTCACGCTATTCGATCAATACCCATCACATATACTGTACTTGTTCTTTTTCATGTTCAATTTTAAGCTTTCTTTAGAACCAATTTTGCTATGGTAGCCATTTCTTAATAATATGGATATTGGGTATTTTCTGGGTGTTGTTGATTTACATGAAATTTGAAGAATTTGATAAGGATTTGGAAAGAACTGCAGGTACCATGAATTTTGTTTCTTCAGAAATGAAATCGGCACCTTTATGCTATCTTAAATTTCTTTGTGCACTATTTCATATTGGATAACTTAGTTGCATTATGCTTATTTTCAACTTTTATGCTATTAATATTTCATCCATTGCACCTGCCACTGCACTTGGTACTGCACCTACTACATCACCTATCACTCTATTTGGTACAGCACCTAGCGTCTCATCTAGTAGTGGTGTTGGTGTGGCATCTCTTTTGGTAGTATCCCCTTAGTTCCTCTATTCCGGGACTTAGTGTTTTTTCTACCTTGAGGGTTTTCTCACCTCCCAGCTTCTCGATGTCCAATATTAACCCATTCTCCATAGTAGCTAGAGGTAAGAAATTCTTACTGCATCTATTGATTCCTATGTCAATTATTGCTATTGTGCCTCTGTGTTTCCTTGTAGGTTGTGTTTGTTACTTTTTCTCTCGAAGATTAGCCTTTATTTTAGTAGGCTAATTTTCTATCCCTTCTTACTACAAGAGAAAATTTGTCAAAATTTTTTCCAACCAAGTGCTGTCATTATTTCTACAGGTGCTGCCTTAGCATTTTCTTCATTTAGTAGCTCTTCATGTGTTAGACCCTCCTTAGCAAGTTCATCTATAACAGTAAGTGTTCTTACCTTACTTGTAATTCCTTTAGCCACTTTCCTTGGTGTTTCTTTAACTCTTCCCTTATTTTGTTTCTATAGAACCTAGGCGTGGCTAATGCTAGCATTGGACTGCTACACATCTGTTGACTTTCCAGGTCATTCTTTTTCTCTTGGAAAAGTAGATAAGCTATTGGCCTGGAAGACCCTAAAGACTATTTCAAAGTCAGGGGAAATCAAGTCTTGGCTAAGATACACACCTGGGTGGGTTGAGTGGATTGGTAGACTTTCTCCCATATACTCGAGCCTTTGGTAGAAGGTTGGTATTGAGAAGTTCATCTACTTGACTTGCTTTTCTCCTCCATTCTACCCTGGACTCATCTCAGGTTCTCATCAGTTTTTATCCTGCACGTGTAACTCCTTCATCTTGCTTATGAGGACCATGTCCATCACCCTGAAGGAAATTTACATGTTAACCAGCCAACTAGTGACTGGTGATAATGCACCTAGTTTGATTATAGAACTTGAGCCAAAATATTAACACAAGGGGAAGTTTACTTCTTCTGCTGCTCTAATCTATGCTAGGATAGGTACTACCACTACTGACTATATCACCTTTATTTGGTGCCTCCTATTTAAGTATTTTTTCTGTCTTGCATCTAGCAGGCTTTCAATCAAGCTCCTTCCTTTGGCTCATTTCATGGTCATAGGAGGTGAGTGTGCTTCAGGGAGTATGCTTCTTGGTTTTATTTATCAGGCACTGGCTTTGATGACTCTTATTGCTCTCCTGAGTTGTTAGGAGTATGCTTTAGAGTATAACTTATAATTTGTATCTTGTAAACATTGATTCCCAATTAATGGAAAATATCTTTTCTTTTAATCGAAATGATTTTTATTTAATTGAAAATATCTTTTAGTAGCTTGTTAGATATTTCATTCTTAAGATGTTAAGAATATGAGTGACGAAACAATCTAGCACAAATGCTATAAATTATGGTTCACAGTTGAGGATATCTCATTGGTTATGATTTACCCATATAGACTATCAGCTTCGTTTGTTTCCATGAACTAGTATGAGATACTAATAAGATGGAATAGTGAGTCTCATGCCATATAACAAACATAGTGGGCACTTATAAGATAAGTAGGCTAAACCATTGACACAAAGATGATATGTACATGGAGTTTACTTTTGTCAATACATAGTTATCGTAATCATAATAGTACATATAATCTCTTGACCTGAGATAACACGACTATCTTGTTTATAGATGGCTTGAGTTTGGTACTACTTACATACTTGTACTAGGTATGGGTATACAGGTATATGTTGGCTCTGACTAGTTATATATGGAGATTGGAGTTTAGTCAAGATGGGATCCATTGTCGTAATTTAATAGGGATGAAATCCTATGCCTATCTAAATTGTTCTTGATAAATAAAGTTCCTGATTAGGACAGTTAGACTAAATTAGAAAAGAGTTTCTGATTGAAAAGTCTTAATAATCAATAATTAGAATTAAGATGAGGACATATGATTCTAAGTAATTAGGGTTTGACATAACCATAACCTTAGCTAGAATCAAGATTATGTAACGGAGAGATTTTAGCGCATGCTATACATGATCAAGGTTTAAAATTTAAGAAATGAATTAATGCATTACTAGTTGGGAAGTCATGGTACACTTTGCTAGGTCTTAACTATGATTTATGAGAACTAAGAGTGAAAAGAGAATTTTAATCTTGGTATGGAAAGAGTTGGGAAGTCATGGTACACTTTGCTAGGTCTTAACTATGATTTATGAGAACTAAGAGTGAAAAGAGAATTTTAATCTTGGTATGGAAAGAGTTTCAATAATATTAAAGAGTTAATATTATTCTCAATGCCAATTAGTTATGAACCTAATAAATATAAATATAAAAGGGCCAAGTCTTCCTTTCGGAAGATAAATTTAGAGACACATCATCTTCTTCCTCCATTTTTCTCTTAAGTCAAACCTTTCCTTCTTTCTTCTTGAGATTAATTCAAGAAATATTAAAAGTTGTTACTCTTGAATTAAAGATAGAGAAATTATTTCTCTACTCTTCCATAAGGTTACTGGCCAAACTAAGAGAGGGAGCATCAAAAGAGATTTTGGTGCAAAGTTGGAGCTTTGATCAAGTTGCACATGTAGATGGACTAGAGGACCAGCAATTAGAGGTCTTTGCTTCCCGGATTTGGCGTTAGATTTGATTCAGCTCCTATTCAGGTAAAATCCCTAAAACCTTAATTATATTTATGGTTTTAGTTTCTTAATGGTAAATAGGCTAATAGCAATTGATTACAAGAGTTGTAATCAACTAGCATGTCTTTTTGCAATAGTAAAACCAATTTGTATGAGTTGCATGAAACACTTAAGATTTCAAAATTTAAAATAATTTTTTTGTGCCCTTGGTGGTATTTTTCTTTCAATTGGCATCAGAGCCATCCTTTTTTGCCATTAGCAACTTGTTTTCATGTTATATGTTGGTTGGGAATCAAGAAAAGTTCATTAAAAGTGAGAAAAATAAAAAAACAAAATTGAGTTTCAAGGTCATTACATGGCCTGGGCATGTTGTGGAACATGGGCCATGTAACAAGCCCTGAAAAACAAGTTTTTTGGGCAAAAACATGGGGTGACGTATTCCACAACATGGCCAATGTTGCACAACATGGCCTGAGGTGAAAAAAAAAAAAAAAAGAGCACACAAGCCCAAATAAATGAATTTATAACTTAGAACAATTATAAAAATTTAATAATACAACCTTTGTATAAAATAAAATTAATTATTACATTCCAATAAAATAAAAATAAAAGGAATAATTCAATCACATAGGTCTCCTAAGTCCATGATCACCTATCATGTATAAGCACATATTTAACACTTGAATAAAAGTTTCATTTTAAATACCTTATATTCAAAATTATTTTTTTCCCTTTTGAATATCATCAAAAACATGTTATTTTCATTGGGATTAGGGTTAAACACTTTAACCAATGGGTAGAAATTAAAGAAAATTAAAAAATTTTCAAAAATGGATTTTTTTTTAGCATAACACGGCTTCGGCCATGTTCCATAAGAGGTTATATCGTTGAAGGAGATCAGTGGAAGTACAAGACTTCAAGAGTTGAAGATTTTCATACTTGCTTTTAATAGATGAATTGTGACACCCCTTACCCGACTACAGTGTAGTCGAGCAAGACATATCACACTCAGTGCCGGAGCACTCTATTTTATCTTACTTTATTCCTTTAAAAAAATTTTTCTCGTTATATTTTAATATCAATTATCTTTCTATAGAGAAACCAACGGAGTTTCCCCTGTTTCGATTACCATTTGGCGTATTTCTCTATTCACATATTTGAAATTCAATAATATTTTCAAAATAAAATCTCATAATCATCTCATATTTCAATATCATCTATGTATTTCAATTCTCATATTCATTTCCTGTAGGAGCGGAAGCATGAAAAACACAAGTTTATATCATTGAATTTTAAATTTTTACCTAGGGTCACATGCATCATGCAAGATTTATTTTTATCTATTTGATTTCAATGATAAACAACATATTAAAACTCTTTTAACATGTTTTTGGATCTACATTTGTCAATTAAGATTTTAGAATTAATCAGATTAATTTTAAGAACCCTTGATTAGATCAAGAACAAGTGCACTAACCTCTTGATGCACTGCAGTGTGTTTGTCACCTTTGGGATGCGTCTTTAGGACACTAGATGTTATCCCTCTAGCTTGTCCACACCAAGATCACCTATGGCAGCCCTTGAACAGCTTCTAAAGCTTTTTCTATAAATTAGAAAATCAAGTTTTACCTTTTAAGAGATTACAGATGTAAACAGGACACTAGAAATAATTTCTAGTATTTTTAATTCAAGAGATTGTTTGCTAATCTCTTTGAATTGATGAGAGAAGAAGAAGAAGAGAAGGGAATGAAAGCCAAGGGTGTTGGCACAAAGAGAATGAGTAGCTTGTGTGATTTGTTCTTACATCCTTACACTTATATAGCTAGGTCACCACTTAAAACCCTTGCCACATGTCACCTTCTGATTGGTTCTAGGTTTAATTGACCCAATCACATTGTGCCAAGTGTCAAACCTATATTTAATCTTGATTTTAATCATCTTACATGATTAAAAGACATTTGGCAAGCTTATGTGTAGTGCCATGTGTCACCATTTCATGGTGCCACATGTCACTCTATGAAATGACCAAAATGCACCTGTCTTAATTTTGAGTTCTCAACCCAAAATAATTATTTCTCTTCTTCTAATCAATTTATATCAAATATAAATTAATTAATTAATCTCTATTAATTAATTTTCCATTAATTAAATTCATATTTAAACACTTTAAATATAAATTTAACTTATACTATACATCTAATAACCTAGATTTGGTTTCAAGCCATGCTAGGGACTTTGCAATCTAATTGCAAACCAAATCTATTTAATTAATCAATTAAATTCTTTAATTAATTAATTAAATCATATTTAATTTGGTGATTACTTGTGTATGTGTGTGACTTACTAGGCTCATCACTAACTAGCAATGAGACATGATATCAACTCTTAATATCATCAGAACTCTTTCTTACTATAAATGATTTCTCTAAATCATTTTATGCACCTCATAGACCTTGGTTAACACCTAGCATAGCATGCCATATCCACCCAATTAGTAATAAGGTTTACCTTAAGTGAACCTATAATCGTATGTTAACAAGCACTAGAATCTCTCTGTTATAAAATCCCAATTCAAGCTGGAGTCATGGTTTATGTCAAACCCCATTTGCTATGAATATTATGTTCTCTTTTAATTTCAGTTCTTGATAAAAAGATTTTCTCATCAGAAACTCTTTTCTTATTAAATCTATATGTCCTGGCCAGGAACTTGAAACATCAAGAACAATTAAATGAACATAGGATTTTATCCCTATTTACTTAGAGGAACAGATTCCATCTTGATCAACACCTACCTCCATATATAACTAGTAGGAGCCAACACATGCCCATATACCCATACACAGTACAAGTATGAAAGCAGTATCAAACTCAAACCACCTATATACAAGATAACTATGCCATCTCAGGTCTAAAGATTATATGCACTGATATGATTTATGACAATACATTGACAAGAGTAAACTCCATGTGCTTGTCATAAGTGTCATTGGTTTGACCTACTTATCATGTATAAGTGTCTATCATGTTTGTCATATGGCATGAGACTCACCATTCCATCTTATTTATAACTCATATAAATAACTTGGGAACAAACATGAATATAATCTTTCTGGATAAGTCATGTCCTTATTGTGAAGTATCCTTGATTGTGAACCTATTTATGATACTTTGTACTAAAAATATTGTCACTCATATTCTTAACAACTTAAGAATAGAATTTCTAGCAAAATATCAATGGACCTTTTCTATTACACATAAATATATTATGTAAATGAAAAAGTGAAAATGCCTTTTATTAATAAAAACATGTACAAGATACATACTAAATGATATGCTCTATGGTATGCTACTAACAATCTCCCACTAGCATTAGAGCCATTCATTACAATATCTTAGACCCATCTTCTCAAGATGTCGATCTAGCTGAGTCTGTGACATAGGCTTAGTGAATAGATCAACTGGATTTTCAGCTGATGCTATTTTCTACATGGCTATATCGCCTCGTCTAACTATTTCTCTGATAATGTGGTAGTGCCTTTCTATGTGTTTGGATTTCTGGTGAGATTGGGGTTCCTTAGCCTATATGACTTCTCCATTGTTGTCACAGTGAATTGGAACTGCTAACTCAATGGATTCTGTCACGAACTTCTTTATCCAAACAGCTTCCTTTGCAGGATCTGATGCAGCAATATACTCAGCCTCAGTAGTGGAATCTGCAGTCGTGTTCTGTTTGGAACTCTTCCAACTGACTACACCTCTATTACAAATGAACACATACCCAGAGGTAGACTTTCTATCATCGATATCTGATTGGAAATCAAAATCAGTATAACCATCCAATTACAAGTCTCTACCTCCAAAAATCAAGAATAAATCCTTAGTTCTTCTCAAGTACTTAAGGATATTCTTGACAGCTATCCAGTGTTCCAAACCTGGATTGGATTGATACCTGCTAGTCAAACTAACAACATATGCTATATCCGGCCTAGTATACAACATTGCATACATGAAACTTCCAATAGTCGAAGCATATGGAATCCTAGCCATTTTATCTCTTTCTTCAAGTGTCTTTGGAGACATCTCTTTAGAAAGGTGGATACCATGTCTCACTAGTAACAATCCTCTCTTGGAATTAAGCATGTTAAACCTCTTTAACACCTTTTCCAAGTATAGACTTTGGGATAAACCAATTATTCTTTTCGCTCTATCTCTATAGATGTGAATCCTAAGAATATAGGTTGCCTCCCCTAAGTCTTTCATGGAGAATGTATTTGACAACCATATCTTTACAATTGTCAACATACCTGTGTCATTACCCATTAACAGTATGTCATCCACATATAAGACAAGAAAAGTGATAGTACTGTCATTAACCTTCTTATATACACATGGCTCATACTCATTTTTTATAAAACCAAATGATTTAATGGCTTCATTAAAACGGATGTTCCAACTCCTCGAAGCTTGTTTCAACCCATAAATGGATCGCTTTAGCTTGCATACCTTGGAACCATCTTAGGATTCAAAACCCCTAGGTTGTTCCATGAAAATGTTTTCTTCAATGCATCCATTGAGAAAAGCTGTTTTGACATCCATCTGCCAAATCTCATAATCATAGTATGCAGCTATTGCTAATAGAATCCTACTTGATTTAAGCATGGCAACAGGCGAGAAAGTCTTCTCATAGTTGATTCCTTGCCTTTGGCAAAACCCTTTCGCTACTAGCCTTGCCTTATAGGTCTCTACCTTTCCATCAGAACCAATTTTCTTCTTGAAAACCCATTTGTTCCCTATAGGTACAATACCTTCAGGTGGGTCAACAAGATCCCAAACTTGATTCTTATACATGGAATCAATTTCGGATTTCATAGCATCAATCTATTTTGGAGAGTCTATATCTGATATAGCTTCTTCATAGGTAAGTGGATCATCTCCATGATCTACTTCTTCATGAGTAGACAACTCTTGTTCTTGTTCATGAAGGAAACCATATCTCACTAGTGGGTGAGATACCCTGGTTCTTCTACGAGGAACAGCTGTAGATGTTTCATCAATGGGTGTAGGTTAACTAGATGGATCTATATCCATCTGATCTGTTGGTTAGTCAGAATTCTCCAATTCTAACTCTATTTGCCTTCCTTTGCCTCCTTCTTGAACAAACTGTTGTTCAAGAAATGTGGCATCTCTACTTATCACAACCTTTTGTGATGTAGGCAAATAAAAATAGTATCCAAAACTATCTTTTGGATATCCAACAAATCGACCCTTTTCTGATCTGGTTTCTAATTTATCAGTGTTCAGCTTTTTGATATAAGCTGGACAACCCTAAATCTTAACATGCTTAAGACTTGGTTTTCTTCCATGCCATATCTCATAAGGTGTGGAAGAAACTGATTTTGATGGAATCCTATTTAGAATATACAAAGTTGATTCTAATGCAAATCCCCAAAAAGAGATTAGCATATCAGTATAGCTCATCATACTATGTACCATATCTAATACGGTACAATTTCTCCTTTCAGATACACCATTCAACTGTGGAGTTCCTAGAGGAGTCAGCTGGGAAACAATGCCGTGCTCTCTCAAGTATTCATCAAATTTAATACTCAAATATTCACCTCCACGATCTGATCGAAGAGCTTTAATACACTTTCCTGTTTGATTTTCTACTTTAGATTTAAATTCTTTGAACTTTTCAAAGGATTCATGTTTGTATTTCATCAAATACAAATACCCAAACCTTGATTTATCATCAGTAAAGGTAATAAATTAATGAAAACCGCCTCCAGCCATTTCCTTAAATGGACCACATACATCACTATGTATTAGCTCCAAAATATTTTCAGCCCTTAGCCTTTGTCCAACAAATGGTGATCTAGTCATTTTGCCCTGAAGGCAAGATTCACAAGTTAGAGTGGGCTCAGAGCCCAATGAGAAAAGAATCTCCATTTTCTTCAGTTTTACAATCCTGTCTTCTGCAACATGACATAACCTTAAGTGCCAAATATATTTTGAACTTGAGTTGATTTTCATCATGGCATTGCATTCATTTAGATCACTTACATTCATTTTGTGTTTGTCATTATTATCCAAATGATAAAGACCATCATTCATATAACCCGAACCAACATATTTATTTCCAAAATAAATATTGCAAACAACATCTGTGAACTGAAATTCATAGCCATTTCTAGTCAAACTAGATATAGAAATGATGTTCTTAAAAGCATCAGGTACATATAAAATATTATCCAAACACAAAACATGTCCAGATATATAAAAAGATTTAGATCCTATGGCTAAAGCTTCAACAGTTGAGCCATTGCCAACCCGGACTCTAACATCTTGAGAACGCAAGCTGCTATTATTTGCTAGTTCCTGCATATCATAAGAAATGTGAGAACTGGCACCAGTATCTAAAACCCAAGCTGTAGATGAACTATGAGTATCATCAGAATCTAAATAACAAGATATGGACACACCTTTCGAAGGTCTATCCTTTTTATCCTTCAGAGAAGCAAGATATTCTGGGCAATTCCTTTTCCAGTGCCCATCCTTTTGGTAGTGGAAACACTTTCCTTTGCCTCTATCAGCTTTAGTCTTCCCTTTCTGTTTAGCTATTTTCTTAGAAGGACAAGGAATCTGAGGTTTCTTTTTCTTATTGCCCTTCTTCTTGTTGGACTTTCCAGCAGAAAAGGACGCAATCAAAGCTACCCTTTTTCCTTTATTGCCTGACATATTCTTTTGGGCAATAACCAGCATGTTGAGTAAACCAGCCAAGGTGCATTCCTGTTTAGTCATATGGAAATTTGTCACAAAATTCCCAAAAGACTCAGAAAGGGACTGAACGATCAAATCCGTCTGTAGTTAGAAATCCATGTTGAAGTCAAGATGTTCCAACTGCTCAATCAGCTGAATCATCTTGTGGACATGATCTCCAACATTCTGTCCCTCAGACATCCTCATGTGGAACAGCTGTCTAGATATCTCATACCTAGCATTCCTGCTGTGCTTACCATACAACTCTTGAAGGTGAAGGAGGATCTCACTCGCACTCTGCATGTTTTCATGCTGCTTCTGTAACTCATTACTCATAGAAGTAAGCATGTAACACTTAGCTCTTATATCATGCTCCTTCCACTTGTCCAAAGTTTCATGTTCCTCTAAAGTGGCATCTAGAGGTAAAGGACCAGGAACATTTGAGTCTAGAACATATCCTATATATTCATGGTTTAGGACAAGTTTTAAATTTCTTAGCCAATCAAACAGATTAGGTCCTGTCAACCTATTGCGATCAAGTATGCTTGCAAGGATATTGGATGGTAGTGGTTGTTCTGTGCTCATTATTATTAGAAAATTAACTGTAGAAAATAATCAGATTAATTAGTAAATGTATCATGTAATTAACCAAAATAATTATGGTCTTTTAATCTAATTGGTCCTCCCACTAACTTAGCGAATCCTACACTTCCAAAGTAGAAAACAGAAATCCTAGTTGGATGGATTTCTAGTGGGTGATTGAATTCTTATAATTCTATTGATCATCCTCAGGTACATCCATTATTGGAATTACAATAAACTATAAGTGAGCAACTCCTTGCCCATCACATCTCATGTGAGGTTCAATCCTTTACCTAGCCCCTAATGCTCAAAATCTCAGGTACATCCATTATTGACTTATCTTGCATTAGTTAAGTTGATCCCATTGAGCCAGTAATTATGCAAATAATTTTAATGTCCTTAGGTACATCCAATATTGGCCACCAAACCATTTACATATTTACAACATCTCATGCTTAACAATTATTCTTAAGAAAATCTCTTAAATTAATTGTATCTTATGCAAGTATTTAAAATTTCTTAAAATAATTGTCTCAATGGAGGGCCCATGTTATAATTACTTTAATTATAGCATTTCCAACTTAATCATTTATTTGGAAGATTTTATGGTCATCCTAATTACTATTAAGGTGTCACTTTGCACATTATTCATTTAGCATGCATATATCATATACTTGCATATATTCACATATATCTCATGCATTCATGGATAAACAATAAATATGGTACGATCATGGACTTTCTAAGGGATTCAATTCTGAGCCACCAAGAATTGAATCAGGGCATTCCTAGGTGCATTTCATTCATTTATTTTACAAGAGTTGCTGAAGGAGTACATAATCAACACTTGATCTTGAATTCCTCCCACTAGTCCCACTAATGCTCTTGACCTCCTTGATCTTCTTGCAATCTAATTACATAGTAATCCTTGTCATACCAAGGCGAATTTACAAGAACTAAATAAATGAAATTACAACCCAAAAATTATTACAACCTTAATAATACATGCCCAAAATAAATTAAAATAAATTAATTAATTTACAATCCCAAAGAAATATAAAAGAAATAAATCCAATCACATTGGTCTTTTATAATCCATGATCATCTATCATGCATATCACTATTTAATAATTAAATAAAACATACATACTTAAATTAAATTGAATATCTCATATTCAACTTAAAAATCCATATTTGAATATGATTCAAACAAATTTAAAAATTTAGATTTGAATCACATTCAAACAAATTTAAAAATTCAGATTTGAATCACATTCAAACAACCTTTTAAAAAAAATTTTAGATTTGAATCATATTCAAACAACTTTTAAAATTCATATTTGAATCACATTCAAACAACTTTAAAAATTCAGATTTGAATATGATTTAAACAACTTTAAAAATTCAGATTTGAATCACATTCAAATAACTTTTAAAATTCAGATTTGAATCACATTCAAACAATTTTTAAAATTCAGATCTGAATTAAAATTTAATTTTGTGATTAAAAATCCTAATTAAACACTTTAATTAGTTAGTGGGCCTAATTATGGGCCTTTGAATCCAAGCCCACAAACAAGCCCAAAGCCATGCGCATGGTTGGATGCACCAAACCATGCGCATCAATGGAGCTCACCTCCATACCGCCACCTTGACCTTGCAAACAGTAATGAATTAATCATCTCATGATCAAATCACACAATTAAATCATATAATCAGCAATCTAAATGGCAAATAACCTGGCTTTGACACCAATTGTAGGAACGGAAGCATGAAAAACACAAGTTTATATCATTGAATTCAAAATTTTTACCTAGGGTCACATGCATCATGCAAGATTTATTTTTATCTATTTGATTTCAATGATAAACAACATATTAAAACTCTTTTAATATGTTTTTGGATCTACATTTACCATTTAAGATTTTAGAATTAATCAAATTAATTTTAAGAACCCTAGATTAGATCAAGAACAAGTGCACTAACCTCTTGATGCACTGCAGTGTGTTTGTCACCTTTGGGATGCGTCTTTAGGACACCAGATGTTGTCCCTCTAGCTTGTCCACACCAAGATCACCTATGGCAGCCCTTGAACAGCTTCTAAAGCTTTTTCTATAAATTAGAAAATCAAGTTTTACCTTTTAAGAGATTACAGATGTAAACAGGACACTAAAAACAATTTCTAGTATTTTTAATTCAAGAGATTGTTTGCTAATCTCTTTAAATTGATGAGAGAAGAAGAAGAAGAGAAGGGAATGGAAGCCAAGGGTGGTGGCACAAAGAGAATGAGTAGCTTGTGTAATTTGTTCTTACATCCTTACACTTATATAGCTAGGTCACCACTTAAAACCCTTGCCACATGTCACCTTCTGATTGGTTCTAGGTTTAATTGACCCAATCACATTGTGCCAAGTGTCAACCTATATTTAATCTTGATTTTAATCATTTTACATGATTAAAAGACATTTGGTAAGCTTATGTGTAGTGCCATATGTCACCATCTCATGGTGCCACATGTCACCCAATTAAATGACCAAAATGCACCTGTGTTTTAATTTTGAGTTCTCAACCCAAAATAATTATTTCTCTTCTTCTAATCAATTTATATCAAATATAAATTAATTAATTAATCTCTATTAATTAATTTTTCATTAATTAAATTCATATTTAAATACTTTAAATATAAATTTAACTTATACTATACATCCAATAACCTAGATTTAGTTTTAAGCCATGCTAGGGACTTTGCAATCTAAATGCAAACTAAATCTATTTAATTAATCAATTATCAATCAATTAAACTCTTTAATTAATTAATTAAATTATATTTAATTTGGTGATTACTTATGTCTGTGCGTGACTTACTAGGCTCATCACTAACTAGCATTGAGACATGATATCAACTCCTAATATCATCAGAACTCTTTCTTACTATAAATGATTTCTTTAAATCATTTAATGCACCTCATAGACCGTGGTTAACACCTAGCATAGCATGCCATGGCCACCCAATTAGTAATAAGGTTTACCTTAAATGAACCTATAATCATATGTTACCATGCACTAGAATCTCTCTATTACAAAATCCCAATTCAAGCTAGAGTCATGGTTTATGTCAAACCCCATTTGCTATGAATATTATGTTCTCTTTTAATTTCAGTTCTTGATTAAAAAGATTTTCTCATCAGAATCTCTTTTCTTATTAAATCTATCTGTCCTGGCTAGGAACTTGAAACATCAAGAACAATTAAATGAACATAGGATTTTATCCCTATTTACTTAGAGGAACAGATTCCATCTTGATCAACACCTACCTCCATATATAACTAGTAGGAGCCAACACATGCCCATATACCCATACACAGTATAAGTATGAAAGCAGTATCAAACTCAAACCACCTATATACAAGATAACTATGCCATCTCAGATATAAAGATTATATACACTTATATGATTTATGACAACACATTGACAAGAGTAAACTCCATGTGCCTGTCATAAGTGTCACTGGTTTGACCTACTTATCATGTATAAGTGCCTATCACGTTTGTCATATGGCATGAGACTCACCATTCCATCTTATTTATATCTCATACAAATAACTTAGGAACAAACATGAATACAATCTTTCTGGATAAGTCATGTCCTTATTATGAAGTATCCTCGATTGTGAACCTATTTATGATACTTTGCACTAGAAATACTGTCACTCATATTCTTAACAACTTAAGAATAGAATTTCTAATAAAATATTAATGGACCTTTTCTATTACACATAAATATATTATGCAAACGGAAAAGCGAAAATGCCTTTTATTAATAAAAATATGTACAAGATACATACTAAATGATATGCTCTAGGGCATATTACTAACATTTCCATCCACTTTCCTTCACACTCCATTCACATATCAAAATTCTCATATTTTCATTAATTTATGTAATTTGCAAACTAATTGAATAAATTTATAATTTACTTAATATATAAATTAATTACATATGAACTAATCAATTTATTAATTTATATCACATAACTATTACTTTCAAATTCTTAGTTTACAATTCTTAGTTTATATTACAACACACAAAATATTTATAATATACAAAATACATAAAATGACTTATATAGGCCCTATCTACATGCATTGCTGAGGAGGTGACAACCTTGAACCCTTCTGATACTTCTGCAGATCTGGACTTCAAAATCCCAGTCTAATATCCACTGAGTTTTGCCTTTAGTACCTGCGCGAAGGAAACAAATCAATCGCGCTAAGCATTTTTGCTTAGTAGTGCAATAATACAACAAGAAATAATGTATACAAATAAAGAAAGAATCAAGTATTCTAAATATCCAAGTATTAATTTGATTTAAAATGACATTTCTAGTATTAACTATCTTTTATGCTAATTCGTTCCTCTTTGGAAGTACTGAGTTTATAGCCTTACAATAATAATATTCAATATACATTTTATTCTAGGAGTATTGTATTTGAGGTCTCTCTACGATTCTGCATATTATATTTTTGTTATGTTTCTATTGCTAATCTCTTTTTCACATTTTATTTAATACTTTCTAAAGTTTTTAATTGTTAATATGCTTAAATAATTTCAATAATTTACACTACTGAGGTAACCTATGGCAGGCTGACTAAACTGGATAATGGGTCATTGGCACTGGACACCGTGATGCCTCAGGCCATCATACCATGGGACGCAGAACATCAATCACGTATGTAGTCAGTATGGCTAAAAAGCCATGATAACACATAATCGGGCATAAAAGCCATGAGTGCGGACATAAAGCCATGAGTGCGGGCATAAAGCCATGAATACAGATATAAAGCCTTTCGCAGTACTACTAAAATAATACCCTATTGGCATGCCAATCTATCTAATCTGACACACGTGTCTAGACAATACATGGGCACATAGTACCATTAAATGTTAATATATTGTGTTTTATGACTTCATTATTTCATGACAAATTCCATAATTTATACATTCATTTGATAATTCATATGATCACAATTCTCATTAATGGTTCTCATGCACCATTGTACTTAAACCATTCTTCTATGTTTTAGGGTCACTCAAATTCAAAAATCACAATTCACTAATCATATTATATATTATCAATCATAATGGCTTCTTTAATTTCTTTTATTATTCCTTATATTTTTGGGGTTACTATTCACACATTACTATTCACTCAATTTGTTAACTTTTTCATACATAATATGTATATAAATTATAGATACATAATTATATCACATTTTGGGTTCTAGATTTGTTGGTATTGATTGCCAATACCATTTTAAAGCTTATTTTATGTTATTCAAAATTTTCAGATTTCATGCCTTAAGTTTACTGTTTCATTGGTCATTGTTATAGTAGAATTTTGACAAAACTTTCTTCATGAAAGTTGATCCTTTATGTGTCTTCTTTAATTCCCTTTCTAAATCACTCCATTTAGAGTTTTGTAGCTCAAGTTATGGCCTAAATACCATAACTGGCCGGATTGGTCTTCTCCAGAAATTCTAGACAAAATTTGGTTCTGCCAGATTTAGTGTCTTAACTTAGGCTAGAAATTTCAATTGGTTAGGTTCAAAATTTAAGTTTGTGTTCTTCATAAAAGTTGTTCTAAATTATCTAAGCTTTCCATTGATATAAATTTCAAGTCAATTGGACATTTCTACAGTGAGTTATGACCAAATGAATAAACATTGTTCATTTGGTCATTTTGCCCAAGTAGAATGTGTGTTACCCGGATTTGGTCAATTTTTAGGGCATCCTCAGTTTGTTTTCTGGACAAAGTTCCTTCATTAAAGTTGTATTATTATGTGTCTAACCAATTGGACTTATACTAATTGAACCTACACAACTCAAGTTATAACTACCCAAACTTGCTGGACTCACATCCAGCCCTGCAGGTCACTCAAGGCAGCACACCAAACCTCAATTCCAAAGCCATAATTCACTTCATTTCCTCATCACACATAGCCAAATGGTCACTAATTTGACCATTAGAAGCTTCATTCACCAACACATGAGCAAACCCTAGGTTTTCCCCAAACCCTAATTCCACAATTTCAATTTGCTCAAACAATAAACATTCAAGTGTTCTAATTATCAAAACCATGTTCAATGACATCAACACACAATTATAATTCACTTGAATCATGGAAAACCTATAGTACCTTAGGGCTGCTAAAATTTAGTGTGGCTATAACATGCATATTTTGCTTTCTTTTTCCAAAATTCTTAGTTGAATTTAATGTCTTAACATGAAATAATAAGAGGTAGAGAGAGATATGGCACTAACCTCTTAAGTGTAGAATTTTTCCAAGGTATAACTTCACTTTTTCCTTTTCAAATTTCTGCCCAAATATTATGCTAATGGTAAAGATCAATTTTTGTGAAGGGATGATAGGGTTTTATGGTGAAATGGTGGGTGAACTCATGCTTGAACCAAGGCTTCCATGGAGGTTCCTCTTCTCTCTCTCTCTCTCTGTTTCGGCTGGTTTGGGAAGGAAATGGCTGTTGGATTTTTCTTTTTTGTTTTTATCTTATTTTGTGTTCATTTTATTCCTTAAGTAATTTTGTTAAGTTGTGATTGGTGGAGAGCTCCCTAATGACATCATGTGATGTCATAATTTCACTTCTCTTTCATTTTCTTTTCTTTTCTTTACTACCCATTTTCAATTCAAGTTTTAGCAATATTTATTCACATTTTATGTCATGTAAATTATTTATTTAACTGGATAAGTTGGCCAAAAATCATCTCTGAAGACGAAATAATCAAAATGCCCTCCGTTTGGCTTATTAAGCCAAAATCGTCTGTACTGATATAAAAATTTTTCTAAGCATTGACTTGCCAGTCTAATGCCATTGAAACCTCAATGACTATTCTCTGAAGTCCCAAAAATTATTTCATGAATTTTCTCCCTAGTTTAGGGCTCCTAGCTGCAAAGACCACAACTTCCCACTAGGTTACCCATTGCTAGGGCACCGGCTCATTTAACTTGGTTGTATTTTATTTCTATAATTTTTCTTAGATTTTTTTTACTATTATTTGAGTTATTTTTGACTCCTCACTCTAGTCTAAATACAATTCCAGACATTCTAACTGTTCAGACAGACCTTGGTCACCGAAATAGTAGAACATACGGTAAGGCTAAAGTGAGGGTGTTACAACTCTTCCCCTCTAATTTAAATTTCATCCTTGAAATTTACCTGACTTAAGTAATCGAGGAGCTGCTACCTCCTTACTTCTTCACTTCCTTGTATTGCCTTACCAATGTCTAGGTTTGGCTCCTCTCTAGCCTCCATGGCATATATCCGTGGTGCCACCCTGACTTCGGGCCTTTCGAATGTCTCAGAAACAATCTTCTATGAAATATTAGCCGTCTCAGCTCTACTAGTCTTCTACCCCTTTGCATTGTGGGGGCAGGTCTATCAGCTCGTGCTGAAACTTCTAAATCACTCCTCTGAGGGCAATCTCTTATGAAGTGATCCGTAGCCCAACACTTGAAACACTCTCCAGTTAACAATCGACACTCCCCTCTGTGTCTCTTACCACAGTGCATACATTCTGGCACTAAGGCTGATTCCCTTGTTACTATGTCTACGGAGCTAACTACAGATATCCCAATCTAGCCTCTCTAGCACTTGCATAGTAGGATCTCCCCTATTTCCAACATCACACCCAGTCGGGACACGGCTTACTACTTCTTCCTCTATTGTCCTCTGTGATTCTGGGTCCATACCTTAACCTAAAATAATCAAAGAAAATAGATCTGCATTAGTGTCACCTCGACTCATATGAATGCAATGCATGTTATGCACACAATCTTATTCTATCTATTGATGCCTAAAAACTCCTAAACCGTGCTCTGATACTAATAAATGTGACACCCCTTACCCGACAACAGTGTAGCCGAGCAAGACATGTCACACTTGGTGCCGGAGCACCCTATTTTATCTTAATTTATTTCTTTAAAAATTTTGCTCTTGTTATATTTTAATATCAATTATCTTTCTATGGAGAAACAAGCGGAGTTTTCTCTATTTCTATTACCATTTAGTGTATTTCACTATTCACCTATTTGAAATTCAACAATATTTTTAAAATAAAATCTCATAATCATCTCATATTTCAATATTATCCATGTATTTCAATTCTCATATTCATTTCCATCCATTTTCCTTCATACTCCATTCACATATCAAAATTCTCATATTTCCATTAATTTATATAATTTGCAAACTAATTGAATAAATTTACAATTTACATGATATATAAATTAATTACATATGAACTAATCAATTTATTAATTTACATCACATAAATGTTACTTACAAATTCTTAGTTTACAATTCTTAGCTTACATTACAACACACAAAATATTTATAATATACAAAATATATAAAATGACTTATATGGGCCCTATCTACATGCATTGCTAAAGAGGTGACAACCTTGAACCCTTCTGATACTTCTGCAGATCTGGACTTCAAAATCCCAGTCTAATATCCATTGGGTTTTGCCTTCAGTACCTGCGTGAAAGAAACAAATCCATCACGCTAAGCATTTCTGCTTAGTGGTGCAATAATATAATAAGAAATAATGTATACAAATAAAAAAAGAATCAGCATTCTAATTATCCAAGTATCAATTTGATTTAAAATGACATTTCTAGTATTAACTATCTTATATGCTAATTTGTTCCTCTTTGGAAGTACTGAGTTTATAGCCTTACAGTAATAATATTCAATATACATTTTATTCTAGGAGTATTGTATTTGAGGTCTCTCTACGATTCTGCAAATTGTATTTTTATTATGTTTCTATTACTAATCTCTTTTTCACATTTTATTTAATACTTTCTAATGGTTTTAATTGCTAATATGCTTAAATGATTTCAATAATTTACACTGCCAGGTAACCTATGACAGGCTGACTAAACTGGATAACGGGTCGTTGGCATTGGACACAGCGGTGCCTCAAGCCGTCATACTATGGAACGCGAAACGTCAACCACGTATGCAGTCAGTATAGCTAAAAAGCCATGATAATACATAATTGAGCATAAAAGCCATGAGTGCGGGCATAAAGCCATGAATACAGGCATAAAGCCTTTCACAGTACTGCTAAAACAATACCCTATTGGCATGCCAATCTATCCAATCTGACACACGTGTCTAGGCAATACATGGGCACATAGTACCATTAAATGTTAATATATTTTGTTTTATGACTTCATTATTTCATGATAAATTCTATAATTTATACATTCATTTGATAATTCATATGATCACAATTCTCATCAATAGTTCTCATGCACTATTGTACTTAAAACATTCTTCTATGTTTTAGGGTCACTCAAATTCAAAAATCACAATTCACTAATCATATTATATATTATCAATCATAATGGCTTCTTTAATTTCTTTTATTATTCCTTATGTTTGGGGTTACTATTCACACATTACTATTCACTTAATTTGTTAATTTTTTCATACATAATATGTATACAAATTATAGATACATAATTATACCACAATTTGGGTTCTAGATTTGTTGGTATTGATTGCCAATACCATTTTAAAGCTTATTTTATGTTATTCAAAAATTTCAAATTTCATGCCTTAAGTTTACTGTTCCATTGGTCATTGTTACAGTAGAATTTTGATAAAACTTTCTTCATGAAAGTTGTTCCTTTATATGTCTTCTTTAATTCTCTTTTTGAATCACTCCATTTGGAGTTTTGTAGCTCAATTTATGGCCTAATTACCATAACTAGCCGGATTGGTCTTGTCCAAAAATTCTGGACAGAATTTGGTTCTGCCAGATATAGTGTCCTAACTTGGGCTAGAAATTTCAATTGGTTAGGTTCAAAATTTAAGTTTGTGCTCCTCATAAAAGTTGTTCTAAATTGTCTAAGATTTCCATTGATATAAATTTCAGGTCAATTAGACATTTCTACAGTGAGTTATGACCAAATGAATGAACACTATTCATTTGGTTATTTTGCCCAGGCATAATGTGTATTACCCAGATTTGGTCAATTTTTAGGGCATCCTAAGTTTGTTTTCTGGACAAGGTTCCTTCATCAAAGTTGTGCCATTATGTGTCTAATTTCATGTCCAATTGGTCTTACACTAATTAAACCTATACAACTCAAGTTATAACTGCCCAAACTTGCTGGACTCACATCCAGCCTTGCAGGTCACTCAAGGCAACACTCCCAACCTCAATTCCAAAGCCATAATTCACTTCATTTCCTCATCATACATCGCCAAATGGTCACTAATTTGACCATTAGAACTTCCATTCACCAAAACATGGGCAAACCCTAGGTTTTCCTCAAGCCCTAATTCCACAATTTTAATTTGCTCAAACAACAAACATTCAAGTGTTCTAATCATCAAAACCATGTTCAATGACATCAACACACAATTATAATTCACTTGAATCATGGAAACCCTATAGTACCTTAGGGTTTCTAAAATTTAGTGTGGCTATAACATGCATATTTTGCTTTCTTTTTCCAAAATTCTTAGTTGAATTTGATGTCTTTGCATGAAATAATAAGAGGGAGAGAGAGATATGGCACTAACCTCTTGAGTGCATAATTTTTCCAAGGCATAACTTCACTTTTTCCTCTTCAAATTGGTGCCCAAATATTGTGCTAATGGTAAAGATCAATTTTTGTGAAGGGATGATAAGGTTTTATGGTGAAATGGTGGGTGAACTCATGCTTGAACCAAGACTTCCATGGAGGTTCCTCTTCTCTCTCTCTCTCTCTCTCTTAGTGTTTCGGCTGGTTTGGGAAGGACATGGCTGCTGGATTTTTCTTTTTCGTTTTTATCTTATTTTGAGTTCATTTTATCCCTTAAGTAATTTTCTTAAGTTGTGATTGGTGGAGAGCTCCCTAATGACATCATGTGATGTCATAATTCCACTTTTCTTTCATTTTCTTTTCTTTTCTTTACTACCCATTTTCAATTCAAGTTTAGCAATATTTTCTCACATTTTATGTCATGTAAATTATTTATTTAACTGGACAAGTTGGCCAAAAATCATCTCTGAAGACGAAATGACCACAATGCCCTCCGTTTGGCTTATTAAGCCAAAATCGTCTGTACCAATCTAAAAATTTTTCTAAGCATTGTCTTGGCAGTCTAATGCCATCAAAACCTCAATGACTCTTCTCCGAAGTCCCAAAAATTATTTCTTGAATTTTCTCCCTGGTTTAGGGCTCCTAGCTGCGAAGATCGCAACTTCCTACTAGGTTACCCATTACTAGGGCACCGGCTCATTTAACTTGTTTGTATTTTATTTCTATAATTTTTCTTAGATTTTTATTACTATTATTTAAGTTATTTTTGACTCCTCACTCTAGTCTAAATATAATTCTAGGTATTCTAACTGTCTGGACAGACCTTGGTCACCGGAATAGTAGAACATACAGTAAGGCTAAAGTGAGGGTGTTACATGAATGTCAATCTAGGATGCCCTAAAATCTAATCCTTGTGGCTAGGATTAGATTCCCATAGAATAGTCCATGATCATGCCTTTTACATTACTATTAATGAATGTATGTATAAGATATGTATATTCATGAATGTATATGAGATATGCATGAAAATGGTTAATGTGCAAAGTGAGACTTTATAGTAACTAAGTTAGCCAAGAAATCTTTCAATTAAATGATTAAGTTAGTAATGGTGTAACTTTAAAAATTACATCATGGCTCTCCACTAAGGCAATTATTAGGAAGTTTTGAACATTTACATTATTAGCTATGGTAACATAAGAATGACGTGTTTGGTTTAAGAGATCTTGTTAAAGTAATTGTTAAACATGAGATGTTGTATGTAAATATTTTAGTGATCAAGAATGGATGTACCTGAGGCCATTAATAATTACTGACTTAATGTGCTTAACTTGACTAATGTAAGATAAACTAAGAATGGATGTATCTGAGGTTTTGAGCATTAGGAGCCAAATAATTGATTGAGCCTCACATAAGATGTGAAGAGCAAAGTGTTACTCACTTATAAATTTTTATGAATCCAAGAATAAATGTACTTGAGGATGATTAGAAATTTACAAGAATTCAATCACCCACTAAATCTATTCCAACTAGAATTTTAAATTCCTATTTTGAAAGTGTAGAATTCGCCAAATTAGTGGAAGGAGCAATTTGATTAAAAGACAATGATTATTTTGGTTAATTACTTGATACATAGAGGAAGATAGAATTGGAGTTAAAGAACTCTAACCAACAAATAGATAAAATGGATCTTGATCCTATCAGTGAACCTATACTCATTGATGATGTCTCCACATCAGTTCCTCGAAGATCAAGTAAAATATCTCATCCTTGGATAGATATGGATTTCTTCATGAGAATGAACAAGAGTTGTTTATTCATAAAGAAATTAATCATGGCGATGATCCTATGACTTATGAAGAAGCTATATCATATATAAATTCTTCAAAATGTATAAATTCCATGAAGTCTGAAATGGATTCCATGTATAAGAATATAGTTTGGGATCTTATAGATCCAGCTGAAGGTATTGGACCAATAAGGAATAAATGGGTTTTCAAGAGGAAAATTAGTTCTGATAGAAAGGTAGAGACCTATAAAGTAAGGCTAGTAGTGAAAGGGTTTTGCCAAAGGTAAGGGATCGATTATGAAGAGACATTTTCACCTGTAGCCATGCTAAAAGCATTAGGATTTTATTGGCAATAGCAGCAAACTATGATGATGAGATTTGGCAAATGGATTTCAAAAGTTCTTTCCTCAATGGATACATAGAGAAAGACATTTTCATGAAACAACCTAGGGGTTTTGAATCCAAGGATGGCTCTAAAGTATGTAAGCTTAAAAGATCCATTTATGGTCTAAAGCATGGTTCAAAGAGTTAGAAATAAATTTTGATGAAGTCATTAATTCTTTTGGTTTTATCAAAAACAAAGATGAACCATGTGTGTACAAGAAGGATAGTGGGAGTGCACCACTTTCCTAATCTTATATATAGATGACCTATTGTTAATAAGAAATGATGTCGGTATGCTAACGATTATAAAAATCTAGTTGTCTAGTACTTTCTCCATAAAAGACTTAGGTGAAGTAGCCTAAATTCTGGAAATTCATATCTATAGAGATAGACAAAAAAGAATGATAGGTTTATCCCAAAGTCTATACTTGGAAAAGGTGTTAAAAAGTTTCAACATGCTTGATTCTAAGAAATGATTGTTACCTATGAAGCACGGTATCTATCTTTCCAAAGAAATGTCTCCAAGAAAAATTGGCAAGAATTCCATATGCTTTGGCAATTGGAAATCTTATATATGCTATATTGTGCATAAGGTCAGATATCGCATACGCTATTAGTTTGACTAGCAGATTTCAATCTAATCTAGGTTTGGAATACTGGACTACAGTCAAGAGTATCCTATCCTTAAGTACTTGATAAGAACTAAGGATTTAATCATGATATATAGAGGAGGTGATTTATAACTAGATGAATTTACAGACTCTGATTTTTAGTCAGATGTGGATGATAAAAAGTCTATCTTAAAGTTTGTGTTCATTTGTAATGGAAGAGCAGTCAGTTGGAAATATTCTAAGTAGTCAACAATTGCAGATTTCACTACAGAGACCCAGTATATTAGTGCATCTGATGCTACAAAAGAAGCTATTTGGATAAAAAAATTCGTCATAGAACTTGGAGTGGTTCCTTTAATTGTGTCATCAGTTCCTCTCTACTTTGACAACAATAGTGTTATTGCTCAAGCAAAGGAACCCAGGTCTCATAAAAAATCCAAACACATAGAAAGTTGCTATCATATTATCAGAAAGATAACCGGAAAAGGTGATATAGCTACACAGAAGATTGCTTCAGTTGATAATCCACGTGATCCACTCACCAAGGCCATGACACAAAACCAGTTAGATTAATATCTTGAGAAGATGGATCTTAGATTTTATAGTGATTGGCTCTAATGCAAGTGAGAGATTGTTAGAAGTATGCCTTAGAACATAAGTTGTAAATTGTATCTTGTAAATAGTAATTCACAATCAATGGCAAATATCTTTTCTTTTAATTTAAATGGTTCATAGTGAATTGAAAATATCCCTTAGTAACTTGTTAGATGTTCCATTCTTAACATGTTAAGAATATGAGTGATAGAATAATCTAGCATAAGTGTTATAAATTATGATTCACAGTTGAGGATATCTCATTGAATATGATTTATTAATATAGATTGTCACCTCTATTTGTTTTTATGAATTAGTATGAGATACTAATAAAATGGAATGGTGAGTCTCATTCCATATAACAAACATAGTGGGCACTTATAAGATAAGTAAACTAAAGCGGTAATATAAAGATGACATGTACATAAAGTGTACTCTTGTCAATACATAGTATCTTGATCATAATAATGCATATAATCTCTTGACCTGAGATAACACGGTTATCTTGTACATAGGTGGTTTGAGTTTCATACTGCTTACATACTTATACTAGGTATGGGTATACAGACATTTGTTGGCTTCAACTAATTATATATAAAGATAGGTGTTTAGTTAAGATGGGATCCATTGCCATAAGTAAATAGGAATGAAATCCTATGCCTATCTAGATTGTTCTTGAAAAAAAAAAAAGTTTCTTGTTGCACCTTACTCCTCTGTAAGATATGACATGATCCCTAGTATATCTAATAAATTACTGAACTTCGCCTACTGATAATCTATTAAAAATATTACAAGGGATTTTAACAAAACAAATTCATTTTTAGGTTTGGTATGGTGGTAAAAGAATTATTTAAGTGTCTTCAATTTAAGTGTGTGTCATAAAGTTTATTTGGAAAGAAATAAGCATTTTTAAAATTTTTCAGAAAATTTGCGTGATGGTAGCTTAAAATTCAATAAACCAATTTTCTTCACCCATTAAAAACAACCCGTGATAGCTTGTACAATTCAATTTCATCAATTCCATCAGTAAATAAATCATTTTCTCACACACCATTTAAAAGGAAATTAACATTTACATTCATTGAAATTAAGAAAGCAATATTATAAAAATTTACAATCCAAAAGAAATATTTAATTACAACTTTACAAATATTCAAAGTTACAAAAATATTATTACAATGTTTGTGTACAAACTGTTTTATACAACTGCTTAACTGACTGTTTCATACATATAGCTATAAACACATCAAAATGGAAATTACAAATGGTATACCAAATATATACCCGAAGATAACTCCAACCAAATCATCTCTTCAAGTAAACTCACTCAACTGCTCTATCTTTTCTTTCACCTGCGACAACATACAAAAGTTATCGCTGAGCGGTGAACTCAGTGGTGCACAACTAATAATTTAAAACTCAAGGTAGAACATAATTCATCAAATCATAACAAAAGATTTGCAATATTCAATTTTCTTTTTCCATAAGGCACTGAAACCAATATCACAATTTTTCAACCATTACAAATCATTTGTTTCAATTCCATTTTATATACTAAATCATAATTTATCAAAGTAAATCAAAAAATGTATTTGCAATGTTCACATTTCCATGAAATCATCATAAACATTTTGCAATCATTGACAAAACATTTATTTTTCAATCCCATGTTTGTCAAGAAATCACAGTTTAAGGGTGTTGCAAAAAATTCACACAGTTAGACCCATGACACAAAATTTCACGATCAACACCGTGTTGTACATACACGATAAAGTAAACTCCCCCCAATAACCGAGGCTAAAGGGAGGCACCAAAGGCTAGCTAGCTAATGAGTACTCATTCGAATCAACCTCAACTGCCAAGCCAGAGAGGGAAGCTCAACCCCACAAGTGGAGGAGATCACATCAAATATCATCTCACTAAGCAAACTAATGAGGAACACAAATCACATTGCCATGTCAACTGTGATTTCAAAATATATTCAAAATAATTTCCATTCACAAAATGCATTTACAAATCAACAAACATATTTAATTATTGTAAATTTATACACATGGTTGGCAACACATTAAGTTTGCAAAAACACTTCAAAACACATTTAAATACCGGCCCACCCCCTTGCTACATTGAAATTAAGGGCCAATAGTCGCCTTTCCATAATATAAAGTCATTTCACAATTCAAAATCTTCAAAAAAATGTAATTAATTCTTAAATACATAAGAGAAATCATATTTAAATCATACAAAGTCAATTCAAAAAATTAAAGTTCTCAAATACAAAGAAAAAGCATAATTAATTCATTCAATTCCCATGCAAATTAAAAAAATAAGGGAAAAAGCTAGTTGTACACAAACCTTTTTATACTTCTCTTGACTCAGCTCAACTTTTCCCTTCCTTGGAAGACTCTTTTTCTACTAAAAACACATAATTAAAGTGTCTCAATACTCATCCCAATCACCACCAATAACTAATCAAATAAATGTCTCATGAATCCCTAAGTTAACGATGGAAGTTAAATGAATTCTGGGTTTTGGACAGGTTTGAAGTCTCACTGTAGAACCCAATTTCAACCTAATTCCAGTCCTTATTTGCTAAAGTGATCCGCATGAAAATTTTTCCTTTAGGTGTTAGCTTTAATTTCCAATTTGAATTACTTAATTTGAAGTTCTATAACTCAAGTTATGATCAAATTACTAAGTACTACCTAGGGTACTAAACACTGTCCTTTTCCAGTTTTCCAGAATTTCACCAAATTTTGTGTCTAATATCTGAGGACCTTAGGCTCAGAATTGGCATCAGCTCCCTAAACAATGCTTTAGGTCTTTGTCTTAGGTTTCCAAATCATTTTGAATACTTCAGTTGGTATTTTGTAGAGGAAGTTATGGCTTGATAACCATTCGAAGGTCATAGGGCAATTTTGTTAAATGCAGGATTTCCATATTTGGCATTCCTGAATTTCCCTAATAATTCCTCCACTTTGCCCTAAGAACTAGGTTTAGGTCCAAATATAATATTTATATTTCTATGTCTTATGGTTATTTGGGCTTTGGAATCACTTAATTTGCTATTGTGTAGCTTGAGTTATGGCAATTTTGCCAAAACTGGTCTGATGCCTAATCCTTCACATTTTCCAGGTTCAGTCCATACTCAGGGCAGATTTTTTAGACTAAATTTTTCTATCAATTTGATCAAGTTAGAGTCATAATTTAACTTCATGGTCTTCATAAGAATTGTTCTCCTATATCTTAGGTTTCCATTGGTTCCAGAATTACCTAATTTGGTGTTTCTTAGAGTGAGTTATGCCTAAATTAATAAGTACTATTCTTTTAGTCATTTTCTCCAAGTCTAGAATTGGTAACCCGGATTGAAGCCTAATTTGAGGTATCCTATGGTCATTTTCTAGGTAGACTCTATGCATGAGAATTTTAGCATTATGTGTTAGGTTTTATTTTCAATTAGTTTCACACCAATTGGAGTCATGTAGCTCAAATTATGAGCATTTAAGTGCACTAGACACAAGTTATCTAGATTCCAGCACAATGACCACACTTCTATTCCATTAAATTCATGCAAATTCAACACACAAATTATGTATATCCTTTCATCTAAGCTAGAATTCATGCTTAATTAAGTTAAAACACATAAAATCCTAAGTCTCCCTAGGCTGGCCGAAATTTATACTTCCATTTCATGCATGATTTCATCCAATTCTCAATTCAATTCCTCACATTTAAAATTTATTTCATGAAATATAGAAGAGTTCAAGCTTAAAAGATTACTTACCTCACTTAGGTAATTTCCAACTTCTCAAATTCTTCAAATTTCTTGGTTCTTTCACTTCCAATCTCTCTATCAAGGTCAAATATCACAATTTCCTCTTGGTCATCTATGAAAATCATGGAAGAATTCAAAGATTTAGAACCTTGAATTAGTTGACAATTGAGGGAGAGGGAGATGGAGATAAGCCGGCCATATGGATGAGGAGAGGAAGAAGATAAGTTCCTCTTAAATGAATTTTTTCTTCTTGTAATGGATAGATAATTATTCATAATTTATTTAATAATTATTCTTATTATTATTTTTAATACAATTTATTTAATTCCTTATGTTTCCGCATAAAATTTTCCATACACATTTCCATATTTTAATTTCATTCTAGTGTTTTAATCTTACTCATTTTAATTAGACATTTAGGTCAAAAGTTAACTCTTAAAGTGAATTGACCAAAATGTCTCACATCGGGTTATAGTCCATCTTTTTTTATAATACCCGATGGGTCCTTATATTTTGATTCGCTTATTTGTACTCATTCTCTTTTTATTTGTTTGGTTTTTAGGTTCCTAATAATTTCTTCATTAAGGACTCTATAGGGTCCCACATAAATTTAGGGTAGCAATTGAACTAATAGTCGTTTCCCGTGTATGTCACTCATCACCGGGACCTAGGCTCATTTAACCGATTTGTGCTTCATTTCTCTTATTTTTATCCAACCTTTTTTAATCTTTATTAATTTTATTCATGACTTTTCTCTATAGTGTAGGTATAATTTTAGACATTCTAGCTATCCGGACAGACATTAGTTACCGGAACAATAGAATGTATGGAACTGCTTAATATGAGGGTGTTACAATTCTCCCCTCCTTAAAATAAAATTTTGTCCTTGAAATTTACCTAATGTCAGTCTCTAAATAGTTGTGAGTGTTGTTTCCTTATGCCCTTCTCACGTTCCCATGTGGCCTCCTGGCCTAAATGATGGTTCCATAGCACTCTAACCAGAGGTGTTTGCTTACTCCTCAGTTATTTCACCTCACGTGCCAAGATCCTTATGAGTTCTTCATCGTAAGTCAACTCTAGACTTACTTCAATTCTGGAGGTAAAGCAAGTCTGTGTGCTAATAGACCCACTCTTTTAAGAACCTCATATGGTCCTATGAAGCGAGGACTCAGTTTCCCTTTCTTGCTAAATCTAATGGTTTTCTTCCAAGGAAAACCTTCAAAAACACCTTATAACCCGCATTATATTCAATATCCTTTTTTGTTAAGTCTATGTAGGACTTCTGATGATCTGATGCAACCTTTAATCTGTTTTAAATTATCCTAATCTTCTCTTACTGTTGTTCTGTCACTCATTTTCATTCATGTTTCCTTATAAGGTGACCCTATTGGTCTTATTAGAAATACTTATCTAACCCTTGGCAGCAGACCCCATAACCGCTATCTCACTATCTCTATTCTTGACCTAGTCCTATGTGCCATTTTCCACCATCTAAGTTCACTTTTATTTAATTTACTACTCATTAATTCACTCCTTTGCCTAATAAAGTAGTTCAAGATATTATTGCACATCTTAAAATTATTGCTTGCCCTAGTTGCATTCCTTAACTAACTTTTCTCATATTGTTATAAACTTAAATGGATCTTATCCCCATGCTACCTACTTCATCTTGAAAATAGGAATAAATAGAGTTTGACCTATATCCTACAATTTTGAATTCCATGGTTTGGCTCCTAACACTGTGCCAATTTGACTTGCTCTGAGTTTTACACTTCTGAATTCTATACCGTAATAAATATTCTCCTTAGTGTTATCCCTTCCTACATTCTTCATCCTTACTTTTCTCTTTACCTCTTTTAAGACTGTATTTGCTTCCTTTAAATCCTGACTCTATTTTTCCAAATCTTATCTTAATATGTACTCTTTAATTTGTTCCTTAATTAACTTCTTTATCTCCCCCACAACTCAACTTTGGCTACACTATTTTTTAGTTTTATTCTCTTTCTTGACTCGACTGTCGTGTCAAAAGCTTGTACCTTTTTACCGTCTCTAATAAATCATCTACACCTCAATATTACTCTGAATTGGTCCTCTGACCATTCTAGCTAGCACTTCCACTAATATTCATGGCATCTCTTTATTACATTTAAACCAACTATTCAATTTTTTTTTCTATATCTTCTTTTATCTACCGATATTCTATGACTTATTTTTCACTGATTTTCAATCATTGTCCTTTCTTCTACTTAATGATTGCATCAAAATATATAGACATTAAAGGTTAATATTCATTGCATTTTGTTAACATTTAGTCTCCCTTTATATTTATTTTTATGTGTTTTTATTATTATTTTAGAAAACATGTTAATCCAACTCAGTTCATTAATTTTTATATTTTATCAGGTGTTTCAATGTGGTTTTAGAATCAAAAACAAGTTTAGAAGAGATTTAGAAGTCAAAACGTGAAGAATACAGGTCCAGACGTAGTGCACGGGCCGTGTAACCTACCCTGTGTAACTTTCTGGACCCCGTGCAATCTTCTGGACAAAGAAAACTTGAAAAACAAAAGTGGCAGGAAGTTACACAGGGCGTGTATCACTACACGGCCTATGTAAAGTGCC
Source organism: Hevea brasiliensis (assembly GCF_030052815.1). Lineage (NCBI taxonomy): Eukaryota > Viridiplantae > Streptophyta > Magnoliopsida > Malpighiales > Euphorbiaceae > Hevea > Hevea brasiliensis. The sequence goes on from NC_079495.1 coordinate 114,028,729, forward strand.
CTGTCAGCAATTCTGATGTGATTTTTCTTCGTTCCAACTCGACCCGAATGGACTTCTAATGCTTCTAAGACTCTAAAATTAGGATTTTTACATCAGATATAAATATAACAAGTCAAGAATTGAGGGAGGAGAGAATTTACATTCAAGGGAGCCAATTTACATTCATGGATGCACATCAACCTCAAAGGAGGCAAGGGAGAAACAAGATTGCTAGAAGGGATTTTCAGCTGAAGTTTCAAAAGTCCAAAGCTGCAATTCTCTCTCTGGGTTCTTTCACTCTATTTTCTTCTCATGTTTTCTCTTTATCTTTTTATAAACTTGATTGTAAAACTCAACATGGGTGAGTAAGTTCTTTATTTTAGGGTTAGGGTGTAGCACTCTCAATTTCATTATGGATCTGCTTTGATTTTATTTAATACATTAGGTATTTTATTCTTTGATTTAATCTCTTATGATTTTAATGCATGCTATGTGTTGGTACCTACTTATTATTGATTATAGATATTAATTAAAGGACTGAAAGGTGAAGATTAATATTAGAAAATTAGGATTTTGAACTTAGGAAATCTGACCTAGAGATAGGCTGATAACCTTTATGGAGTTCCAAAATTAATCATAGATCTTAAAGGGTTTTGATTAAGACTAATCACTAATGAAAGTAGGGTTTAGCTCTAATTGAAATACACCTTAGATACCTTGAGAGAGGATCTAGGATACCTTAGGATTAATTTCCATCAAGTAATAATCTCCTATTTATTGAATGAATTAGATTGATTCCATAATTGATTGAAGTGTGAACCCCTAACTCTAGGTTATTTTCATCCATTGCTATTTTAGTTTAGCAAATTGTTTTAGACTTTATTTCTTTTAATTTAAATTTAATTATTATTTCTATACAATTATATCTTCTAGATAATTAAAATTATTATAGTTCGGTACTCAACACGGTCCTCGTGGGAAAGATACTCTACTCATTACTTCATTATTTGTTAGTGATCTGTACACTTGCGGTGGTTGCAAAACTAGCAAACAAGTTTTTGGCACCGTTGCCAAGGACCGGTGCTTGATATTGAACGATTAGTGATTTGGTTACTCTAGAAATTCTTATTTCTTTTATAGTTTATTTCCTGTCTAATTTTATTTTCACTTATTTTTCTTGTGAGGTACATTGAGATGTTTCATCAATAAGTCTTCAAAAGTTTTATTCAACAACACAATGAACCATTTTACAATGCTTGGAGAAGATTTAATGAATTGGTAGAGCAATTTGCCAATCATAGTCTCTCAGATTATGAACTCACTCTCAATTTCTACAATGGTCTGGATGAAGTGACAAGAAATTAGGCAGATTATGGAGCTTGGGCTACAGGTGATCACATTCTTCAAAGAAACCATGAGGATGCCATTCACTTATTGAATGACATGGCAAATTTTGATTACCATTGGCATTGGGATCCTTCACTGTAGGATTGGAGTCACTAATATCCCCCACACATTCATCAACCTAATATTTCACACCAACCATTTGAGCTACAATTAGATGAGAGAGTGGGACTTGAAGAAATGGTAGCTCTGTTGGGAAATTTTAACAACCTAATTGTGAACAATGAGCTATCACTTTATGAGGACGAATTAAATGAACAAGGTTGGGAAAATGAAGAAGCTTCATGGGAATTTAAACTTATAAAAGAAGTTAAATCTCAAGAATAAAATTTCTTTGAAGATGAGTAACTAGTAGAATTCCTAGAAGAATAAGAGTTACTTGAAGAAGAAGTGGAACCTAAAATTGAAGAAAGCAACTCCTTTATTATTGGAGGGTCATTGGAAGAGTGCTTATATGAAGACAAATCAGAGATGAAGGTGGAAGATGAAGAAATTAATGAGACTATCAATCTAAGTTCATTAATGATGCTTACACATACACCACCAGAAGACCCCTTTCTATCATGGACCTGCATCATTGCATGTCCTCAATGAGCTAAAGCTGTCCTCTTCCTAAGCATATCACTCTAAGCCATGTGTTGTTCGTTCTACGTACAATCTTGTTTTAGATCTTGCCAATATTGAGGGTAACACAAATCAAAACCCATATGTGGTGTTACATGATAACTACTATGGGCAAAAACTACTTTTTGATTAGCAATTCTAAAAGGGGTCAAGCTAATAACCTTAAATTAGAGCTTCTTGGGAGGCAATCCAAGTTTTAAATTTAATCTTTGCATTTGTCTATTTCTTTTACTTTATCACCCTCCCAAACTTGTTTTGATGTTTGTTCACTTTGAAAGTTCAAGAAGCACTTGAAGGGAGTGATGGAGATCAAACTCACAAATCTTCAAGGGAAGGTGCGCTTCAAGGGGGAGTATCCTATATCCATTAGCTTTTCCTTATGATGTTGCTCTTGACATGATTATGATATCTTGATGACATTGAGGACAATGTCAAATTTGAGTTTGTGGGTGCATTTCATGCATTGCATTCATATATTGCATTTCATTCTGCATCACCTTATTATGTCTATATTATATTTGTATATCAAAAATCTAGAAAATTTTTACAAAATTTGGAAATTTAGGACTTTTTAAAAGGCTTTTAACTTAGAATTATAACTAAAACCTTGATGAGCTAATGATTGGACTCTTTGGGAAAGAGGAATGTATGTAATTGGATGGGTAAAAAGGCTTCAATATGTTGTTTGTGAAAAACTAAATCACCTAAGTGGAGTTAAACTAGTTAAACCCCTTCATAGCCATTAATCTGTCACATTAAACTTCCAAAATTAGGAGAAATTTTTTGAAATACAAGCAAACCTAAAAATGCCTCACCAACTCTAGAACATATTTTTTGGACCTATCAAGGCGAAATCCTAGCATATGTTTGATGAAGAGATGATTAAGACATTTTTTGATATAGTCTCACTAAGCCTTGATCACCCCTAATTAAAATATATATCCCATACAGCCAACTTGAAGCCTATATTTATCCCTTATAATTTATTGCTATTATTTACCTAAGCCCCTAGCCTAAACACCTACCCTACTCTTTTGAGGAAGCTAAATGCATAAGTAAAAAGTATATTAGGTGCACCAAAAAAAACATTTGAGAGAGGGTGTAAAACTCATAAAAGAGTGCAAGTGCGCAATTAAAATCAAAGAAAAATTTACCTTTCTAACCCAGCAAAAGCAATGAGTTTTGGGGAGAGGACAAAAGGGACATAAAAAATAAAAAAATAAAAAAAAAAGAAGAGAAGAAGAAGAAGTCCCAAGATAAATATCTTGGAAGCATGCTTGGCACTATAAAAAAGTAAGAGCCCCTCCTTTCCATATAAAATCAATAAAATAAACTTAGTATACTTGATATTTTATGAATACATGCTATCCTCATATTTGCATTCCCTAAAAACCTTTCATTGGCAACCAAGTGATTATCCTTTTAGCCATATTACAACCCTTTTAAAGACCTTTTGATCTTTTGAAAATTGTATGCTACATTAGTGGAGATAGAAAATTGAGATATGCTTATGGAGTTAAAATTGGGTCACTTCACCACAATTAACCACAATAGAGGCAAATTTGGAAGAGTAAGTGTTTCTCAAGTCTATCCTGATAAAACATGTTATTTGTGACTTATTAATGGCCTTGCATAGAGGAATAATTATTTGAAGCACCATGAAGGGGGTGAGGTCCATATGCCTTGAGAGTGGGAATTTGGTATGAAGGTTGCAGAGTATTCAATTATGTGCCAGTTGAGTTTTTTGTTATATTTCTAAGTACCCCAATGAGTTTTTATAAAGTTTTACTTTGCTTGAGGATAAGCAAAGATTTGAGTTTAAGGATATTTGATTGCATTAAATTATATAGACATTTAAGGTTAACATTCATTGCATTTTGTTAGCATTTTGTCTCCCTTTATGTTTATTTTTATGTGCTTTTATTATTATTTTAGAAAACATATTAATCCAACTCAATTCATTGATTTTTATATTTTATCAAGTGTTTTTATGTGGTTCTAGAATCAAAGACAAGTTTAGAAGAGATTTAGAAGTCAAAACGTGAAGAATACAGGTCCAAAAGTAGTACATGGGTCGTGTAACCTGCCCCGTGTAACTTTTTGGACCCTGTGCAACCTTCTAAACAAAGAAAACTTGAAAAACAAAAGTGACAGAAAGTTACATGGGGAGTGTATCACTACACAGCCCATGTAAAGTGCCCTGTCAGCAAGTCTGATGCGATTTTTCTTCGTTCCAACTCAACTCGGATGGACTTCTAATGCTTCTAGGACTCTGAAATTAGGGTTTTTGTACTAGATATAAATATAACAAGTCATGAATTGAGGTAGGAGAGAATTTACATTCAAGGGAGCCAATTTACATTCAAGGATGTACATCAACCTCAAGGCAGGCAAGGGAGAAACAAGATTGCTAGAAGGGATTTTCAGCTGAAGTTCCAAAAGTCCAAGGCTGCAACTCTCTCTCTGGGTTCTTTCACTCCATTTTCTTCTCATATCTTCTCTTTATCTTTTTATAAACTTGATTATAAAACTTACCATGGGTGAGTAGGTTCTTTATTCTAGGGTTAGGGTGTAGCACTCTTAATTTCATTATGGATCTGGTTTGATTTTATTTAATACATTGGGTATTTTATTCTTTGATTTAATCTCTTGTGATCTTAATGCATGCTATGTGTTAGCACCCACTTATTAATTACAAATATTAATTGAAGGATTGAAAGGTGAAGATTAATATTAGAAAACCGGGATTTTGAACTTAGGAAATCTGACCTAGAGATAGGCTGATAACCTTTGTGGAGTTTCAAAATTAATCATAGATCTTAAAGGGTTTTGATTAAGACTAATCACCAATGAAAGTAGGGTTTAGCTTTAATTGAAATACACCTTAGATACCTTGAGAGAGGATCTAGGATACCTTAGGATTAATTTCCATCAAGTAATAATCTCCCATTTATTGAATAAATTAGATTGATTCCATAATTGATTGAAGTGTGAACCCCTAACTCTGGGTTGTTTTCATCCATTGCTATTTTAGTTTAGTAAATTGTTTTAGACTTTATTTCTTTTAATTTAGATTTAATTATTATTTCTATAAAATTCAATTGTTTAGATAATTAAAATTATTGTAGTTCGATACTCAACACGGTCTTCATGGGAATGATACTCTACTCATCACTTTATTACTTATTATCAATCCGTGCACTTACGGTGGTTGCAAAACCAGCAAACACTTAACTATAAACTACCCTCTAATACCTTAAGAAGGGAGTCTACAGGACTCTCCTTTTTCCCCTTGCCATTCAAAAGCTCCGCACCCATCATGATCTGATCCTTATGATTCTCACAAATAAAATTGTGTTTTTCCTTCCTAAGGGATACCTAGGCCAACTATTTCCTATCACACTATAGTTCTAATTAGAACATCATTTCACAAATTATTTTATTAGTGGCATTATTCTGTCCTTTCTGAGAAAATACTACTATACTCTTATAGTATAACTGATTGTAAGAGAAGTACTATATCTACCGCCTTACTATAACTGTATAAAGCTATCTACTCTCTTTTCATACTGTAAATCCCTTAAAGCATCATTTTACAAGTTGTGAACATCATCTATAGCATCCTGTCTCCTTCAGGGGGCAAAATCATACCTTGTGCCCTACTGCTACACAAATAAGATACTATTTTTCATTAAACTTTAAGCAAAAGGCTATTGCAATGCCAAAACAACTGTAAGACCCCATATCAAAGACATGATGACCTCACTTTATAGGTGTTACCTTTAATTTATGACTATAATGAAATCTCTAGTCTTATAGCAATTCCTAATGTACTGTAGCTCATGCTAGGGTAACTGAGTCACTGACTCTAGCTACCTTACAACTATGACCTTTCGATATTCTAGCTCTAGGGTTTTAAATCCCTAATTAGGATTTTCAAACTCATTTCCAGTAATAGAACTCTGTCCTGGAATAACTGTACCAAAGCATAGGCCATTTGCAAATATCCTCATCTTGGTGCACTATAGGGAAGTACGTAGCTCTACACAATAATCCCAAGTCAATACTGTAATTTGTAGCTTACAGCATAAACATCAAGAACATTACATAGTTACTATGGTACATCCCAATAAACTAGATTTTCCTATATCTTATCCTTCTCGAATCCATTAATATCCTAAACTTATTCTAATTGTTGTATCCACTAACAACTATTAGCAGTGGTACTTTTACCCTCGCCTTGGGCAGCTATATTGCCATAACTCACCTTTAAGTTCTCTTGCCTTGCACTAAATAAATACATCAATTAACTCTATAATTTATTGTATTCTAGAAAAATGCCTTTCACTAACAAACTATTCTAAAATTGATTCCAATCACACTTATTATCGTAGCTCTTATCCTAAAGGACTAGTCACCAACACATCAAAATTCATTTCCAAGTAAGGAAATAGCAGCAGAACATATAATTCTAGCACTAACATACAAATGAGTAGAACCGAAGTCAAATAGTACATAAACATTCCATTCAAAAGTTGAGAACATACCAGCAACTACATCTGAAATCTCTACCTCTTCCCTTTGATGCATGGTGTACACCCTGACTAGTGCACCACTTTGCTCAAGTTGGTTCACTGTGCCTTGGTTGTTGTAGCACCGCCTCTACCCCTACTGACTATCTATGAACTTCTAGGGGTAGAACCTTAGATTGCCCCTTCAGTTGTGGTAGGTGGCATAGATATGCGGGCACTGGTGCAATCCTTGATGAAATTCCCAATTTCACCGCAGTTATAACAAGCTTTATTGACCTTATAGCAGATACCTCTGTGTAGCCTGCCACATATCTTACAAGTACGAGCTGATAATGCTCCCCTGGGTATCTGTTGACTAGTTTCGGGTGGCCTCTGTGCTGCTAGCCTACCTCTGCCATACCTATGAGCTCGGGTCCCCTCAAATCTTTTATATTCCCCAAGCTACTGCCTAAACTCTAGCCAACAGGCTTCACACCCTTCCCCTTTTCATGCCACCTTTATGGGGGTTGGGTTTGTACTTGGGCTTGGGTTGATATATTGTCAGCTATTTGTTGAAAGAACATAGCCATCTGCTGAGCCATTTGTGTAGAAATCTGTATAGGTGGGACTGGTGTAGCTGGGCCTCCGACACTTTGAGGAGCTGGGCCCTCACCTTGTACTTCAGCTGCAATTGATGTGGTCCAATCGCAAGTGCACAGGTCGTACAAGTAATATAGAAAAGATATCATTCCTACGAGAAATTGTATTAATGATTGAATTTTTGATATAAAAATTCTGACTAATTTGAACTATTTTTGAAATTAAAGTAATAAATTGATAGATATTGAAGTGAGAATTCTATGTGTGTAAAATTAATAATCTATTCAACAATATAGTGATTTAACTAAATTTGCATCAAATTAAAATAAACAAATTGAAATATGGCAAGATTTAAAATGACAAGCAATTAAATTCAATTAGAAATTAACAATAACAAAAAGGCGATTCCGGAGTTCGGGAGTTCATATTAAAGCTATTTTGGGATTTTTAAATTGGTTATCCAATCTTGTGGAACTTACGGGTTTTAAGGAGATTAATTCTTAAATCCTTTGAATACCCTTTCGAGTGGGACAAAGAGTGCCTTAATCAATCTAATCCTACTTTCGTGGAGTTAAAATTAATTAAGGCCCATTAAGTTCCTTAATTAATCTATAAATCCTCTTAATCCTTAGTCTATTTCTAGATCTAAGTTAATTAAGTCTAATTTCTTGATTATCTATCACAAGGATTTCTCCTTTCGGTGCTTCAACCATGGATTAAGAACAACACTTAATGGGATCCTACACTAAGCATGTCATTGAGCACACAAGAAATGAATAAAACTCATTAAAACCACAAAATATGGATTACCCAATCAAAATCCACTAAATATCTCAAATATTACATCCCAACTCCAGAATCTAATGAAAACTACTCACTATCCATAATATTTACAAGATATTCTGAGTTAATATGGAAATAAAACTTTAATCTAAACTAAGAACTAAGAAACCCAATACAAGAAAGGTAGGAAATATGCAATAAAGGAAAGAAAATTCCAAATCTGGCTGGAAATGGTGGGAGTGACATTTTTGCTCCCTTTTTGACTCTTCAGCTGCTGCTCCTCTTCTTTTCTTTTCTCCCTCTTTTCTAAAATAGGATAAGGGCCTATTTATATCTTTTTTTTCTCTGACAAGGAGCCCTAAAATGGTGTGTTTGAGGTGTGTTTTTATGAGGGAATCTTCTGCCAGCTCATTATGAAGACTTTATGGAACTGCATAAGTTATGCACTCCCTTATGCAATTTTCGGCTGGTTCCTGAGCTCTCTGTGCGAATCTGCATGAGCAGGGTACAAGACTGCATAAGTTATGTAGTTTTCCGTGAGGTCGCATAAGCAAGGCACGAATCTGCATAAGTTATGCGGTAACTTATGCAGATTTCGGCAAGTTTGGGATATTGTTTCTTCTCCTTGTGCAGAACTGCACAACTTATGCGGTAAGTTATGCGCAATTTGGCCAATGCATACTTCAACTTTGAAACTTGTTTTTGACATCTTTGGCTGTAGAAATCACTCCTTAATGGCAAAATTTCTTTTATTAGTCCCTCAAAAACAACATTTTTCCTACAAAACAAAGTAAAATTACAAATTAATCCAAAATTGGCAATTATGAAAAACTATCTAAATAACTAATGAAATTAGCTAAAAGTGACTAATAATCAAATAAAATGGCTATGAAATTAAACCTAAATGACTATGCAAAATGTATATATCAAATACCCCCAAACTCAAACTTTTGCTTGTCCTCAAGCAAACTTTAAAATATAATGCAATTTTTAGGGCTGCCTTGTCCAAAGAGCTATGAAAATCACTTATTAAAGTAACTTAACATACCTTTAGCCATACCAACAATCCATATACCCATCCTTCAAAAACGCAAAGAATTTAATGCTTATCCAAACTTTCACCGCTTAGCCATCAAGTCAAATATCATCCAAAATCCCCAAACCAACCAATCAAAAGAGAGAGTCATGCTCAAAAGGAATTCTAGAACAATCAATAGTCAAAATGTCTCTATATAGAATGATGGAATTGAATGAATGAATGAATAATTTTCCAATCCCATAGGCAAATTCCCTACTCCTATCTCCACTAATGTAGTAAGTACTATCAAGAGATCAAAGGTTTTTTTAGGGATATAATGGGGCCATGGGGTTCAAAATGAGGCTAAGAAGAAAAAGGGGAAAAAGGATCAAAGCATAAGAATATTTTCAATCTTGAAAACATAAGGTACACTTCATATTTTATTATTTTTTTCTTTTTCTTTCTTCTTTCTTTTTTTTTATATATATAAATATATATATATGGAGGAGAGAAATACACAACGAGAATTGTCAAGTGCTAGCATATTTTACAAAATACATAAAAATGGAGGGACACTTTGATACTTTAAACTTGTATCTTGTATTTCCTCTTGATGATTGTCCCTAAAAATGCCACCCCCAAACTCATTTCCTTTAATTACTTTGGGTGGATTTCTTTCAATTTGAATGACAATAGAGAAAAACACATATACTAGCACTTTTTACAAGATGACAAGCATTTCTTCTCCCTTTTTCTTTTTCTTTCTTTTTTTAATGAATATCAGAGTATAAAGTGTACCTAATGTTCAATTATCCTCATGAAAAGGGTTGGAGTGTTTGGTTCATTGGCTAGGTAGCAATAAGGGTTTCAAGAAAAATTAGGAATAAAAAAAAAGGCTCAAAGGGGTTTGCAAGGGTCAATTTTAATTAGGAAAAGGGCCAAAGGTTTAAATCAAAGAATGCATAATCATCTCTCTTTTCAAGTATAAGCTGGTATTTCGCCTTGAAAGGTTTAGAAAATTTGTTCTAGGATTGGTGAGACATCTTTTGACTAATTTATATTCAATAACTCCCTCTAAACATTCCAATCTCTAAAGGACTAGTTGGGTGGCTTTTTGGCTAAGAAGATATAGGCAAGGGATAAACACTTCAAAACTTTGCACCTCTTAGGAAACTTTCAATCCACAAACCCAACTAAAGGTAAGTCAAATCACTCTCATAGGCAACTTTTCAATACTCAAGGGATTTGGCAAAAGATTTTATTTCGTGATGCATGATTCCTAAAAATGAGCAATGCATTAACTAAATGGAGGAAATCTATTTGTGAGCAATGTGTACAATTTCTAAGTGATGTATAATGTGTGTGTAAATGTGTTATGTATATGTATGTATGGATGTATATGTAGAATATTTACAATATATATGTAAATGGAATGGGATGAAATATTCCTATACTCAAAATGTGAAAAATGTAGCAAAAATCAAAATGCACACCCCCAAACTCAAAATTGGACATTGTCCTCAATGTCTCAAGCAGTGCATTATCAAAACTCAAAGTAAAGAGGAATAACCAGGAATAGTTAAATTTAAGAGCAAAAAGAAAGAGTTACCTGGTATAGAGCAGATGTGAATTGAAGAGATGATGGTGATGCATAAGAAAGCTGCACAGGTTATGCAGAATAAAATGCTGTACAGAACAGATGCATAAGGAGAGTGCATAAGCTGTACAGTGTGGCATGAGTTGCATAAGGGACTGCACAGGCTATGCAAAACATTTGCATAAGGAGTTTCACAGCCTGCGCAGTATATTCAAAAGCTGCTGCATAATGATATAGCAAGGAAAAATGTGCAAACACCAGTAGAGGTATGTAAATATATACAGTATATTGACAAGTATGCACAAAAGGGCAGTAAAAGGCAATGAGAATCAATGAAAAACTAATGGAATAGCCATCCAATAGAACTTCAAGAAAATAGAATTCAAGACAAACTAAAATTGTTTCAGCACATCCAAAAAGAAAAACTCTTAGAAGATGAACAAAAGCAAAATAAAAACTAATCTAATTCTATGGTTTTGCCCTTGTCCAAAGATGCTGCTAAAGGACTAGATGGAGCTGGCTACTGCCAAAGGGGTGGTTCTAGAGGAGGTGATGGAGGTGGAGGTGGCATCCCCAGAAAAGCCATGAGTTACTTCATTATCTCTTTTAACTCTTTCTGTTTATCTCTGGTTTCCATAACAAAATCAAAGAGTTGATCATGACGATCCTTGAGGGTATCAAGACCAGTTTTAAGCTTCCTATCCACAAAATATACATAATCACTAAGCCTCTCAAGATAGGCGAATAAGGCTTTAGTGTTGAAGGGAGGAGGTGCTGTAACATCCTCCCGGTAGCAACTCCGTACATTCTACTGTTTCGGTGACCGGTGTCGGTCCGGACAGCTAGAACGTCCGAAAAAATATTTAAACTAAAGTCAGGAACCATAATTAACTCAAATATTAACAAGAAAAATTTAGTAAAAATTTTAGAAACAAAATACAACTAAGTCAAATGAGCCGGTGCCCAAGCGATGGGTAACCAGAGGGAAGTTGCAATTCTCGCAACGAGGAGCCCTAAACCGGGGGAAAAATTCATAAAATAATTTTTGGGACTCCAGAGAAGGGTCATTGAGGTTCCTATGGCATTAGAATGCCAAGAAAATATTTAGAAAAATTTTTCAATCGGTACAGACAATTTTGACCCGTTAAGCCAAACGGAGGGCATTTTGGTCATTTCGCCTTCAGAGGTGATTTTTGGCCGACTTGTCCAGTTGAGTAAATAATTATTATGATCTAAAATATGAATAAATATTACTAAAAATTAAATTGAAATTGAGTAGTGATGAAAAGAAAAGAAAAATCAAAGAAATGCTCATTTATGACATCTTGATGATGTCATTAAGAACTATAACCAATTGCATTCAAACAACCAAGTGACTAACTAATAAAAGAGACAAAATGAAGGCCAAAGGAATTAAAAACCAGCTGCTCTTCTTCTTCTTCTTCCTCAAGACGTGAATCTCTCCCTCTTCTCCCTCCATTGATTTTCAAATAAAAGCTTCATTTCTCATGCTTCCTCACCATATTTCCTCAAGACCCCAACACTAAAATGAATCCTTGGACCTAGAGGAAGTGTTTGGCAACCAAGAGAGTACAAGGAAAGTGAAGTTAAGCTTGGAGAAATTCTGCCACTTAAAGGTTAGTGCACATATGTATTTAAAACTCATTAATTCCATGTTAGAGATGTGTAATAGGTAAGAAATTGTGAAATAAATGAACCAAACCCATGTGTATGTGTACATGAATTTTCGGCAGCCCTAGGAAGGAATGAGTTTGATTGTATTAATAGACTTAGAGTGAATTGGAGATTATGTTTAAAGTGTATACATATATATATATATAGAGAGAATGAAAGAGTAAATTAGGGAAATTGTGAAAACTTTGAAATTTAGCTAGGGTTTAGGAATGAAAATTTGACTTGGCTTATGAATTGGTTAAAGAACATTCTAATGGTCAATTAGTGACCATTTGAGGTATGTTGACCATAAATTGGACTGAAAAATGGCATGGCAAAGTGGAATGGTAGGCTGCCTAAAGACAAAGACATGATGGCTGAGATTTCAGTCCACTTGGACTGCCATATCCTTGGCTGTGTTGGTCCAATTGGTGTTTGGCCAATTGGACATGAAACTAGGCTTATAATGGCACATTTTTTCTGAAGAAACCATGCCCAATATACCAAAGCAAGAGGACCAAAAATTGGCCCTAATCCGGATACCCTGCAAAAAGCCCCTGCAGAATGACCAAATGAATAGTAACTGTTCATTTGGCCATAACTCACTGTAGAATGGTCAAATTGACCTGAAATTTTTACAGCAACAAGATATGATATAGAAAAACAACTTTCATGAAGAACATCACCCCAAATTATGCCATTAACCCATTCAAATTATTGGGCAAAGTTAAGTTATCAAACCTGCAACTCTGCAGATTTTCACTTGAGCAGTAATGTTTGGATGGCTATAACACTCTCTAGAAAACTCAGATTTAGGCAATTCTTGAACCGATGGAAACCTAAGGTATGGTAGAACATTTCATAAGAAGAAAGTTAGACCAAATTATGAACTTAACTTGATCAAATTACTGACCAAAATTGGACCAAAAATCTGCCAGACCCAAAATCTCAACATGAATAGTGCACGTGAACAGTAAACTTATTTTGGCCATAAATTGAGCTACAAAACTCCAAATGGAGTGATTCAAAAAAGGAAATTCAACTAGACAAAATAAGGAACAACTTTCAAGTTTACCATTTCCTCAAATTCTTACTGCAACAGTGCCCAATGGAATAGTAAAGTTGAGTTACAAAAATTGAAAATTTTGCTTCTCTTGGTTTAAGCTTAGAAATGGTATTAATGCTTAATGCCAACAAGTTTTAAATGCAAAATGTGGTACATTGGAAGTGTTAAAACCAATGCAACTATTTTCTATGCAAAATTCAACTTTTTGTTGACCAATGAAGTGAATAGTGACACCAAGACTTGAAATTCAAAAATTGTGAAACTTAAAAGTGCAAAATGCCCTAGTAGGCCTAATGTGATTGGTTTGGATAGATTGGCATGCCAATAGGGTATTATTTTAATAGTACTGCGAAAGGCTTTATGCCTATATTCATGGCTTTATGCCCGTATTCATGGCTTTTATGCCCGTATGCATGGCTTTTATGCCCGATTATGTGATATCATGGCTTTTTAGCCATCATTCGCATACATGGTTGGCGTTCTGCGTCCCATGGTATGACGGCCGAGGCACGCGGTGTCGGTGCCAACGACCCGTTATCGATCCGATCGTCGAAGATAGGTTACTTGGGCAGCAAATGAATGGAAAAGTATAACTGTAATTGAACTGATTGTTAAAGAAAATACGAAAATTAAATATCAGGAATGATTATGATAGAATACAAAGAAACTCAAGATCATGAAGAAAATAATTAGCAAAATGCATGAAGAAGTAAATATCATGAAACGTAATTAGCCCTCGACTAAACATTAAGTTGGTAATTATTCAGTTCTTATGAACACAATGGCTAAGAAATTATGATTTTTATTTGCATATTATATTTTCTTGTATTATTGGCACCACTAAGCTTTATGCTTAGCGCGTCGCTTTTGCAACGCGTAGGTACTGAAGAGTTGGACAGAGGGCCCGGTAGACCACAGATTGGGTAAGGCCATTCACAGTTCTGCATAGTGTCCGTGTCACCTCACCATCCACAGTGCATTGGTAGGACACTAGGTCCCATTTTGTATTTTGAGATTTTTGTAAATTTGGTAATTAAACTCTTATTTTAACATATGTATTTGAACAAATGTAATATAATTTTTTATTAATGTAAGTACTTGTAATTTGTGATTATAAATCACATGTGAGAATTTATTTATGATTTGAGTCTAATGATGATGTGAAATGATAAATAGAGGAATCGTTAAGAAATTGTTGTAACTTGATGTGATACAAAATGTGAATTGTATATGAGTACCATGAGATGAATGAATGAGAAATAAATGAAATTGATGAAATTATTCTGAGACTTTGTAGATAATTGGAGTTGGGATTGATTGAATATGATCATAGGAAGTGCTTTTCACAGGTTCCGAAGAACTGTTTTCTCCATTTTTAGCCGGTACTCCGCCGGATTTTCTTTAAAATTTTCGGAACCTCAAATAAATTACAATTTCAATAAATGAATTATATTTCACAAGTTATATTCAAAACTACGATAAAAATGAATTAAGATGAAATAGAGTGCTCCGGCACACTGAGTGGCATAACTTGCTTGGCTACACTGTAGTCGGGTAAGGGGTGTCACATTTAGTGGTATCAGAGCGCGGTTTAGGCGTTTCTGGACCTAGATAGACTGCATATCATGCATTGCATTTATAAGAGTCGAGGTGACACTATTGCAGATATGTATTTCCTGTTTATTTTAAGTTAAGGTATGGAATAAGAGAGTGAAGAGACAATGAGATAGCGAATGGAGATGAGAAGGAGACTGTATTTAAGATGAAAAAGGATGAGTACATAACTGTTTCAGGATAGGATTGAGACTAAGGAGAAAGTGAAGTAGGATAACACGGAAAGATGAAGAAATAAAGAGGTAGTAGCTCCTCGAATATTTACCCTGGGTAAATTTCGAGGACGAAATTTAAATAAGAGGGGAAGAGTTGTAACATCCTCCCGGTAGCAACTCCGTACATTCTATTGTTTGATTCTGGTGTGTCGGTCCGGACAGCTAGAACGTCCGGAAAAATATTTAAACTAAAGTCAGGAATCATAATTAACTCAAATATTAACAAGAAAAATTTAGTAAAAATTTTAGAAATAAAATACAACTAAGTCAAATGAGCCAGTGCCCAAGCGATGGGTAACCAGAGGGAAGTTGCGGTTCTCACAACGAGGAGCCCTAGACCCAGGGAAAAATTCATAAAATAATTTTTGGGACTCCAGAGAAGGATCATTGAGGTTCCTATGGCATTAGAATGCCAAGAAAATATTTAGAAAAATTTTTCAATTGATACAGACTATTTTGACCCGTTAAGCCAAACGGAGGGCATTTTGGTCATTTCGCCTTCAGAGGTGATTTTTGGCCGACTTTTCCAGTTGAGTAAATGATTATTATGATCTAAAATATGAATAAATATTACTAAAAATTAAATGGAAATTGAGTAGTGATGAAAAGAAAAGAAAAATCAAAGAAAGGCTCATTTATGACATCTTGATGATGTCATTAAGAACTATAACCAATTGCATTCAAACAACCAAGTGACTAACTAATAAAAGAGACAAAATGAAGGCCAAAGGAATTAAAAACCAGCTGCTCTTCTTCTTCTTCTTCCTCAAGACGTGAATCTCTCCCTCTTCTCCCTCCATTGATTTTCAAACAAAAGCTTCATTTCTCATGCTTCCTCACCATATTTCCTCAAGACCCCAACACTAAAATGAATCCTTGGACCTAGAGGAAGTGTTTGGCAACCAAGAGAGTACAAGGAAAGTGAAGTTAAGCTTGGAGAAATTCTGCCACTTAAAGGTTAGTGCACATATGTATTTAAAACTCATTAATTCCATGTTAGAGATGTGTAATAGGTAAGAAATTGTGAAATAAATGAACCAAACCCATGTGTATGTGTACATGAATTTTCGGCAGCCCTAGGAAGGAATGAGTTTGATTGTATTAATGGACTTAGAGTGAATTGGAGATTATATTTAAAGTGTATACATATATATATATAGAGAATGAAAGAGTAAATTAGGGAAATTGTGAAAACTTTGAAATTTAGCTAGGGTTTAGGAATGAAAATTTGGCTTGGCTTATGAATTGGTTAAAGAACATTCTAATGGTCAATTAGTGACCATTTGAGGTATGTTGACCATAAATTGGACTGAAAAATGGCATGGCAAAGTGGAATGGTAGGCTGCCTAAAGACAGCAGCATGATGGTTGAGATTTCAGTCCACTTGGACTGCCATATCCTTGGCTGTGTTGGTCCAATTGGTGTTTGGCCAATTGGACATGAAACTAGGCTTATAATGGCACATTTTTGCTGAAGAAACCATGCCCAAACGACCAAAGCAAGAGGACAAAAAATTGGCCCCAATCCGGATACCCTGCAAACAGCCCCTGCAGAATGACCAAATGAATAGTAACTGTTCATTTGGCCATAACTCACTATAGAATGGTCAAATTGACCTGAAATTTTTACAGCAACAATATATGATATAGACAAACAACTTTTATGAAGAACATCACCCCAAATTATGCCATTAACCCATTCAAATTATTGGGCAAAGTTAAGTTATCAAACCTGCAACTCTGCAGATTTTCACTTGAGCAGTAATGTTTGGATGGCTATAACTCTCTCTAGAAAACTCGGATTTAGGCGATTCTTGAACCGATGGAAACCTAAGGTATGGTAGAACATTTCATAAGAAGAAAGTAAGACCAAATTATGAACTTAACTTGATCAAATTTGACCAAATTTGGACCAAAAATCTGCGGACCAAAATCTCGGCATGAGCGATTGCACGTGAACAGTAAATATATTTGGGCCATAACTTGAGCTACAAAACTCCAAATGGAGTGATTCAAAAAAGGAAATTCAACTAGACAAAATAAGGAACAACTTTCATGTTTACCATTTCCTCAAATTCTTACTGCAAGAGTGCCCAATGGAATAGTAAAGTTGAGTTACAAAAATTGAAAATTTTGCTTCTCTTGGTTTAAGCTTAGAAATGGTATTAATGCTTAATGCCAACAAGTTTTAAATGCAAAATGTGGTACATTGGTAGTATTAAAACCGATGCAACTATTTTCTATGCAAAAGTCAACTTTTTGTTGACCAATGAAGTGAATAGTGACACCAAGACTTGATATTCAAAAATTGTGAAACTTAAAAGTGCAAAATGCCCTAGTAGGCCTAATGTGATTGGTTTGGATAGATTGGCATGCCAATAAGGTATTGTTTTAACAGTACTGCGAAAGGCTTTATGCCTGTATTCATGGCTTTATGCCCGTATTCATGGCTTTAATGCCCGTATGCATGGCTTTTATGCCCGATTATGTGATATCATGGCTTTTTATCCATACTGACTGCATACATGGTTGACGTTCTGCGTCCCATGGTATGATGGCCCGAGGCACCGCGGTGTCCAGTGCCAACGACCCGTTATCCAGTCCAGTCGTCCAGTATAGGTTACTTGGGCAACCAAATGAATGGAAAAGTATAACTGTAATTGAACTGATTGTTAAAGAAAATACGAAAATTAAATATCAGGAATGATTATGATAGAATACAAAGAAACTCAAGATCATGAAGAAAATAATTAACAAAATGCATGAAAAAGTAAATATCATGAAACGTAATTAGCCCTCGACTAAACATTAAGTTGGTAATTATTCAGTTCTTATGAACACAATGGCTAAGAAATTATGATTTTTATTTGCATATTATATTTTCTTGTATTATTGGCACCACTAAGCTTTATGCTTAGCGCGTCGCTTTTGCAACGCGTGAGTGCGAAAGAGAGTTGGACAGAGGGCCCAGTAGACCACAGATTGGGTAAGGCCATTCACAGTTTTGCATAGTGTCCGTGTCACCTCACCATCCACAGTGCATTGGTAGGACACTAGGTCCCATTTTGTATTTTGAGATTTTTGTAAATTTGGTAATTAAACTCTTATTTTAACATATGTATTTGAACAAATGTAATATAATTTTGTATTAATGTAAGTACTTGTAATTTGTGATTATAAATCACATGTGAGAATTTATTTATGATTTGAGTCTAATGATGATGTGAAATGATAAATAGAGGAATCGTTAAGAAATTGTCAGAACTTGATGTGATACAAAATGTGAATTGTATATGAGTACCATGAGATGAATGATTGAGAAATAAATGAAATTGATGAAATTATTCTGAGACTTTGTTGATAATTGGAGTTGGGATTGATTGAATATGATCATAGGAAGTATTTTTCACAGGTTCCGAAGAACTGTTTTCTCCATTTTTAGCCGGTACTCGGCCGGATTTTCTTTAAAATTTTCGGAACCTCAAATAAATTACAATTTCAATAAATGAATTATATTTCACAAGTTATATTCAAAACTACGATAAAAATGAATTAAGATAAAATAGAGTGCTCCGGCACACTGAGTGGCATAACTTGCACTGCTACTTGTAGTCGGGTAAGGGATGTCACATTTAGTGGTATCAGAGCGCGGTTTAGGCGTTTCTGGACCTAGATAGACTGCATATCATGCATTGCATTTATAAGCGTCGAGGTGACACTATTGCAGATCTGTATTTCCTGTTTATTTTAAGTTAAGGTATGGAATAAGAGAGTGAAGAGACAATGAGATAGCGAATGGAGATGAGAAGGAAGCGTATTTAAGATGAAAAAGGATGAGTACATAAGCTGTTTTGAGGATAGGATTGAGACTAAGGAGAAAGTGAAGTAGGATAACACGGAAAGATGAAGAAATAAAGAGGTAGTAGCTCCTCGAATATTTACCACAGGTAAATATCGAGGACGAAATTTAAATAAGAGGGGAAGAGTTGTAACATCCTCCCGGTAGCAACTCCGTACATTCTACTGTTTCGGTGACCGGTGTCGGTCCGGACAGCTAGAACGTCCGGAAAAATATTTAAACTAAAGTCAGGAACCATAATTAACTCAAATATTAACAAGAAAAATTTAGTAAAAATTTTAGAAATAAAATACAACTAAGTCAAATGAGTCGATTGCCCAGCGATGGGTAACTGGAGGAAGTTGCGGTTCTCACAACGAGGAGCCCTAGACCCGGGGAAAAATTCATAAAATAATTTTTGGGACTCCAGAGAAGGGTCATTGAGGTTCCTATGGCATTAGAATGCCAAGAAAATATTTAGAAAAATTTTTCAATCGGTACAGACAATTTTGACCCGTTAAGCCAACCGGAGGGCATTTTGGTCATTTCGCCTTCAGAGGTGATTTTTGGCCGACTTGTCCAGTTGAGTAAATAATTATTATGATCTAAAATATGAATAAATATTACTAAAAATTAAATTGAAATTGAGTAGTGATGAAAAGAAAAGAAAAATCAAAGAAAGGCTCATTTATGACATCTTGATGATGTCATTAAGAACTATAACCAATTGCATTCAAACAACCAAGTGACTAACTAATAAAAGAGACAAAATGAAGGCCAAAGGAATTAAAAACCAGCTGCTCTTCTTCTTCTTCTTCCTCAAGACGTGAATCTCTCCCTCTTCTCCCTCCATTGATTTTCAAACAAAAGCTTCATTTCTCATGCTTCCTCACCATATTTCCTCAAGACCCCAACACTAAAATGAATCCTTGGACCTAGAGGAAGTGTTTGGCAACCAAGAGAGTACAAGGAAAGTGAAGTTAAGCTTGGAGAAATTCTGCCACTTAAAGGTTAGTGCACATATGTATTTAAAACTCATTAATTCCATGTTAGAGATGTGTAATAGGTAAGAAATTGTGAAATAAATGAACCAAACCCATGTGTATGTGTACATGAATTTTCGGCAGCCCTAGGAAGGAATGAGTTTGATTGTATTAATGGACTTAGAGTGAATTGGAGATTATGTTTAAAGTGTATACATATATATATATAGAGAATGAAAGAGTAAATTAGGGAAATTGTGAAAACTTTGAAATTTAGCTAGGGTTTAGGAATGAAAATTTGACTTGGCTTATGAATTGGTTAAAGAACATTCTAATGGTCAATTAGTGACCATTTGAGGTATGTTGACCATAAATTGGACTGAAAAATGGCATGTCAAAGTGGAATGGTAGGTCGCCTAAAGACAACGACATGATGGTGAGATTTGATCCACTTGACCGCCATATCCTTGTTGGTCCAATTGGTGTTTGGACAATTGGACATGAAACTAGGCTTATAATGGCACATTTTTTTCTGAAGAAACCATGCCCAAAATACCAAAGCAAGAGGACCAAACATTGGCCCCAATCCGGATACCAAATAAGCGGCCTGAGAATGACCAAATGAACAGTAACTGTTCATTTGGCCATAACTCATTCTAAAATGGTCAAATTGACCTGAAATTTTTACAGCAACAAGATATGATATAGAAAAACAACTTTCATGAATAACATCACCCCAACTTATGACATTAACCCATTCAAATTATTGGGCAAAGTTAAGTTATCAAACCTGCAACTCTGCAGATTTTCACTTGAGCAGTAATGTTTGGATGGCTATAACTCTCTCTAGAAAACTCGGATTTTGGCGATTCTTGAACCGATGGAAACCTAAGGTATGGTATAACATTTCATAAGAAGAAAGTAAGACCAAATTATGAACTTAACTTGATCAAATTACTGACCAAAGTTGGACCAAAAATCTGCCAGATCCAAAATCTCAGCATGAATAGTGCACGTGAACAGTAAATTTATTTTAGCCATAACTTGAGCTACAAAACTCCAAATAGAGTGATTCAAAAAAGGAAATTCAACTAGACAAAATAAGGAACAACTTTAAAGTTTACCATTTCCTCAAATTCTTACTGCAACAGTGCCCAATGGAATAGTAAATTTGAGTTACAAAAAATGAAAATTTTACTTCTCTTGGTTTAAGCTTAGAAATGGTATTAATGCTTAATGCCAACAAGTTTTAAATGTAAAATGTGGTACATTGGTAGTGTTAAAACCAATGCAACTATTTTCTATGCAAAAGTCAACTTTTTGTTGACCAATGAAGTGAATAGTGACACCAAGACTTGAAATTCAAAAATTGTGAAACTTAAAAGTGCAAAATGCCCTAGTAGGCCTAATGTGATTGGTTTGGATAGATTGGCATGCCAATAGGGTATTGTTTTAACAGTACTGCGAAAGGCTTTATGCCTGTATTCATGGCTTTATGCCCGTATTCATGGCTTTTATGCCCGTATGCATGGCTTTTATGCCCGATTATGTGATATCATGGCTTTTTAGCCATCTCGATGCATACATGGTTGGCGTTCTGCGTCCCATGGTATGACGGCCCGAGGCACCGCGGTGTCGGTGCCAACGACCGTTATCGATCCGATCGTCGAAGATAGGTTACTTGGGCAACCAAATGAATGGAAAAGTATAACTGTAATTGAACTGATTGTTAAAGAAAATACGAAAATTAAATATCAGGAATGATTATGATAGAATACAAAGAAACTCAAGATCACGAAGAAAATAATTAACAAAATGCATGAAGAAGTAAATATCATAAAACGTAATTTGCCCTCGACTAAACATTAAGTTGGTAATTATTCAGTTCTTATGAACACAATGGCTAAGAAATTATGATTTTTATTTGCATATTATATTTTCTTGTATTATTGGCACCACTAAGCTTTATGCTTAGCGCGTCGCTTTTGCGACGCGTAGGTACTGAAGAGTTGGACAGAGGGCCCAGTAGACCACAGATTGTGTAAGGCCATTCACAGTTCTGCATAGTGTCCGTGTCACCTCACCATCCACAGTGCATTGGTAGGACACTAGGTCCCATTTTGTATTTTGAGATTTTTGTAAATTTGGTAATTAAACTCTTATTTTAACATATGTATTTGAACAAATGTAATATAATTTTGTATTAATGTAAGTACTTGTAATTTGTGATTATAAATCACATGTGAGAATTTATTTATGATTTGAGTCTAATGATGATGTGAAATGATAAATAGAGGAATCGTTAAGAAATTGCTGTAACTTGATGTGATACAAAATGTGAATTGTATATGAGTACCATGAGATGAATGATTGAGAAATAAATGAAATTGATGAAATTATTCTGAGACTTTGTAGATAATTGGAGTTGGGATTGATTGAATATGGTCATAGGAAGTGTTTTTCACAGGTTCCGAAGAACTGTTTTCTCCATTTTTAGCCGGTACTCCACCGGATTTTCTTTAAAATTTTCGGAACCTCAAATAAATTACAATTTCAATAAATGAATTATATTTCACAAGTTATATTCAAAACTACGATAAAAATGAATTAAGATAAAATAGAGTGCTCCGGCACACTGAGTGGCATAACTTGCTTGGCTACACTGTAGTCGGGTAAAAGGTGTCACATTTAGTGGTATCAGAGCGCGGTTTAGGCATTTCTGGACCTAGATAGACTGCATATCATGCATTGCATTTATAAGAGTCGAGGTGACACTATTGCAGATCTGTATTTCCTGTTTATTTTAAGTTAAGGTATGGAATAAGAGAGTGAAGAGACAATGAGATAGCGAATGGAGATGAGAAGGAGACTGTATTTAATATGAAAAAGGATGAGTACATAACTATTTGAGGATAGGATTGAGACTAAGGAGAAAGTGAAGTAGGATAACACGGAAAGATGAAGAAATAAAGAGGTAGTAGCTCCTCGAATATTTACCCTGGGTAAATTTCGAGGACGAAATTTAAATAAGAGGGGAAGAGTTGTAACATCCTCCCGGTAGCAACTCCGTACATTCTACTGTTTCGGTGACCGGTGTCGGTCCGGACAGCTAGAACATCCGGAAAAATATTTAAACTAAAGTCAGGAACCATAATTAACTCAAATATTAACAAGAAAAATTTAGTAAAAATTTTAGAAATAAAATACAACTAAGTCAAATGAGCCATTGCCCAAGCGATGGGTAACAGAGGAAGTTGCGGTTCTGAACGAGGAGCCCTAGACCCGGGGAAAAAATCATAAAATAATTTTTGGGACTACAGAGAAGGATCATTGAGGTTCCTATGGCATTAGAATGCCAAGAAAATATTTAGAAAAATTTTTCAATCGATACAAACAATTTTGACCCGTTAAGCCAAACGGAGGGCATTTTGGTCATTTCGCCTTCAGAGGTGATTTTTGGCCGACTTGTCCAGTTGAGTAAATAATTATTATGATCTAAAATATGAATAAATATTACTAAAAATTAAATTGAAATTGAGTAGTGATGAAAAGAAAAGAAAAATCAAAGAAAGGCTCATTTATGACATTTTGATGATGTCATTAAGAACTATAACCAATTGCATTCAAACAACCAAGTGACTAACTAATAAAAGAGACAAAATGAAGGCCAAAGGAATTAAAAACCAGCTGCTCTTCTTCTTCTTCTTCCTCAAGACGTGAATCTCTCCCTCTTCTCCCTCCATTGATTTTCAAACAAAAGCTTCATTTCTCATGCTTCCTCACCATATTTCCTCAAGACCCCAACACTAAAATGAATCCTTGGACCTAGAGGAAGTGTTTGGCAACCAAGAGAGTACAAGGAAAGTGAAGTTAAGCTTGGAGAAATTCTGCCACTTAAAGGTTAGTGCACATATGTATTTAAAACTCATTAATTGCATGTTAGAGATGTGTAATAGGTAAGAAATTGTGAAATAAATGAACCAAACCCATGTGTATGTGTACATGAATTTTCGGCAGCCCTAGGAAGTAATGAGTTTGATTGTATTAATGGACTTAGAGTGAATTGGAGATTATGTTTAAAGTGTATACATATATATATAGAGAGAATGAAAGAGTAAATTAGGGAAATTGTGAAAACTTTGAAATTTAGCTAGGGTTTAGGAATGAAAATTTGACTTGGATTATGAATTGGTTAAAGAACATTCTAATGGTAAATTAGTGACCATTTGAGGTATGTTGACCATAAATTGGACTGAAAAATGGCATGGCAAAGTGGAATGGTAGGCTGCCTAAAGACAGCAGCATGATGGCTGAGATTTCAGTCCACTTGGACTACCATATCCTTGGCTGTGTTGGTCCAATTGGTGTTTGGCCAATTGTACATGAAACTAGGCTTATAATGGCACATTTTTGCTGAAGAAACCATGCCCAAAAGACCAAAGCAAGAGGACCAAAAATTGGTCCCAATCTGGATACCCTGCAAACAGCCCCTGCAGAATGACCAAATGAACAGTAAGCCATAACTCACTGTAGAATGGTCAAATTGACCTGAAATTTTTACAGCAACAAGATATGATATAGACAAACAACTTTCATGAAGAACATCGCCCCAAATTATGCCATTAACCCATTCAAATTATTGGGCAAATTTAAGTTATCAAACCTGCAACTCTGCAGATTTTCACTTGAGCAGTAATGTTTGGATGGCTATAACTCTCTCTAGAAAACTCGGATTTAGTCGATTCTTGAACCGATGGAAACCTAAGGTATGGTAGAACATTTCATAAGAAGAAAGTAAGACCAAATTATGAACTTAACTTGATCAAATTACTGACCAAAGTTGGACAAAAAATCTACCAGACCCAAAATCTCAGCATGAATAGTGCACGTGAACAGTAAATATATTTTGGCCATAACTTGAGCTACAAAACTCCAAATGGAGTGATTCAAAAAAGGAAATTCAACTAGACAAAATAAGGAACAACTTTCATGTTTACCATTTCCTCAAATTCTTACTGCAAGAGTGCCCAATGGAATAGTAAAGTTGAGTTACAAAAATTGAAAATTTTGCTTCTCTTGGTTTAAGCTTAGAAATGGTATTAATGCTTAATGCCAACAAGTTTTAAATGGAAAATGTGGTGCATTGGTAGTGTTAAAACCAATGCAACTATTTTCTATGCAAAAGTCAACTTTTTGTTGACCAATGAAGTGAATAGTGACACCAAGACTTGAAATTCAAAAATTGTGAAACTTAAAAGTGCAAAATGCCCTAGTAGGCCTAATGTGATTGGTTTGGATAGATTGGCATGCCAATAGGGTATTGTTTTAACAGTACTGCGAAAGGCTTTATGCCTGTATTCTTGGCTTTATGCCCGTATTCATGGCTTTTATGCCCGTATGCATGGCTTTTATGCCCGATTATGTGATATCATGGCTTTTTAGCCATCATCGCATACATGGTTGACGCTCGCTTCCCATGGTATGACGGCCCGAGGCACCGCGGTGTCGGTGCCAACGACCGTTATCCATCGATCGTCGATTATAGGTTACTTGGGCAACCAAATGAATGGAAAAGTATAACTGTAATTGAACTGATTGTTAAAGAAAATACGAAAATTAAATATCAGGAATGATTATGATAGAATACAAAGAAACTCAAGATCATGAAGAAAATAATTAACAAAATGCATGAAAAAGTAAATATCATGAAACGTAATTAGCCCTCGACTAAACATTAAGTTGGTAATTATTCAGTTCTTATGAACACAATGGCTAAGAAATTATGATTTTTATTTGCATATTATATTTTCTTGTATTATTGGCACCACTAAGCTTTATGCTTAGCGCGTCGCTTTTGCAACGCGTAGGTACTGAAGAGTTGGACAGAGGGCCCGGTAGACCACAGATTGGGTAAGGCCATTCACAATTCTGCATAGTGTCCGTGTCACCTCACCATCCACAGTGCATTGGTAGGACACTAGGTCCCATTTTGTATTTTGAGATTTTTGTAAATTTGGTAATTAAACTCTTATTTTAACATATGTATTTGAACAAATGTAATATAATTTTGTATTAATGTAAGTACTTGTAATTTGTGATTATAAATCACATGTGAGAATTTATTTATGATTTGAGTCTAATGATGATGTGAAATGATAAATAGAGGAATCGTTAAGAAATTGTTGTAACTTGATGTGATACAAAATGTAAATTGTATATGAGTACACCATGAGATGAATGATTGAGAAATAAATGAAATTGATGAAATTATTCTGAGACTTTGTTGATAATTGGAGTTGGGATTGATTGAATATGATCATAGGAAGTGTTTTTCATAGGTTCCGAAGAACTGTTTTCTCCATTTTTAGCCGGTACTCTGCCGGATTTTCTTTAAAATTTTCAGAACCTCAAATAAATTACAATTTCAATAAATGAATTATATTTCACAAGTTATATTCAAAACTACGATAAAAATGAATTAAAATAAAATAGAGTGCTCCGGCACACTGAGTGGCATAACTTGCTGAAGGAACGGAAGCGTGAAAAACACAAGATTATACCATTGAATTCAAAAATTTTCACCTAGGGTCACAAGCACCATGCAAGATTTATTTTTATCTATTTGATTTCAATGATAAACAACATATTAAAACTCTTTTAATATGTTTTTGGATCTGTATTTGCCATTTAAGATTTTAAAATTAATCAGATTAATTTTAGAACCCTAGATTAAATCAAGAACGATTACACTAACCTCTTGATGTCTTTGCAGTGTCTGCGCCTTTGAGATTTGTCTTGAGGACACGGATGTTGTCCCTCTAGCTTGTCCACACCAAGAACACCTATGGCAGCCCTTGAACAGCTTCTAAAGCCTTTTCTATTAATTAGAAATTCAAGTTCTGCCTTTTAAGAGATTAGAGATGCAAACAGGACACTAGAAACAATTTCTAGTGTTTTTAATTCAAGAGATTGATGGCTAATCTCTTTGAATTGATGAGAGATGAAGAGAAATAGCTGGAGGCTCAAAGTGGCGTGACATATGAGAGGAGAGGCTTCTGGTTGTGTTTTCTTTTCATAACCCCACTTAAATAGCTAGGTTAACACATTAAACCCTAGCCACATGTCACCTTTTGATAAGCTCTAGGTTTAAGTGACTCAATCACATTGTGCCAAGTGTCAAACCTATATTTAATCTTGATTTTAATCATCTTACATGATTAAAAATATTTGGCAAGCTTATGTGTTATGCCATGTGTCACCATCTCATGGTGCCACGTGTCACACTGCAAAATGACCAAAATGCCCCTGTGTCTTAATTTTGAGTTCTTAACCCAAAATAATTATTTTCTTCTTCTAATTAATTTATATCAAATATAAATTAATTAATTAATCTCTATTAATTAATTTCTCATCAATTAAATTCATATTTAAACACTTTAAATATAAATTTAATTTATACTACACATCCAATAATCTAGATTTGGTTTCAAGTCATGCTAGGGACTTTGCAATTTTATTGCAAACCAAATCTATTTAATTAATCAATTAAACTCTTTAATTAATTAATTAAATCATATTTAAATAGGTGATAACTTGTGTATGTGTGTGACTTACTAGGCTCATCACTAATTGGCAATGAGACATGATATCAACTCTTAATATCATCAGAACTCTTTCTTACCATAAATGATTTCTCTAAATCATTTTATGAACCTCATAGACCATGGTTAACACCTAGCATAGCATGCCATGGCCACCCAATTAGTAATAAGATTTACCTTAAATGAACCTATAATCATATGTTACCATGCACTAGAATCTCTGCTACAAAATCCCAACTCAAGCCGAGTCATGGTTTATGTCAAACTCCATTTGCTATGAATATTATGTTCTCTTTTAATTCCAGTTCTTGATTAAAAGATTTTCTCATCGAAACTCTTTTACGAATAAATCTATCTGTCTGGCCAGAACTTGAAAACATCAAGAACAATTAAATGAACATAGGATTTTATCTCTATTTACTTAGAGAGCAGATTCCTTCTTGATCAACACCTACCTCCATATATAACTAGCGAGAGCCAACACATGCCCATATACCCATACATAGTACAAGTATGAAAGCGATATCAAACTCAAACTACCTATATATAAGATAACTGCTATCTCGTGTCTAAAGATTATATGCCTTGATATGATTTATGACAAAACATTGACAAGAGTAAACTCCATGTGCTTGTCATAAGTGTCACTGGTTCGGCCTACTTATCATTTATAAGTGCCTATCATGTTTGTTATATGGCATGAGACTCACCATTCCATCTTATTTACATCTCATATAAATAACTTGGGAACAAACATGAATACAATCTTTCTGGATAAGTCATGTCCTTATTATGAAGTATCCTCGATTGTGAACCTATTTATGATACTTTGTGCTAGAAATATTGTCACTCATATTCTTAACAACTTAAGAATAATATTTCTAACAAAATATCAATGGACCTTTTCTATTACACATAAATATATTATGTAAACGGAAAAGTGGAAATGCCTTTTATTATTAAAAATATGTACAAGATACATACTAAATGATATGCTCTAGGGCATACTACTAACAATCTCCCACTAGCACTAGAGCCATTCATTACAATATCTTAGACCTATCTTCTCAAGATGTCGGTCTAACAGAGTCTGTGACATAGGCTTAGTGAATGGATCAGCTGGATTTTCAGCTGATGCTATTTTCTGCATGGCTACATCGCCTCGCCCAACTATTTCTCTGATAATGTGGTAACGCCTTTCTATGTGTTTGGATTTCTGGTGAGACCTTGGTTCCTTAGCTCAGTATATGTTGCTCCATTGTTGTCACGCGATTGTAATGGAACCGCTTTGACTCAATGGAAGGAATTACTGTAAGTTACATCACGAACTTCTTTATCCAAACGACTTCCTTTGCGACATCGATGCAAAGAATATACTCACCTCGGTAGTGAAATCTGTAGTCGTACTCTGTTTGGAACTCTTCCAACTGATTGCACCTCCATTATAAATGAACACATATCCAGAGGTAGACTTTCTATCATCGATATCTGACTGAAAATCAAAATCAGTATAACCATCCAATTGCAAATCTCCACCTCCATATATCAAGAATAAATCCTTAGTTCTTCTTAAGTACTTAAGGATATTCTTGACAGCTATCCAGTGTTCCAAACTGGATTGGATTGATACCGCTAGTCAAACTAACGACATATGCGATGTCCGGCCTAGTACACAACATTGCATACATCAAACTTCCAATAGCTGAAGCATATAGAATCTTGGCCATTTTATCTCTTTTTTCAAGTGTCTTTGGAGACATCTCTTTAGAAAGGTGGATACCATGTCTCACTGGTAACAATCTTCTCTTGGAGTTAATTATGTTAAACCTCTTTAACACCTTTTCCAAGTATAGACTTTGGGACAAACCAATTATTCTTTTCGCTCTATCTCTATAGATGCGAATCCCAAGAATATAGGTTGCCTCCCCTAAGTCTCTCATGGAGAATTTATTTGACAACCATACCTTTACAGTTATCAACATACGTATCATTACCCATCAACGAGATGTCATCCACATATAAGACAAGGAAAGTGATAGCACTGTCACTAACCTTCTTATATACACATGGCTCATCCTCATTTTTGATAAAACCAAAAGATTTAATGGCTTTATCAAAGCGGATGTTCCAACTCCTCGAAGCTTGTTTCAACCCATAAATGGATCGCTTTAGCTTGCATACCTTGGAACCATCTTGGGATTCAAATCCCTTAGGTTGTTCCATGAAAATGTTTTCTTCAATGTATCCATTGAGAAAAGTCGCTTTGACATCCATCCGCCAAATCTCATAATCATAGTATGCACTATTGCTAATAAAATCCTAATTGATTTAAGTATGGCAACAAAGTAGAAAGTCTCCTCATAGTCTATTCCTTGCCTTTGGCGAAACCCTTTCGCTACTAGCCTTGCCTTATAGGTCTCTACCTTTCCATCGTAACCAATTTTCTTCTTGAAAACCCATTTGTTCCCTATAGGTACAATACCTTTAGGTGGGTCAACAAGATCCCAAACTTGATTCTTATACATGGAATCAATCTCGGATTTCATAGCATCAATCCATTTTGAAGAGTCTATATCCGATATAGCTTCTTCATAGGTAAGTGGATCATCTCCATGATCTACTTCTTCATGAGTAGACAACTCTTGTTCTTCTTCATGAAGAAAACCATATCTCACCGTAGGTGAGATACCCGGTTGTTCTACGAGGAACAGTGTAGATGTTTCATCAATGGGTATAGGTTGACTAGATGGATCTATATCCATCGATCGTTGGTTGGTCGAATTCTCCAATTCTAACTCTATTTGCCTTCCTTTGCCTCCTTCTTGAACAAACCGTTGTTCAAGAAATGTGGCATCTCTACTTATCACAACCTTTGTGAAGTAGGCAAATAAAAATAATATCCAAAACTATCTTTTGGATATCCAACAAATCGACCTTTTACGATCCGGTCTCCAATTTATCGTTGTTCACTTTTTGATATAAGTCGACAACCCCAAATCTTAACATGCTTAAGACTTGGTTTTCTTTATGCCATATCTCATAAGGTGTGGAAGAAATCGATTTTGATGGAATCCTATTCAATATATAAAGTCGATTCTAATGCAAATCCCCAAAAGGAGATTGGCATATCAAGATAGCTCATCATACTACGCACCATATCCAATAGGGTACGATTTCTCCTTCGATACACCATTCACCGTATGGCGTTCTGGAGGAGTCACCGAGAAACAATGCCATGCTCTCTCAAGTATTCATCAAATTCAAGATTTCAAATATTCACCTCCACGATCCGATCAAGAGCTTTAATATTTTTCCTGCTTTGATTTTCTACTGCACTTAAATTCTTTGAACTTTTCAAAGGATTCATGTTTGTATTTCATCAAATACAAATACCCAAACCTTGATTTATCATCAAGAAAGGTAATAAAATAATGAAAGCCCTCTAGCCATTTCTTTAAACGGACCACATACATCACTATGTATTAGTTCCAAAATATTTTCAGCTCTTAGCCCTTGTCCAACAAAGGGTGATCTAGTCATTTTGCCTTGAAGGCAAGATTCACAAGTTGGAGTAGGCTCAGAGCCCAATGAGGATAGAATCCCCATTTTCTCCAATTTTGCAATCCTATCTTCTGCAACATGACATAACCTTAAGTGCCAAATATATTTTGAACTTGAGTTGGTTTTCACCATGGCATTGTATTCTTTTAGATCACTTGCATTCATTTTGTGTTTGTCATTATTATCCAAATAATAAAGACCATCATTCATATAACCCGAACCAACATATTTATTTCCAAAATAAATATTGCAAACATCATCTGTGAACTTAAATTAATAGCCATTTCTAGTCAAACTAGATATAGAAATGATGTTCTTAAAAGCATCAGGTACATATAAAATATTATCCAAACACAAAACATGTCCAAACATGTAAAAAGATTTAGATCCTATGGCTAAAGCTTCAACAGCTTGAGCCATTGCCAATCCGACTCTAATATCTTGAGAATGCAAGTCGCCATCGTTTGCTAGTTCCTGCATATCATTAGAAATGTGAGAACCGCACCAGATCTAAAACCCAAGTCGTAGATGAACTATAAGTATCATCGTAATCTAAATAACAAGATATGGACATACCTTCCGAAGGTGTATCCTTCTTGTCCTTCAGAGAAGCAAGATACTCAGGCGCCTCCTTTTCCAAAGGCCCATCCTTTTGGCGGTGGAAACACTTTCCTTTGCCTTCATCGCCTTTAGTCTTCCTTTTCTGCTTAGCTATTTTCTTGAAGGACCAGAACTGAGGTTTCTTTTTCTTATTGCCTTTCTTCTTGTTGGACCTTCCAGAAGAAGATGCAACCAAAGCTACCTCTTTTCCTTTATTGCGGCATATTCTTTTGGGCAATAACCAGCATGTTGAGTAATTCACTAAGGTGCATTCTGTTTAGTCATATGGAAATTTGTCACAAAATTCCCAAAAGACTCAGAAGGGATCAAGGATCAAATCCGTTTGTAGTTGGAAATCCATGTTGAAGTCAAGATGTTCCAACCGCTCAATCACCAATCATCTTGTGGACATGATCCCCAACATTCTCCCTCGACATCCTCATACGGAATAACTGTCTAGATATCTCATACCTAGCATTCCTCGTGCTCACCATACAACTCTTGTAGGTGAAGGAGGATCTCACTAGCACTCTGCATGTTCTCATGTTGCTTCAGAACTCATTACTCATGGAAGCAAGCATGTAACACTTAGCTCTCATATCATGCTCCTTCCACTTGTCCAAAGTATCATGTTCCTCTTGTGTGGCCTCCGGAGGTAAGGGACCAGAACATTTGAATCTAGAACATATCCTATATGTTCAAGGTTCAGACAAGTTTCAAATTTCTTAGCCAATCGCATGATTAGGTCCTGTCAACTGTTGTGATCAAGTATGCTTGCAAGGATATTGGATGGTGGTGGTTGTTTTGTGCTCATTTTTATCGTAAAATTAATGCAGAAAATAACCAGATTAATTAATAAATGTATCATGTAATTAACCAAAATGATTATGGTCTTTTAATCAAATTGGTCCTCCCACTAACTTAGCGAATCCTACACTTCCAAAGTAGAAAACGGAAATCCTAGTTGGATGGATTTCTAGTGGGTGATTGAATTCTTATAATTCTAATGATCATCCTCAGTACATCCATTATTGGAATTACAATAAACTATAAGTGAGCAACTCCTTGCCCATCACATCTCATGTGAGGTTCAATCCTTTACTAGCCCCTAATGCTCAAAATCTCAGTACATCCAATATTGACTTATCTTGCATTAGTTAAGTTGATCCCATTGAGCCAAGTAATTATGCAAATAATTTTAATGTCCTCAGGTACATCCAATATTGGCCACCAAACCATTTACATATTTACAACATCTCATGCTTAACAATTATTCTTAAGAAAATCTCTTAAATTAATTGCATCTCATGCAACTATTTAAAATTTCTTAAAATAATTGCCCCAATGGAGGGCTTATGTTATAATTACTTTAATTATAGCATTTCCAACTTAATCATTTGTTTGGAAGATTTTATAGCCAACCTAATTACTATTAAGGTCTCACTTTGCACATTATCCATTTAGCATGCATATATCATATAATTGCATACATTCCCATACATCTCATGCATTCATGGATAAGCGATAAATATGGTATGATCATGGACTTTCTAAGGGATTCAATTCTGAGCCACCAAGAATTGAATCGGGCATTCCTAGGGGCATTTCATTCATTCATTTTACAAGAGTTGCTGAAGGAGTACATAATCAACACTTGATATTGAATTCCTCCCACTGGTCCCACCAATGCTCTTGACCTCCTTGAACTTCTTGCAATCCAATATTACATAGTAATCCTTGGCATACCAAGGCGAATTTACAAGAACTTAAATAAATGAAATTACAACCCAAAAATATTACAAACTTAATAATACATGCCCAAAATAAATTAAAATAAATTAATTAATTTACAATCCCAAAGAAACATAAAAGAAATAAATCCAATCACATTGGTCTTTTATAGTCCATGATCATCCATCATGCATATCACTATTTAACAATTAAATAAAACATACATTCTTAAATTAAATTGAATATCTCATATTCAACTTAAAATTCCAGATTTGAATATGATTCAAATAAATTTAAAAATTTAGATTTGAATCTCATTCAAACAAATTTAAAAATTCAGATTTGAATCACATTCAAACAACTTCAAAAATTCAGATTTGAATCACATTCAAACATTTTTTAAAAAATCAGATTTGAATCACATTCAAATATTTTTTTTTAAAAATCAGATCTGAATTTTATTGAATCAATTTTAAAAAATCAGATTTAAATATGATTCAAACAACTTTAAAAATTCAGATTTGAATCTCATTCAAACAACTTTTAAACTTCAGAAGTGAATCACATTCAAACATAAATTTAAAATTCTGATTTGAATCATAATTTAATTGTGTGATTAAAACAACTAATTAAACACTTTAATTAGTCAAAGAATAGGCCTTAGATCATACAACAATTGCAGAATTAAAAGCCAAACCTTGAATCACCCATGGAACCATTGTTGCCGCCACCAATGGTGGCTTCTCCATGTGTGACGCCACATCTCATGATCCAACCAGCAATGAATCTCTTGATCTCATGATCAAACACACAATTAAATTATATAATCAACAATCTAAATGGCAAATATAGTGGCTCTGATACCAATTGAAGGAAGCAGGCGTGAAAAACACAAGATTATACCATTGAATTCAAAAATTTTCACCTAGGGTCACAAGCACCATGCAAGATTTTTTTTTATCTATTTGATTTCAATGATAAACAACATATTAAAACTCTTTTAATATGTTTTTGGATCTGTATTTGCCATTTAAGATTTTAAAATTAATCAGATTAATTTTAGAACCCTAGATTAAATCAAGAACGATTACACTAACCTCTTGATGTCTTTGCAGCGTATGCGCCTTTGAGATTCGTCTTGAGGACACGGATGTTGTCCCTCTAGCTTGTCCACACCAAGAACACCTATGGCAGCCCTTGAACAGCTTCTAAAGCCTTTTCTATTAATTAGAAATTCAAGTTCTGCCTTTTAAGATATTAGAGATGCAAACAGGACACTAGAAACAATTTCTAGTGTTTTTAATTCAAGAGATTGATGGCTAATCTCTTTGAATTGATGAGAGATGAAGAGAAATAGCTGGAGAGGCTCAAAGTGGCGTGACATATGAGAGGAGAGGCTGCTGGTTGTGTTTTCTTTTCATAACCCCACTTAAATAGCTAGGTTAACACATTAAACCCTAGCCACATGTCACCTTTTGATAAGCTCTAGGTTTAAGTGACTCAATCACATTGTGCCAAGTGTCAAACCTATATTTAATCTTGATTTTAATCATCTTACATGATTAAAAATATTTGGCAAGCTTATGTGTTATGCCATGTGTCACCATCTCATGGTGCCACGTGTCACACTGCAAAATGACCAAAATGCCCCTGTGTCTTAATTTTGAGTTCTTAACCCAAAATAATTATTTTCTTCTTCTAATTAATTTATATCAAATATAAATTAATTAATTAATCTCTATTAATTAATTTCTCATCAATTAAATTCATATTTAAACACTTTAAATATAAATTTAATTTATACTACACATCCAATAATCTAGATTTGGTTTCAAGTCATGCTAGGACTTTGCAATTTTATTGCAAACCAAATCTATTTAATTAATCAATTAAACTCTTTAATTAATTAATTAAATCATATTTAAATAGGTGATAACTTGTGTATGTGTGTGACTTACTAGGCTCATCACTAATTGGCAATGAGACATGATATCAACTCTTAATATCATCGAACTCTTTCTTACCATAAATGATTTCTCTAAATCATTTTATGAACCTCATAGACCATGGTTAACACCTAGCATAGCATGCCATGGCCACCCAATTAGTAATAAGATTTACCTTAAATGAACCTATAATCATATGTTACCATGCACTAGAATCTCTCTGTACAAAATCCCAACTCAAGCCGAGTCATGGTTTATGTCAAACTCCATTTGCTATGAATATTATGTTCTCTTTTAATTCCAGTTCTTGATTAAAAGATTTTTCTCATCAGAAACTCTTTTCTGAATAAATCTATCTGTCCTGGCCAGGAACTTGAAAACATCAAGAACAATTAAATGAACATAGGATTTTATCTCTATTTACTTAGAGGAACAGATTCCTTCTTGATCAACACCTACCTCCATATATAACTAGAGGAGCCAACACATGCCCATATACCCATACATAGTACAAGTATGAAAGCAGATCAAACTCAAACTACCTATATACAAGATAACTGTGCTATCTCGTGTCTAAAGATTATATGCCGATATGATTTATGACAAAACATTGACAAGAGTAAACTCCATGTGCTTGTCATAAGTGTCACCGTTCGCCTACTTATCATTTATAAGTGCCTATCATGTTTGTTATATGGCATGAGACTCACCATTCCATCTTATTTACATCTCATATAAATAACTTGGGAACAAACATGAATACAATCTTTCTGGATAAGTCATGTCCTTATTATGAAGTATCCTCGATTGTGAACCTATTTATGATACTTTGTGCTAGAAATATTGTCACTCATATTCTTAACAACTTAAGAATAATATTTCTAACAAAATATCAATGGACCTTTTCTATTACACATAAATATATTATATAAACGGAAAAGTGGAAATGCCTTTTATTATTAAAAATATGTACAAGATACATACTAAATGATATGCTCTAGGGCATACTACTAACACTTGCTTGGCTACACTGTAGTCGGGTAAGGGGTGTCACATTTAGTGGTATCAGAGCGCGGTTTAGGTGTTTCTGGACCTAGATAGACTGCATATCATGCATTGCATTTATAAGAGTCGAGGTGACACTATTGCAGATCTGTATTTCCTGTTTATTTTAAGTTAAGGTATGGAATAAGAGAGTGAAGAGACAATGAGATAGCGAATGGAGATGAGAAGGAGACTGTATTTAAGATGAAAAAGGATGAGTACATAACTATTTAAGGATAGGATTGAGACTAAGGAGAAAGTGAAGTAGGATAACACGGAAAGATGAAGAAATAAAGAGGTAGTAGCTCCTCGAATATTTACCCTGGGTAAATTTCGAGGACGAAATTTAAATAAGAGGGGAAGAGTTGTAACATCCTCCCGGTAGCAACTCCGTACATTCTACTGTTTCGGTTACCGGTGTCGGTCCGGACAGCTAGAACGTCCGGAAAAATATTTAAACTAAAGTCAGGAACCATAATTAACTCAAATATTAACAAGAAAAATTTAGTAAAAATTTTAGAAATAAAATACAACTAAGTCAAATGAGCCAGTGCCCAAGCGATGGGTAACCAGAGGGAAGTTGCGGTTCTTGCAACGAGGAGCCCTAGACCCGGGGAAAAATTCATAAAATAATTTTTGGGACTCCAGAGAAGGGTCATTGAGGTTCCTATGGCATTAGAATGACAAGAAAATATTTAGAAAAATTTTTCAATCGGTACAGACAATTTTGACCCCTTAAGCCAAACGGAGGGCATTTTGGTCATTTCGCCTTCAGAGGTGATTTTTGGCCGACTTGTCCAGTTGAGTAAATAATTATTATAATCTAAAATATGAATAAATATTACTAAAAATTAAATTGAAATTGAGTAGTGATGAAAAGAAAAGAAAAATCAAAGAAAGGCTCATTTATGACATCTTGATGATGTCATTAAGAACTATAACCAATTGCATTCAAACAACCAAGTGACTAACTAATAAAAGAGACAAAATGAAGGCCAAAGGAATTAAAAACCAGCTGCTCTTCTTCTTCTTCTTCCTCAAGACGTGAATCTCTCCCTCTTCTCCCTCCATTGATTTTCAAACAAAAGCTTCATTTCTCATGCTTCCTCACCATATTTCCTCAAGACCCCAACACTAAAATGAATCCTTGGACCTAGAGGAAGTGTTTGGCAACCAAGAGAGTACAAGGAAAGTGAAGTTAAGCTTGGAGAAATTCTGCCACTTAAAGGTTAGTGCACATATGTATTTAAAACTCATTAATTCCATGTTAGAGATGTGTAATAGGTAAGAAATTGTGAAATAAATGAACCAAACCCATGTGTATGTGTACATGAATTTTTAGCAGCCCTAGGAAGGAATGAGTTTGATTGTATTAATGGACTTAGAGTGAATTGGAGATTATGTTTAAAGTGTATACATATATATAGAGAGAGAATGAAAGAGTAAATTAGGAAAATTGTGAAAACTTTGAAATTTAGCTAGGGTTTAGGAATGAAAATTTGACTTGGATTATGAATTGGTTAAAGAACATTCTAATGGTAAATTAGTGACCATTTGAGGTATGTTGACCATAAATTGGACTGAAAAATGGCATGGCAAAGTGGAATGGTAGGTGCCTAAAGACAAAGACATGATGGCGGAGATTTGATCCACTTGGACTGCCATATCCTTGTTGTGTTGGTCCAATTGGTGTTTGGCCAATTGGACATGAAACTAGGCTTATAATGGCACATTTTTTCTGAAGAAACCATGCCCAAAAGACCAAAGCAAGAGGACCAAAAATTGGCCCCAATCCGGATACCACAAAGCGGCCCACAGAATGACCAAATGAGCAAGAATCGTTGACTGAAATTTTTACAGCAACAAGATATGATATAGACAAAAAACTTTCATGAAGAACATCACCCCAACTTATGCCATTAACCCATTCAAATTATTGGGCAAATTTAAGTTATCAAACCTGCAACTCTGCAGATTTTCACTTGAGCAGTAATGTTTGGATGGCTATAACTCTCTCTAGAAAACTCGGATTTAGGCGATTCTTGAACCGATGGAAACCTCAGTATGGTATAACATTTCATAAGAAGAAAGTAAGACCAAATTATGAATTTAACTTGATCAAATTACTGACCAAAGTTGGACCAAAAATCGCGGACCAAAATCTCGGCATGAGCGATTGCGTGAACAGTAAATTTATTTTGGCCATAACTTGAGCTACAAAACTTCAAATGGAGTGATTCAAAAAAGGAAATTCAACTAGACAAAATAAGGAACAACTTTCATGTTTACCATTTCCTCAAATTCTTACTACAACAGTGTCCAATGGAATAGTAAAGTTGAGTTACAAAAATTGAAAATTTTGCTTCTCTTGGTTTAAGCTTAGAAATGGTATTAATGCTTAATGCCAACAAGTTTTAAATGCAAAATGTGGTACATTGGTAGTGTTAAAACCAATGCAACTATTTTCTATGCAAAAGTCAACTTTTTGTTGACCAATGAAGTGAATAGTGACACCAAGACTTGAAATTCAAAAATTGTGAAACTTAAAAGTGCAAAATGCCCTAGTAGGCCTAATGTGATTGGTTTGGATAGATTGGCATGCCAATAGGGTATTGTTTTAACAGTACTGCGAAAGGCTTTATGCCTGTATTCATGGCTTTATGCCCGTATTCATGGCTTTTATGCCCGTATGCATGGCTTTTATGCCCGATTATGTGATATCATGGCTTTTTAGCCATACTGACTGCATACATGGTTGACGTTCTGCGTCCCATGGTATGACGGCCCGAGGCACCGCGGTGTCCAGTGCCAACGACCCGTTATCCAGTCCAGTCGTCCAGTATAGGTTACTTGGGCAACCAAATGAATGGAAAAGTATAACTGTAATTGAACTGATTGTTAAAGAAAATACGAAAATTAAATATCAGGAATGATTATGATAGAATACAAAGAAACTCAAGATCATGAAGAAAATAATTAACAAAATGCATGAAGAAGTAAATATCATGAAACGTAATTAGCCCTCGACTAAACATTAAGTTGGTAATTATTCAGTTCTTATGAACACAATGGCTAAGAAATTATGATTTTTATTTGCATATTATATTTTCTTGTATTATTGGCACCACTAAGCTTTATGCTTAGCGCGTCGCTTTTGCAACGCGTAGGTACTGAAGAGTTGGACAGAGGGCCCAGTAGACCACAGATTGGGTAAGGCCATTCACAGTTCTGTATAGTGTCCGTGTCACCTCACCATCCACAGTGCATTGGTAGGACACTAGGTCCCATTTTGTATTTTGAGATTTTTGTAAATTTGGTAATTAAACTCTTATTTCAACATATGTATTTGAACAAATGTAATATAATTTTGTATTAATGTAAGTACTTGTAATTTGTGATTATAAATCACATGTGAGAATTTATTTATGATTTGAGTCTAATGATGATGTGAAATGATAAATAGAAGAATCATTAAGAAATTGCTGTAACTTGATGTGATACAAAATGTGAATTGTATATGAGTACCATGAGATGAATGATTGGGAAATAAATGAAATTGATGAAATTATTCTGAGACTTTGTTGATAATTGGAGTTGGGATTGATTGAATATGATCATAGGAAGTGTTTTTCACAGTTCAAGAACTGCTTTTCTCCATTTTTAGCCAGACTCATGGATTTTCTTTAAAATTTTCGGAACCTCAAATAAATTACAATTTCAATAAATGAATTATATTTCACAAGTTATATTCAAAACTACGATAAAAATGAATTAAGATAAAATAGAGTGCTCCGGCACACTGAGTGGCATAACTTGCTTGGCTACACTGTAGTCGGGTAAGGGGTGTCACAGGTGCAGTGGATGAAGAGGGTCCAGCTGCAGAAGGTGTTGGCTGTGTAGATTCTGCTGAGGTATCCTGTGCAGACTGAGTAGGTGGTGCAGGTTCAGTAGAATACTGTTGGACTGGTGGTATAGATTGTGCCTCTGGTTGTGTAGTGGGTCCTGTATCTGTTGCTGGTTGTGCAGTGTCAGATGGTGGCAAACTGAATCCAGTTTTGGATAGGTGAGTAGCATCAAAATATAAAGTGTCTGAAAGGGCTGGTAGAGGATGCTCTTCCGAATCAAAACCAAAATGCTTAGCTATAACAATTATGAGCCCACCCATGACTATATCACCTACAGATTTGATAGCAATATGTAACACATGCTCACAGAAGAAGTAACCAGGAGATATTTTGACTTTGTGAAAAGCACACCATAGCATGAACAATTCATATTTTCCAACAGCACCAGAACTAGTCCCTCTGCCTAAGATAGTGCTAGTAAAAAGCCTATGGATAAATCTAAGTGCAGGGTCTATTATTTAGGAGGTCTTGGATCTGCCAGCATAAAAACTCTGAGATTGGTTTGTAATACTCCTCCAAAACTGAACAGCATTCCAAACACCTTTATTTGCTACCTCTATGCCTGTATATGGTACCCTAAACAATCCATCAATTGCAAACCCAAAAATACTATGAAATTGGTCTAATGATAGCTCTCTATTTTGCCCCAAACACCTAAACTTCATAGTTGGCTTGTAATCTATCTCATGCAATTTTAGAGTAGCAGAAAATGAGTAAATAAATTCCAAAACTAGAGCTGGATAAACTAGTTCTTGTTTATGCACAAATTCCATCCAACCTAGACCATCAAGGTAGGCAACAACATTATCAAATAAATCAACTGATTGGAGGGCATCTACAGAAATATACCTAGTGGGTTGCACTTTCCTGTCCTTTAGTCTCTTAAAAGTTGCTTTGTGGGTTGCATCAGGAAGGGGCCAAGGTAGTTTGGATACCTGTGTTGCTGCTGAAGTTTGCTTTTTGCTAGAGGAGGGTGATTTGGCTTGTGGGGTAGAGGTAGAAACGCCAAACCCCTATCATGTGGAAGCTGAAGTTTTGGGGTTTTTGGGTTTTTGGGTGTGGGTTCTGAAAGTGGAGTAGTAGGTGGGTCTTTGCATTTTGTGAGAGGTGGTGCAGAGGCCATGGGTCGGGTTGATTTTGACTGGATTCTCCTCTTATAGGTGGATGTAGGAGGAGGTGGAGGGATTTGTTGTGGAGGAGAATCGAGATTGGGGGCCTACATTGCTAGAGGTGTGACTTGGAGAGGGGAGCCTTGAGGGGAAGGGAGAGGTGATTCCATGGTGATTGTCATCAATGGTGGGAATGGAGGAGGTGAGAAAAAAAAAATGAAAGAGGTAAAGGGAAGTTAGGGTATCGGGTGGTGAAAAGAGGTGTGGGGAAAAGGAATAATGCCGAGAAAAATGAACATGGGGGTTTGTGAACAGGAATGACGGGAAGTGGGAGGTGGGAAAGTGGGGTGTCGAAAATTTTTGATTTGCACAGGACATGTGAAAAACTGCATAAGGGGAGAATGGGTGTGCATAAGTTATGCACTCTCTTATGCAGGTTTCGGCAGAAAATGGGAATGTGAAAAATTGGTCGTGCAAAAGTGCATGACTTATGCACTCCCTTATGCAAGTTTCGGCAAAAAATTAGGTGTCTAAAAAATTGGTTATGCAAAAGTGCATAAGCTGTGCACTCCCTTATGCAAGCTTCGGCAGAAAATGGGATCCTAGAAAATGTGGTCATGCAAAAGTGCATAAGTTGTGCACTCCCTTATGCAAGTTTTGGCAGAAAATGGAATTCCAGAAAATGTGGTTATGCAAAAGTGCATAACTTATGCACTTAGTCATGTAGATTTCGGCAGAAAATGAAAATGCAGGATTTGAAGTTATGCAAGAGTGCATAAGTTATGCACACACTTATGCAAATTTTGGCAGAGATGAAAAATAGCAAAAATGTAGTAGTGCAAAATTGCATAAGCTATGCACATCCTTATGCAGATTTCAGCAGAGATGAAAAATGGCAAAATTTTGGTTATGCAGGATTGCATAAGTTATGCACAGGCTTATGCAGGGCTCAGCAGAGATGAAAAATGACAAAAATGTAGCAGTGCAGAATTGCATAAGCTATGCACATCCTTATGCAGATTTCAACAAGATTGAGATTACAATTGAAAATGATTTGCAAGTTTGAAAAATATACTAGAATGAAGAAATATAATTCTATGA
Source organism: Hevea brasiliensis (assembly GCF_030052815.1). Taxonomy (NCBI): domain Eukaryota; kingdom Viridiplantae; phylum Streptophyta; class Magnoliopsida; order Malpighiales; family Euphorbiaceae; genus Hevea; species Hevea brasiliensis. The sequence goes on from NC_079495.1 coordinate 114,071,232, forward strand.
AGTATAAATCATGAGAAATTATCACAAAAAACACATCAATATATACAAAATCTATCACAATTGCATCATACAAGCTTGTAGAAGTAAGTTCTGCATAAGAGGCATTTGTGAATTATGTCATTTCAACTCAAACTCTGCAAATTAACATTTAGCACATTAAAACTCAATAAAAATCTGCATAAAGTTGCATTTATCCACAAAAGAAAATGGACTCTCCAAGTTATGCCAAGAAAATGCAGCATGTGCACATTGAATCACACAACCCAAATAAGCTCAAAACTACTAAAATGACCCACTTACCATCATATTAACATGATAAGCATAAATACTTAAAAGTTACACACCCAACCTCAACAAAGAAGCAAATACCACGTTCTGTAGACCCCTATTTGCTAAAAATTTCATTTCTTTGCATAAACCAAGAAGCAGACCTGCACAGGTTATGCAATGAAAATAAGCCAATCTTGGGAGAGTTAATGGGTGAAATATCAGATTAAGGGTTACTCCCCAGCATGCAACAACCTTCATCCATTAAAATACATCTACAAAGGACAAGATTCAATAATGTCAAAATTTGATTTTAGGGAGATTTAAGATAAAAACAAAAGTAATGCAAATAAAAGTAAATCAATAAAAGCAAAATAAAAGGACTTGGGGTGCCTCCCAAGAGTGCTAATTTATAGTCCTTAGCTGGACTCTTCATGCATTTCACTAAAAAGAGGTGAGGGATTAGAGAGCTTGTAACAGCTTGCTCCCTTTATTGGGTCTCCAGTTAAGTAATGTTTCAATCTATGCCCATTGACCTTAAAATTCCCAGATTTTTCACTCCAAATTTCAATTGCTCCATAAGGGAAAACCTTAGAAACTCTATATGGACCAGTCCACCTTGATTTAAGTTTTCTAGGGAACAATTTCAATCTTGAGTTGAACAATAAAACTGAATCACCTTCTTTAAATTCATTTTGCCTAAGATGCTTATCATGTCAAACTTTAGTTCTTTCTTTATAAATACGGGCACTTTCATAGGCATCCATCCTCAATTCTTCAAGCTCATTAAGTTGCAATAGCCTCTTCTCACCAGCTTGCTTGAGATCAAAATTCAAGGTCTGAATGGCCCAATATGCTCTATGTTCTAGCTCCACAGGTAAATGACAAGACTTACCATACACCAACCTAAAGGTAATAGTTCCTATAGGGGTTTTGTAAGCAGTCCTATATGCCCATAAAGCATCATCTAGTTTGACAGACCAGTCTTTCTGAGAATTGCTCACTGTTTTCTCCAAGATATGTTTGAGTTCTCTATTAGAAATTTCAACTTGTCCTGAAGTTTGAGGATGGTATGAGGTAGCTATTTTGTGCACTACACCATATTTCCTCATTAAGCTATCAAATTGCTTATTATAAAAATGTGAAACCCCATCACTAATTACAGCCCTTGGAGCTCCAAAGCTACTCAAAACAAATTTCTTCAAGAATTTCACTACCACCTTAGCATCATTAGTTGGAGTTGCAATGGCTTCCACCCACTTTGACACATAGTCAACTGCAACTATAATGTATTTATTACCATATGAAGGAGGAAATGGGCCCATAAAATCTATTTCCCAGACATCGAATAATTCCACATCAAGAATATCATTTAGGGGCATTTGATCTCTTTTTGACAGATTTCCACTCCTTTGACATTTATCACATTCTAACACAAATTTCCTCACATCCTCAAAAAGATTTGGCCAAAAGAAACCAGCCTGCAGAATTTTACTAGCTATTTTAGAGATTCCAAAATGTCCTCCATAATCAGAAGCATGGCAATGATGCATAACATTCTGTGTCTCCTCATCAGGAATACATCTTCTTATTAAACCATCACAACATCTCCTAAAGAGTAAAGGATCATCCCATCTATAAAATTTTGCCTCATGCAAAAACTTTTTCTTTTGTTGCCATGTCATTCCTAGAGGTAAAACTCCACAAGATAGATAATTCACCAAGTCTGCATACCAAGGTAGTTTAACAACAAGAGAGAAAAGTTGTTCATCCAAGAAAAAGTCATCAATAGGGACTTCATCCATTTCTTCATCATCCAATTTCAACCTACTAAGATTATCCGCAACTATATTTTCAGCTCTCTTCTAATCTCTAATCTCCAAATCAAACTCTTGTAGCATCAAAATCCACCTAATGAGCCTAGGTTTAGCCTCCTTTTTACAGAGTAAATACCTGATAGCAGCATGATCTGAAAATATAACTGTGACACCCCTTACCCGTGTACAGTATATCCGAGTAAGCAATGTCACACGGTGTATCGGCACCCTCTATTTTAACTTAATCAATTTTTATCATAGTTTTGAATACAACTTGTGAAATATAATTCATTTAAGCCATTTATTGAAATTACAATTTATTTGAGGTTCCGAAAATTTTATAGAAAATCCGGCAGAGTACCGGCTAAAAATGGAGAAAACAGTTCTTCGGAACTTGTGAAAAACACTTCCAATATTCATATCTCATCACTCTCAAACTCCAATATCAGAATCTCAACATTTTTCAATTTCATTTGTCAATCATTCATCTCAAGTGGTAATCATGTATAAAACACAGATAAACATTCACTTTTCCATTCACAAACACAATTCTCATTATTTACATGAATATCAAAATACATTACACAAGTTCAACTACATATGAGAAAATAAAAATTTATTACAAAATGCCAAAATGACACCTAGTGTCCTACCAATGCACTGTAGATGGTGAGGTCACACGGACACTGTGCAGAGCTGCAGGATGGACTCACCCAGTCTGCAGTCTACTAGGCTCACGATCAGTATCTCCCGAACCTACGCGTGGCAAAAGCAACCCACTAAGCAATGATTCTTAGTGGTGCAATAATAAAATAAAAGAAAATAACAGAAAATAAATATGTATTTAATGTATATGTCTTATTTGTTTTGTATCTGTTATATTCGTTTATTTCTTTAACTTTGTCCATTTTCATTCATTTTGTTGCCCAAGTAACCTATCTTGAACGATTTGGATAAACGTAAATGGCACCGGGTATCTAGTACCTCGGGCCACACCATCGGTCACATATGCATCTCCCGGTGTGCAGCGACTAACAATGTCAGAATAATATTAGGCACGAGGCCAAGTCTCAACACAATATCAAAATGGCTAAAAGCCATAAAATCATAGAATGGCATAATGCCATGTGCGATCGCTAATCGAACCCTATTGGCATGCCAAACTATCCAATCCGATTTTGTTTGGTATTCTAGGGAATTTGATAGTTTTAAATTCTTCAATTTTTGAATTTCAAGTTTTAGTGTCACTATTCACCTCATTGGTCAACAAAAATATTGACTTTTGGATAGAAAATAGGTACATTGGTTTTGACACTCCCATCATACCACTTTTTGCATTGAAAACTTGTTGGCATTAAGCATTAATACCATTTCTAAGCTTAAACCAAGGGAAGCAAAATTTTCAGCTTTTGTAACCAAACTTTCTTGTTCCATTAGGCAATCACAGTAGTGGGAATTTGAGGAAATGGTAAACATGAAAGTTGTTCCTTATTTTGTCTAGTTGAATTTCCTTTTTGTATCACTCCATTTGGAGTTTTGTAGCTCTAGATATGGTCCAAAACCACACTGGCAGGATGGCAAATCACAGAATTGACCATATCTACAAGGCAGGATGGATCGCCACTGCCTTGTTGGATGGGTTCTGGCCATAATTTGGGGTAGGTTTCTTCATGAAAGTTGTTTGTCTATGTCTTACTTGTTGCTGTAAAAATTTCAGGTCAATTGACCATTTCTACAGTGAGTTATGGCCAAATGAACAGTTGGTCATTCTGCAGATTCTGGTTGTAGGGTATCCGGATTAGGGCCAATTTTTGGTCCACTTACTTTGGTCTTTTGGACATGGTTTCTTCAGAAAAATTGTGCCATTATAAGTCTAGTTTCATGTCCAATTGGCCAAACACCAATTGGATAGCCAAAGATATAGCAGTCCAAACAGGCTGGACTCACAGCCTCATTGTTGTTGTCACTAGGCAGCCTACCAATTGGGTTTGTAACACTTTAGTTCACTTCAAATTATGATTAACTTGCCTCAAATGGTCACTAATTGATCATTAGAATGTCCATTAATCATTTCATAAGCCAAGTCCAATTTTTCACTCCCAAAACCCTAATTTCCCATTTCAATTCACCCATACACCTAGTTAAACACTTTCATTCATCATATATGTGTATATACACCTTAAACATAATCTCTAATTCATTCTAAGTCCATTAAAACAATCAGACTCATTCCTTCCTTAGGGCTGCCGAAATTTATGGTACACATACACATGAGTTTTAGTTCATTTAACTTACAATTTCATACTAAATTCAAGTCCTTAACATGGAAATAAAGGAATATTAACATAAGTAAGCACTAACCTCTTGGCTCAACTTATTGAACTTGTGAAAACTCTAAAATTTCTCCTCTTTGTGGCTGCCTAGAGCTTCCTTAGGGTGTGTGGATTAATTTTAGTGAAGATGACTTAGGGTTTTGGGGAGAGGTTTAAGAGATTTTTAAGCTTGATTTAAGAAGAAAAATGGAGGGTTCTTGGTTATGGTGGTGCGGCTGAATGAGGAAGAAGATGGCTGAAAATTTTTTTAATTCTTTGGTCTTTATTTATCTCTTTTATTAGTTAGTTAATTGGTTGTTTAAATTTGATTGGTGGTAGCCTTTAAATGACATCATCATATGTCATAAATGAGCTTTTTTTTATTTTTCTTTTCTTTTCATCACTACTCATTTTCAATTTAATTTTTAGTAATGTTTATTCATATTTTATGTCATAATAATTATTTACTTAACTGGACAAGTCGGCCAAAAATCACCTCTGAAGGCGAAATGACCAAAATGCCCTCCGTTTGGCTTAATGGGTCAAAATTGTCTGTACCAATTGAAAATTTTTTCTAAATATTTTCTTGGCATTCTAATGCCATAGGGACCTCAATGACCCTTCTCCGGAGTCTCAAAAATTATTTTATGATTTTTCCCCCGGGTCTAGGGCTCCTAGTTGCGAGAACCGCAACTTCCCTCTGGGTTACCCATCGCTAGGGCACCGGCTCGTTTAACTTGGTTGTATTTTATTTCTAAAATTTTTCCTAAATTTTTCTTATTAATATTTGAGTTAATTATGGTTCCTCACTTTAGTTTAAATATTTTTTCGGACGTTCTAGCTGTCCGGACCGACACTGGTCATCGGAACAGTAGAATGTACGGAGTTGCTACCGGGAGGGTGTTACAATAACCACCTTTGAGTCAATAATGTAAGGTCTGAACTTTTCCAATGCAAAGACAATTGCTAAGAATTCCTTTTCAATTATTGCATAATTTGTTTGAGCCTCATCCAGTGTTCTACTAGCATAGTAAATAGCATAAGCCCTTTTGTCTTTTCTTTGACCAAGAACAGCTCCAATTGCATAGTTGCTAGCATCACACATAATTTCAAAAGGTAGGCTCCAATCAGGTGGTTGCATGATTGGTGCAGTGATAGGAGCTTGCTTCAACCTACAAAAGGCATCCAAACACTCTTGGTCAAATACAAATGGTATGTCATGACTTAAAAAATTAGACAAAAGTTTGGCCATTTTAGAAAAATCCTTGATAAAGCTTCTGTAGAACCCGGTATGCCCTAGAAAACTTCGAATTCCTTTGACATTGGTAGGAGGAGCCATCTTCTCTATTACTTCAACCTTGGCTTTATCAACCTCTATTCCTCTGTTAGACACCAAATGTCCAAGCACTATCCCTTCCTGAACCATGAAGTGACACTTTTCCCAGTTTAAAACAAGGTTAGTATCTGCACATCGCTGCAAAACTTTAGAAAGGTTTGCCAAGCATATGTCAAATGAAGATCCATAAACAGAAAAGTCATCCATATCCATTATATCTTCAATGAAATCTGAGAAGATTGCCATCATGCACCTTTGAAAAGTGGCTGGTGCATTGCACAACCCAAATGGCATCCTCCTATAAGCAAAGGTTCCATATGGACAAGTAAAAGTGGTTTTCTCTTGATCATTTGGATGGATAGGGATTTAAAAAAATCCTGAATACCCATCTAAATAGCAAAAATAAGAATGCCTAGCCAGTCTTTCTAACATTTGATCAATGAAGGGAAGTGAAAAATGATCTTTTCTAGTGGCAATATTTAATTTTCTGTAATCTATGCACATTCGCCAACTAGTCACTGTTCTAGTGGGAATTAATTCGTTATTTTTATTTTTTACCACTGTCATTCCACCTTTTTTGGGACAACATGTACTGGACTCACCCAAGTACTGTTTGAGATAGGAAATATGATCCCTGCATCAAGCAACTTCAAAATTTCCTTTTTAACAACTTCTTTCATATTTGGATTCAATCTCCTCTGATGTTCAATAGATGGCTTACAATTTTCTTCCAAAATAATTTTGTGCATGCAAAAGTGTGGACTTATTCCCTTAATGTCATCTATGGTATATCCTAAAACTTTCCTAAATTGCCTCAACACTCTTAATAGCTTATCAACCTCTAAAGTACTCAAGTTTGCATTTACAATTACTGGATAAGTGTTATTGGTGCCAAGAAATTCATACCTGAGCTGAGAAGGAAGTTGCTTAAGTTCTACGTTAGCTGCATCTTCTTCCTTGAATGATGGTTGCTTAGATTCGACTATTTCCTTTTGTGTGAGTTGAAAAACTAGAGCAGAAATGAATGGTGGATTACCCTCTAAATGTTGAGCATATGCAACCACATGAAGGTTGTCATAGTCTATACTTCCTCCATGAACCAAGCAATTTTCAAGTGGATCTTCTGGATATCTCTTTCTGAAGTGTTATTCAACAAGCTCATCAATGATATCAATTCTCAAACAAGTATCAACTTCAGAATGATGCTTCTTCATAGTGTTATTAATATTGAAAACCAATTGATCATCACCAACTCTAAGAGTCAATTTTTCTCCCTTAACGTCAATCAATGCTCCTGCTATAGCTAGAAAGGGTCTTCCCAAGATAATTGGGATATTAGAATCCTCTTTCATGTCCAAGATGACAAAGTCAACAGGTATATAGAACTTTCCAACCTTTAGAGGCACATTCTCCAAAATCCCTTCAGGATACTTAATTGATTTGTCAGCTAACTGAAGAGAAATGTGGGTTGTTATTAGATCTCCCATATTGAGCTTCTCATAAATGGAGAGGGGCATAAGGCTAACACTAGCCCCTAAATCACATAAAGCTTTTGTAGAACATGATTCCCCAATATGGCATGGAATTGAAAAACTTCCTAGATCTTTGAGCTTTGGAGGAAGTTTCCTTTGGAGGATAGTACTCCATTCTTCTGTCAAAGCTACAGTTTCATGGTCTTCAAGTTTCCTCTTGTTTGAGAGAATTTCTTTTAAGAATTTTGCATAAGAGGGCAATTGTGAAAGAGCATCAATAAAAGGAACATTTATGTAAAGCTTCTTCAAAACCTCTAAGAACTTTCCAAATTGCTTATCAAGCTTGGCTTTTTGAAATCTTTATGGAAAGGGAAGTTGTGGTTTGTAAGGCTCTGGAGGTATATACTTCTCTTCCTTCTCTTCAATTTTCTCTTTACATTTTTCTGCACTTTCTTTCTCACTTTCTTGTTTTTCACTCTCATCAATTTCTTTCTCATTTTCTCTCTTCTCACTATTTTCACTTTTCTCATTTTTTTCACTCTTCTCATTATTTACAACCTTCCCACTTCTTAAAGTAATAGCTTGACACTGTTCTCTTGGGTTTTCCGGTTGACTTGGAAGTTTTTCAAAAGACTTGGTACCTGAGGAAGATGCTTGTTGTGCAATCTAATTTTCCAACATTCTGTTATGTGTTTGCATCTGTTCTAGCCTTGCTTTCATCTCTCTCATCTCTTCATCATGCTTATTTTGGTTAGCAAGAATCTGTTGTAATAAAGCTTCTGTGATGGAACTTTGTTCTTGCTGTTTTGGTGGAGGATTCATATGTCTCTGCTGAAAATTAGGCAATGGTTGCCTATTTTACTGATATGGAATTCCTTGTTGCTGTTGTGGCTGAAGATTCTGATTTGGGACTTGACTTTGCTGATTTCCCCATTAAAAGTTGGGATAATTCCTCCAATTTGGATTATAAGTTTGAGAGTAAGAATTCCCCATTTGTTTGTTTCCATAATTACCAACATATGCTGCTTGCTCTCCATAGTCTACTCCACAGCTGGTAGTTCCTTCTGCATAAGCAACTTGTTGTGAACTTCCAAATGATGATGATGAACTAACCAACATACTTAAATCTTCCATCTTCTTAGCCAAAACATTTGTAAGTGCATCAAACTTTGCATTAATCATGTTGAATGGATCAAGGTCATACATTCCAGTAGCTTACCTCTTTTGAGTTAGAGTTGGTCCTCTTGGACTACTCCAAAGATGAGTATTCTTTGCAATTTTTTCCAATAACTCATAAGCTTCATCTTCATGCTTCATAATAAATTCTTCTCCTGTTTGAGCATCAATTATCCCTCTAATTGCAGGAGTAACATTGGTGTAAAAATTCTGGTTTATCATCCATTTTGGAATGGCATGATGTGGGCATTGTCTCTCTAACTCCTTCCATCTCATCCATGATTCATAGAGAGTCTCATCTTCTCTTGGTCTAAAAGCTGTCATTTGATTCCTCAACTCTTGAGTTTTTCCAGGTGGAAAGTATTGGGCAAGAAATGCATCAGTGAGTTGCTCCCAATTTGTAATGGAGTTGTGCGGTAAAGATTCAAGCCAATCCAATACTCTATCCTTCAAAGAGAATGGGAATAGCTTCAATCTTCCTGCATCATCAGATACTCCTGGTTGTTTTTACATATCACAAATCATAGCAAACTTCTTTAGATGTGTGTGTGGATTTTCAGAAGGATGTCCCCCAAATTGGGAATTTTAAATCATTTGAAAAACTCCAAAATCCATCTTGTAACTATTTGCATCAATTCTTGGTCTTGCTATACTCTCTCTCAAGTCATCAAAACGAGGAAAAGCATGATCTAGCATACTTCCCCTAGGCACATTAGCATTTACAACCTTTTCACCTTGGGCTGCATGTTCATTATTTCGATCATTTCCAGCATTACTACCACCAATTCTAATTCTTTCATCTGCCATGTCTGCTTCAATTTCAGTTTCTCTCAAGGTTTCTTTCCTTTTTCTGGTTTCTTTCTTATTGGCTCTACAAAATTTCTCAATTTCAGGATTAAACAATAAAGATGTGTCACTTGTGCTTCTAGCTCTTCTCATAAAAGATTAAGAGTACCTAAAAAGAACAAACAAACATAAAATGAAAAGATAACAAAGATAAAACTATAAACAACTAAAATAATCAAGAATTCAATCTTAAACAAACAACTTCTCCAATAACGATGCCAAAACCTTGATGTGGCCCAACAGCAAGTGCACGGGTTGTACAAGTAATATAGAAAAGATATCGTTCCCATGAGGAATTATGTTAATGATTGAATTTTTTATATAAAAATTCTGACGAATTTGAACTATTTTTGAAATTAAAGTAATAAATTAATAGATATTGAAGTGAAAATTCTATGTGTGTAAAATTAATAATCTATTCAATAATGTAGTGATTTAACTAAATTTGCATCAAATTAAAATAAACAAATTGAAATATGGCAAGATTTAAAATGACAAGCAATTAAATTCAATTAGAAATTAACAATAATAAAAAGGCGATTCCGGAGTTCGAGAGTTCATATTCAAGCTATTTTGGGATTTTTAAATTGGTTATCCAATCTTGTGGAACTTACGGGTTTTAAAGAGATTAATTCTTAAATCCTTTGAACACCCTTTCAAGTGGGACAAAGAGTGCCTTAATCAATCTAATCCTACTTTTGTGGAGTTAAAATTAATCAAGACCCATTAAGTTCCTTAATTAATCTGTAAATCCTCTTCATCCTTAGTCTATTTTTAGATCTAAGTTAATTAAGTCCAATTTCTTGATTATCTATCACAAGGCTTTCTCCTTTCGGTGCTTCAACCATGGATTAAGAACAATACTTAATGGGATCCTACACTAAGCATGTCATTGAGCACACAAGAAATGAATAAAACTCATTAAGACCACAAAATATGGATTACCCAATCAAAATCCACTAAATATCTCAAATATTACATCCCAACTTCAGAATCTAATGAAAACTACTCACTATCTATAATATTTACAAGATATTCTTAGTTCATATGGAGATAAAACTTTAATCTAAGCTAAGAACTAAGAAACCCAATACAAGAAAGATAGGAAATATGCAATAAAGGAAAGAAAATTCCAAATCTGGCTGGAAATGGTGGGAGTGACGTTTTTGCTCCCTTTTTTACTCTTCAGCTGCTACTCCTCTTCTTTTCTTTTCTCCCTTTTTTCTAAAATAGGATAAGGGCCTATTTATATCTTTTTTCTCTGACAATGAGCCCTAAAATGGTGTTTTGAAATGTGTTTTTATGAGGGAATCTTCTGCCAGCTCATTATGAAGACTTTATGGACCTGCATAAGTGGACTGCATAACCTTATGCAGTTTTCGGCTGGTTCCTGGGCTCTCTGTGCGAATCTGCATGAGCAAGGTGCAAGACTGCATAAGTTATGCAGTTTTTTGTGAGGTCGCATAAGCAAGGCACGAATCTGTATGAGTTATGCGGCAACTTATGCAGATTTCGGCAAGTTTGGGACATTGTTTCTTCTCCTTGTGCAGAACTGCACAACTTATGCGGCAAGTTATGCGCAATTTGGCCAATGCATACTTCAACTTTGAAACTTGTTTTTGACATCTTTGGCTGTAGAAATCACTCCTCAATGGCAAAATTTTTTTTTTTAGTCCCTCAAAAACACCATTTTTTCTTACAAAACAAAGTAAAATTACAAATTAATCCAAAATTGGCAATTATGAAAAACTATCTAAATAACTAATGAAATTAGCTAAAAGTGACTAATAATCAAATAAAATGGCTATAAAATTAAACCTAAATGACTATGCAAAATGTATGTATCAGTAATCGACTATTCTACTATTTTATCTCCCTCTTCCATTTCTATTCATAGGATTTTCTATCTCCTAAACAACTAACACAAGGAGATTTCTCCCTGTTAGTTCATTTTCATGATGTAAATGTATTATATCTATCAAACATTTGAGCAGTTGTATTTATCGAAAAGTATTTCAAATTCAAAGTTCGAAACTTACATTAAAAACTCACTCTGATAGAACTAAAATATGTTATACCTTACTCCTCTGTAAGATATGGCATGATCCTGTAGAAAGAAATAAGCATTTTTAAATTTTTTCTGAAAATCTGCGTGGTGGCGGCTTAAAATTCAATAAACCAATTTTTTTCACCAACTAAAAACAACCTGTGATAGCCTGTGCAATTCAATTTCATCAATTCCATCAGTAAATAAATCATTTTCTCACACACCATTTAAAAGGAAATTAACATTTACATTCATCGAAATTAAGAAAGTAATATTACAAAAATTTACAATCCAAAAGAAATATTTAATTACAACTTTACAAATATTCAAAGTTACAAAAATATCATTACAATGTTTGTGTACAAACTGTTTTATACAACTGCTCAACTGACTGTTTCATACATATAGCTATAAACACATCAAAATGGAAATTACAAAGGGTATACCAAAAATTTACCCGAAGATAACTCCAACTTAGCTTCAAATCACATCTTCAAGTAAATTCACTCAACTGATCTATCTTTTTTTTCTCCTGCGACAACATACAAAAGCTATCACTGAGCGGCGAACTCAGTGGTGCACAACTAATAATTTAAAACTCAAGGTAGAACATAATTCATCAAATCATAACAAAAGATTTACAATATTCAATTTTCTTTTTTCATAAGGCACTGAAACCAATATCACAATTTTTCAACCATTAAAAATCATTTTTTTCAATCTCATTTTATATACTAAATCATAATTTATCAAAGTAAATCAAAAGATGTATTTGCATTGTTCACATTTCCATGAAATCTTAATAACATTTTGCAATCATTCACAAAACATTTATTTTTCAATCCCATGTTTATCAAGAAATCACAGTTTAAGGCTGTTGCCAACAATTTACACAGTTAGACCCTTTATACCAAATTTTATGATCAATACCATATTGTACACACATGACAAAGCAAATTCCCCTCAACAACTGAGGCTAAAGGGAGGCACCAAAGGCTAGCTAGCTAATAAGTACTCATCTGAATCAACCTCAACTGACAAGCTAGAGAGGGAAGCTCAACCCTACAAGTGGAGGAGATCACATCAAATATCATCTCACTAGGCAAGCTAATGAGGAACACAAATCACATTGCCATGTCAACTATGATTTCAAAACATATTTAAAATAATTTCCATTCACAAAACGCATTTACAAATCAACAAATATATTTAATTATTATAAATTCATACACATGGTTAGCAACACATCAAGTTCACAAAAACACTTCAAAACACATTCAAATACCGGCCCACCCCCTTGCTACATTGAAATTAAGGGCCAACATCTACCTTTCCATAATATAAAATCATTTCACAATTTAATATCTTCAAAACAATGTAATTAATGCTTAAATTCATAAGAGATATCATATTTAAATCATACAAAGTTAATTCAACAAATTAAAGTTCTCAAATACAAATAAAAAGCATAATTAATTCATTCAACTCCCATGCAAATTGAAAAACAAGGGAAAAAGCTAGTGGTGCACAAACCTTTTTATACTTCTCTTGACTTAGCTCAACTTTTTCCTTCCTTGGAAGACTCCTTTCTATTGAAAACACACAATTGAAGTGTCTCAATACTCATCCCAATCATCACCAATAACTAATTAAATAAATGTCTAATGAATCCCTAAGTTAACTATGGAAGTTAAATGAATTTTTGGTTTTGGATAGGTTTGAAGGCTCACTGTAGAACCCAATTTCAACCTAATTCCAGTCCTTATTTGCTAAAGTGATCTTCATGAAAATTGTTCCTTTATGTGTTAGCTTTAATTTCCAATTTGAATCACTTAAGTTGAAGTTCTGTAGCTCAAGTTATAGTCAAATTACTAAGTACTGCCCAAGGTACTAAACACTGTCCTTTTCCAGTTTTCCAGAATTTCACCAAATTTTGTATCTAATATCTGAGTACCTTAGGCTCAGAATTGGCATCAGGTCCCTAAATGATGTTTTAGGTCTTTGTCTTAGGTTTTCAAATCATTTTGAATACTTCAATTGGAGTTTTGTAGAGGATGTTATGGCCTAATAACCATTTGGAGGTCACAGGGCAATTTTGTTGAAATGCAGGATTTCCATATTTGGCATTCTTGACTTTCTCTAACAATTCCTCTACTTTGCCCTAAGAACTGGGTTTAGGTCCAAATATGACATTTGTAGTTCTATGTCTTATGGTTATTTTGGCTTTGGAATCACTTAATTTGTTATTGCGTAGCTTAAGTTATGGTAAGTTTGTCAAAACTGGTGCGATGCCTAATCCTTCACATTTTTCAGGTTCAGTCCATACTCAAGGCAAATTTGCTAGACTAAATTTATCTATTAATTTGATCAAGTTAGGGTCATAATTTGACTTTATAGTCTTCATAAGAATTGTTCTCCTATGTCTTAGGTTTCCATTGGTTCAAGAATCACCTAATTTTTAGTTTTCTAGAGTGATTTATGCCTAATTGAATAAGTACTATTCATTTGGTCATTTTCTCTAGATCTAGAATTGGTAACCCGGATTCAAGCCTAATTTGAGGTATCCTATGGTCATTTTCTAGGCAGATTCTCCTCATAAAAATTTTAGCATTATGTTTTAGGTTTTATTTCCAATTGGTTTCATAATAATTGGAGTCATGTAGCTCAACTTATGAGCATTTAAGTGCACTGGACACAAGCTGTCCAGATTCCAGCACAATGACCACACTTTTATTCCCTTAATTTCTTTCACCAACCAACCTCAATTCTCATTCAATTCACACTAATTGATCATAATTCAACATTAAGAACATCAATTGTACTTTATATCAACAAAATGCTAATTTCTCTAAAACCCTAGTTTCGCATCTTCCCAATTCATATCATGCAAATTCAACACATTAATTATGTATATCCTTTAATCTAAGCTAGAATTCATGCTTAATTAAGTTAAAACACATAAAACCCCAAGTCTCCCTAGGCTGGCTGAAATTTACACTTCGATTTCATGCATGATTTCATCTAATTCTCAATTCAATTCCTCACATTTAAACTTAATTTCATGAAATATACAAGAGTTCAAGCTTGGAAGATCACTTACCTCACTTAGGCAATTTCCAACTTCCCAAATTCTTCAAAGTTCTTGGTTCCTTCACTTCTAATCTCTCTATCAAGGTCAAATGTCACAATTTCCCCTTGTTCAACTATGAAAATCATGGAAGAATTCAAAGATTTAGAAGCTTGAATTAGTTGACAATGGAGGGAGAGGGAGATGGAGATAAGCTGGCCATATGGATAAGGAGAGGAAGAAGATAAGTTCCTCTTAAATGAATTTTGTTAATACAATTTATTTAATTCCTTATGTGTCCCCATAAATTTTTCCATACACATTTCTATATTTTAATTTCATTCTAGTGTTTTAGTCTTACTCATTTTAATTATATATTTAGGTTAAAAGTCAACTCTTGAAGTGAATTAACCAAAATGCCCCCCATCGGGTTATAGTCCATCTTTTTCCATAATACCCAATGGGTCCTTATATTTTGATTCCCTTATTTGTACTCATTCTCTTTTCATTTGTTTGGTTTTCAACTTCCCAATAATTTCTAAATAATTCCTTCATTAAGGACTCTATAGGATCCCACACGAATTTAGGGTAGCAACTGAACTTATAGTCACTTTCCGTGTAGGTCACTCATCCTCAAGACCTAAGCTCATTTAACTAATTTGTGCTTCATTTTTCTTATTTTTATCCAAGCTCTTTTAATCTTTATTAATTTTATTCATGATTTCTCTCTATAGTGTAGGTATAATTTCAGACATTCATGCTATCCAAACAGACATTAGTTACGAGAACAATAGAATGTACGAAACTACTTAATATGACAGTGTTACATTCCTAGCCAGGACAGATAGACTAAATAAGAAAAGAGTTTCTGATTGAAAAGTCTTATTAATCAAGAATTAGAATTAAGATGAGGACATATGATTCCAAGTAATTAGGGTTTGACATAACCATGACCCTAGCTAGAAACAGGATTATACAACAAAAAGATTTTAGTACATGGTATACATGATCAAGGTTCAAAATTTAAGAGATGAATTAGGTCATCACTAATTGGGGAGTCATGGTACATTATGCTAGGTTTTAACCATGATTTATAAGAACTAAAAGTGAAAAGGGAATTTTACTATTGGTATGGAAAGAGTTCCAATAATATTAGAGATATTCTCATTGCTAATTAGTTATAAGCCAAAGAAATTACACACATAAAAAGGCCAAGTCTTCCTTTTGGAAGACAACATCAGAGATACATTCTTCCTTCATTTTTTTCTCAAGCCAAACCTTTCCTTCTTTCTTCTTGTGATTAATTTAAGAGAAATTAGAAGCTGTTACTCTTGAATTAAAGCTAAAGAAATTATTTATCTACTCTTCCATAAGGTTAAAACCAAAGAAACCTAAATCCCCTTCTTGTGCAAGTTGTTGGCCAAACTAAAAGAGGGAGCACATAAGGGATTTTGGTATAAAGTTGGAGCTTTGATTAAGCTTTTCGTGTGGACGGATTAGAGGACCAACAATTGGAGGTCTTTGGTTTCCAGATTTGGTGTTAGATTTGATTCTGTGAATATTCAAGTAAAATCCCTAAAACCTTAATTATGTTTGGCTTTAGTTTCTTAATAGCAAATAGGTTAATAGCAATTAATTACAAGAGTTGTAATCAACTAGTATGTGTTTTTGCAATAGTAAATCCAACTTGTATGAGTTGTATAAAACATTTTGCATTTCAAGATTTATATATATTTTTTTATACCCTTGGTGGCATTTTTATTTCATGGGTAAGGTGAATGTGAAATGACTTAGTTCTGTTTGGTACTTCCCCTGCCTCTATTGCTTTCACCTTTCACAGTTGGTGGACTTGTAGGTTCCAGGAGTCTGTAAGAGCTTAAATTCCACTAGGTAACTCTTTCACTTTATTTTTGTTTCTTTTATATATAAGCACTTCTAAGTTAATGTCTTTTATAGGTGCTTCGCTTGTTTCTCAGTCTGTCTAAAAACAAAAGGTGGCCCCCTCAAAACTTTTTCCTCTTACTAAGAAAGTAAAGTCTACCATACCATGGTTCAGGCCTAAGGTTTAGAGCACTTCCCTGTCTACTAATAGACCTAAGAAAGATCCTCCTATATCTATTATTTCTAGGTGCTTAGGCCGTATGACTCTAAGGACTAAAGGTCCTAAGATCTCTGCCTTGAGTCCTATTGTGATTCTTGCTGCCTCAGACTTTGACTGTGTTGATTCCTCTTAGGGCACTTCAACCACGGATATCTCTTCTTCCTAGGATGCTATTTCTAGTAATGGTGGAAGGACTGCTACACCTGCCCTTGATTAGAGAGATGACACTAAGGTAGTAGAGGAGGAAGTTGATTCCCCAGATGATGTGTAGTTTACTTCTCTTTTTGAGGTGTATGACTTCACCCTTTGTGCATTACTATTCCGTTTCACTATACTATCTTCCTCTTTTCATACTAGAACTAGATCCTCAGGTTATAATGATTTCTGTTGACCCTACTATTACTTTTACCACAGCATCAGCTAATGAGCCTAATGCTGCTATTGCACTAACTGCTCCTATATCTCCACTAATTAGTTTTTAGACTGCAACTGATCGCCTGTCATCCTTGGATCTTTCATTCTTCACTGATCTCAACATTGATTCTACTAGTTCTCCACTTAAACAGCATCAGTTGTTAGTGAGGCTTTTGCTCACCTAAAAGATTGGTGACCTTTCTGAGGATTAGAAAGGCATGGTACAATCTTCTCTTTCTACTTTAGCGCTTCTAAGCCATTTGGGCAGTTTGGTGACTTTGGAGCTCAGTGTTTGATTTGTTCCTTGAGCACAATTATCTGATTTGTTTGCTGAGTACTTAGATAGGATGAAGATGGTTAAGTCTCTGACTAACGAGATTCAAAAGTTTATCTCTCAAAAGACCGATCTTCACTTGCTGGTAGATCAGGCCAACTCTCAAGTGAGCTTGGTTCAAGAGAAGAAAAAGGAGATTACTGCATTGGATCAGTGGTTACTTGAGTTACAGGCTAAGATTGCCCAGGTAAAGGCCCATAGGGCCTTACTGTTGGATCATATGCAGAGATGTGAGTTGACTACACCCAGAACATTAAGAAGATATATGATGAGGGAAAGCTTCTGAAGGCAACACTTCCTCAGATCAAACTTCAGATTTAGAGCTATTATAGTTGCCTTGACTTCCTTTCTTTTAGTAGTAGCCATTAGTCATCTATCCGAGCAGCTCTTTTATCCTTGTTGTAGACCTAATTTGAGATTTTTAATTTATGGGATGTAGTATAGTATATTTTGTGACATTTGTTTAATGGCTTTCGATGAACATTTAGCCATGGATTGGCTCTTTCATTTACATTAGTGGCCGACAGGTCTACTTTTACATAACTGTTTTAACTTTACATGTGTGAATACATTGAAAACATTCTCGTATGTCAGCTTTATCTATTATAGTGCTTACAGGAAATCTCAAGGAAGTCATGGGGTCGGCCAGGTGGGGCCATAGGTTTGGCTCTAACTTTCCTCCTCTAGCTGTTTTTGCATTTCCCACATAGTGGGAAAATATTCTTTTAGGTACTTGCCATTAATTGCTTTTTTGTGTGGCTTCCCTACGCCAACTAATACACATTTCCTCTAAGTACCCAGTGCACTCAGAAGGGTCCTTCCCAAGTCAAAAACCATTTGCCAAATTTTTTGTCCTTGGTAACTATTGGCAGCACAGTTTTTTAGACCAAGTCACCTTCCTTAAAGTTTTATCTTCAAATCCTTTTGTTGTAAATCCTTGTGACTTTTTTCTTTTGTGTGGCCATATGGTTAAAGGCCTAATGTGAACTTCATCTAGTTCTTCTAACTCCATAGCCATTAACTCTGTGTATTCTCCCGAACTCAAGTTATTTTGTCTTACCACTCGAAGTGAGGGAACTACTACCTCCATAGGAAGGATAGCATCATGTTGGTAGGTTAGGGCAAAAGGGCTTAGTTTTTTTGCACCTCTCTTGGAGGTTCCTTATGCCCACAGGGTCTCTAACAGTATCCGATGCCACTCCCTTGGGTTTTCCTTGTTCATCTTTTCTAAGATACCTATCAAGGTTTTTTAAGATGCTTCTACCTATCCATTGGCTTAGGCATAATATGGAGTTGAAGTGAATAGTTTTATACCATGACCTTCTACAAAGTCTCACATGTCCTGCCTAGAAAATATAGTCCTTTGGTCAGATGTGATAGTTTGAGGGATTTCAAATCTGTGTATGATATGTTCTTTGATGAAATTGATTACGTCCCTCAGTTTAACTTTCTTCGTAGGTACCACTTCTACCCACTTGGTGAAGTAATCTATTGCAACAATGATAAAGAATGCCCCATTGAAGACACATGGTGAATCATTCCAATAAAGTATATCGCCCAGCCTCTAAATGGCCAAGGCTTTAAAATGGGGTGCATTTCCTCTGCTGGCCTTCTTCTGACCACACCATACTTCTGGCACTGTTGGCATCCCTTAACATAGGTTATACAAACTTTTAGGATTTTTGGCCAATAGTAGCCGTGTCTCCTACAAAGCCATCTCATATTCACCCTTACCTAGTGTGCCCCACAAATACGTTCATGCACCTATTGCATCACTCTTAAAGTCGTAGAAGGACTAAGGCACCTGAGCAACAGGCCATTTAAACCTTTTTAAAATAACTCTCCTTCCAGTAATAAATAGTTGAAGACTTGTATTTTGATGCAATGAGATACTTTACCCACAGGATTCTCTAGGTACCTCATTAGCAAGGTCCTCCAGTCATCTGTAATAACCAAGTTAGTTATAAATGAATAAACTGGAATACCTCTTTCCTCAATAGATGAGTGTTTCCTTTTTTGGACCAAAATCATTCTGTGGGTGAGTTCCTGAGACATCTTTAAGCCAATGGCTAATTAGGCCAACTCATTAGCTTCCCAGTTGACTTCTCTAGGCACATGTATGAAAGCCACTTCTCTAAAGCTGTCCAAAAGCTATATCGCTATTGTGAAATATGGAGCTAGAGAAAAGCTACCACACTTGTACTCCCCTGTTAGCTGCTTAATGACCAGTTGTGAATCTCCCATGATATGTACCTTTTTAGCTCCCAATTCTCTTAAAATCTCCAAACCGATGATCAATGCCTTATATTCAACTTGATTGTTGGTACATTCGAACTCTAGATTGAAAGATATTACTGTCTTGGTTTCTACTGGGGAAGTGATTACAACTTTAAAACTTGCTGAAGTTTCCATACTAGAACCATCGAATTGGAGAGTCCATGGAACCTTTTCAACACTGAAAATATTAGTCTTACTCCACCAATTCTACCACTTCTAGACAAGGATGGTCTGCTAAAAAGTTTGCTAGCATTTGTCCTTTCATAGCTTTTTGAGGATAGTAAATTAAAGTAAATTTGAACAATGCCAGTAACCATTTCCTAGTTCGTTCAATAATTAAAGGCTTAGACAACATATATTTCATTAACTCAATTTAAAAAATAACATACACTCTAGACACAATTAGATAATGTCTCAATTTTATATAAGAGAAATACAGAGCTAAATAAATCTTTTTAATAGGAAAGTACATGGTTTCCGTGTCTATAAGATTTTAGCTAAGATAGTACATCGCCTACTCATGACCCACTCAGTTATCTTGTGCTAGTGGACAACTAATAGAGTTAAATATGGCAGACAAATAGAGTATCAATGGATCACCTCCCCTAGGCGAAACCAACACCAGTGGCTTGGTGAGATAGTCCTTGATTTTATAGAAGCCTAGCTGGTGCTTCTTCTCCCACTTAAACTCATTTTCTTGCCTAAGTTTCAAAAGATTGAAAATTTCTTTTGCCTTTCCTGCAAGGTTAGAGATGAATCTCCTTAAATAATTTATTTGCCCTAAGAACCTTTACAGTTGTTTCTTGGTCTGAGGTGGCTTAGCTTCCTAAATTGCCTTAGCTTTATTTTGATCAATGTCAATCCCTCTCTAATTTACCAAGATCCTAAGAAGTTATTGGCTTTCACTCTGAAGGATTGATTTTTAGTTGATGCTCTCATCCTCTGGCAAATCTTCCTCAAGTGTTCAAGGTGGTCAACTGCTTTCCTGGATTTTACTACAATGTCATCGATGCACACCTCCATGAAGTGTCTAAGCATGTCATGAAAATTGGCATTCATAGCTCTCTTGTATGTAGAGTTGGCATTTTTTAATCCAAAGGGCGTGATTAACCATTCAAATGTTCCGATGGAATTAGAACATTCGAAGGCAATCTTGGACATATCCTCAAGTGCAAAGAAGATTTTATTGTAGCCAGAGAAACTATTATGGAAGGATAATAGCTCATTTTTAGCGGCAATATCAAGCAATATGTCTACTATTGGCATTACATACATGTACTTTGGGGTTGTGACATTCAGATCATTAAAATCAAAACACACACGCAACTTCCCATTTTTCTTAACAACCGGTACAATACCAGAAAGCCATTGACTATACTTGGTTGGTATGATAAAACCTGCTTTTAATAGTTTCTCAATTTCTTCCTTCACCTTTAGGACTACCTCTCTTGACATCCTTTTAGGCACTCGTCGTTGTGGCATGTAATCTGGCTTAATGAGCAATTTATGCTCAACCAAGCTCTTCTATAATCCTAGCATTTCATCATAATTCCATGCGAAGTAATCCTTGTGCTCATGCAAAAGTGAGATTATTTTTCATTTTAAATCACTCCTTAACAAAGAATTGATATAAGTTAACTGAGGCTCCTTAGGGGAGCCGAGATTGACCTCCTCCAAAGGGTCCTGAACTCTGGTCAATATGTGATCTAGTTTTATAGGTGCAGGTTCTAGGTCTTAAAGCTGTATCTCCTCTAGGCCATCCTCCTTTAATTCCTCTTCGTAAATGACCTCAGCACTTTTTATCTCTAGAGTTACTTTTGCTTTTATCTTATCAAGGAGTTATTGCAACTGAATTCTAGATATGGCAGCTGTAACTACCATCATTTCCTTTTTTTATATATTTATCACTCATCATAAACTCATCTATAACAAGCTCCACCCTTGTCCATTTGTAAGGCACGATTGTAAGTGTAGTGTCAAGTTCTTTTGTTGAATCTCCCATTTCGGCCTTCTGTATGCCTTCTCTAGGAATAGTGAGTCCAGCTGTCATGGTAGATTTTGCACAGAGGATATGACTTATGTCATGGGAGTCACATGCTGCTGCCCCCTAAGCCCTTTGGTGAGGTCTTCTTCAAAAACTGGATAAGACTTATGTCAGCATCATAGTGTTGGACCTCCATTGCATCATAGTGTTGGACCTCCATTGCATCGAAATGAGCCGTAAATGGCTTGGCATCTTCCCATATGAATTCTACATCTTAAAAAACAACAGATACTAGTGAAGTGATGATAAAACACACTAATTTATGTGTATCCAATTTGTCCCAAAAAGAGCTTGAGAATTTATAATTAAATGAACCAAAAAGAAAGTAGTGGTGGAAGAAAAAAGAAAAAAAAAATTAATAAAGGGAAATGATGAATTAAATTATAAGAAAGAAAAAAGTCATCTATTCTAAGAAAAATATATATAATTTCTTCTGATATAAATTATAAGCCAACCAGATTTAAAAGTCAAAACAATCAAAACCGTTCCAATATAAAGGCAACACTGCATGGAATGAAGAAGCTTAAAGGCAAGACCACGAGAGGCAGAGCATAATCCCTCACTTGCGCCGACGTAGTTGTTGTCGCCGTTTGTCACCGTTGCGTTGCCAGGTAAGTTCGCTTCTCCTTCTCCTCCTCCTCCTCCTTCTTCTTCTATGCCTTTTGATACTGTGTGAGTGATTTAGGCAAGAGTTTGCGCTTTTAACTTAAGTATTTTTTTTTTTTTAAAGAAACATGTGTCCATGTTAAGAAATGCGTGTCCAATTTTTAGTATTCTGAAAATGGCCCGAAAACATCTTGTCGCCTTGTCATCTCGTTTCCGTGTTGAAAATGGGGAAACACCGAAGATCGCATTGTAAGCCACCTGAGTATCAACTTCAACTTCAATAATCTTAAAATCCAGAGACCATGCAATCAGTGACGAATCTTAAAAAAAAAATTTCTGAAGTCAATATAAAGATTTTTTTGTAGTCAAGATTTTTTTTTTAATAAAAATAGTGTCAATTGATTTGCCATTTACACGTACGTCTATCATTAATATTTAAATATATGATGAATTAATTTAAATAAATGTATAATTTTGAAAAAAAAAAAAAAAGAGTTAATTGACCCTCATTTTAAACCATAAATCCGCCATTGCATGCAATAGACAGACCACGAAAAATACCCAAAGCTCTGCCCCCAAAAACATTACAAACACCAAGATTGCACATACAACCATATATTTAAAGATACTATTTTAAAATTTAAAATCATACGTTAATATTATATATGAGTTAACTTATGCTATTAAATTTATTTAAATTTTATTTTGTTAAAAACATAAATTAATTTATGTATTCTAATATTTTTTATTTAATTTAATTTAAAAAAATTATTATTTAGTTGTTATATTTTAAGGAAATTAATTATTTAATTTATATATTTTAAAAATATATTATTTAATTTCTTTTTTTTTTACTTCCATTAAAATATTTAGTTATTTTGTCAAATTTTTTGTTAATCAGTAAATTCAATACTAGTTAAATTACTATTTAATCTTTCTATTTTAATGAAATTAATTAATTGATCATTGTATTTTAAAAATATTATTATTTAGTCTTTCTATTTTACTAAAATAAATTTGTTAATCCTTATATTCTAAAAAGCATATTCCTAGATAAAAATGAAAAATTTTATTGTGTAGAGACTAAATTTAAATTTATATTTTTTTAAAATTATTCAAGTTTAACTTTTCAATTCCCTAAGCATATTTTTGTATCTATTTAGAATCCATTTTCTTAGATTATTTAGAGATTTACATCGGCTAATACTCGCTAAGTATTGTTTTTTAATAGAAAA
The DNA here is from genome assembly GCF_030052815.1 of Hevea brasiliensis. NCBI lineage: Eukaryota > Viridiplantae > Streptophyta > Magnoliopsida > Malpighiales > Euphorbiaceae > Hevea > Hevea brasiliensis. The sequence continues at coordinate 114,094,583 of NC_079495.1, forward strand.
AATATAAAAATATTGTATAAAAAATTAAATAAAAATATTTAAATAATTTAAAAATATATATATAAATTCAGATTTAGTCTTTACATAATAAAATTTTTATTTTTAATCTAGAAATATATTTTTAAAATATAAAAATAAATTAAGTTGTTTTACTAAATTAATATGAAAAATTAAATAGTAGTGTTTTTCAAATTAAAAGGTTAATTAATTAATTTCACTAAAATAAAAAGAATATATATTAATTTGATTAACACTAAAACTCATTAACTAATGAAAAAATTAACAAAAAGAATAAATAATCTAAAAGACTAAAAAAAGTTATTAAATTTAAAATATAAGAATTAAATAATTATTTTTGTTAACATGTAGAAATTAAATAATAATTTTTTTTAATTTATATGTTATAAATTTTGAGATTTGGTATCCAAAATATTGAAAAATAAATTTGTGACGATAAAATTCACATTTCCAAAAAGAAAAGGGTATAGTTGGCAATGAGTGAAAAGTTGGGGAGAATTTTGTCATACAAAAAAAACCTGCGTCTCGTAAGAGAAGCAAGCAGCTTTTCTGCTTGGCCTTTGTGATTCTTGCTCTGCTTGGTGTATCCCTCAACGAAACTGAAGGATTATTTTGAATGATCAGAGAAATTCCCTCTGGTAAATTCTTTCAAATCCGATTCGATGCTACTTTGCTAATCTAGTTTTTATTTTTTTTTCTTTTAATATCCTTGTAATTATATTACTTGCTCTAGCTCTCCTTCGATGAATCATCCTTTTCGCTTCTAATCTTCTTTCATCCTTTTTCTCGGAAACCAAACAGAGGATAGAATCAATCATCTTTCTGGAATCGAAAACTGGTTTTTACTTCTTTTGGATTCATAATGGATGCTGCTTCGTATTTTTGGGTTGGATTTGGTTTTGATAAATATGTGTGGAATCTAGGTCTTTTGATTGATTAGTGGACCTTTCGAGTTTAGTAGGGAAGATTTTCGTATTTGTTAGTTGAGCTAAGCGTGCTTCTTTTTGTATTTGTAGTTAGGGTTTGGATATGAGGGTGCTGCATCGTCTGAGCTTGTGGATTGTTTCCACTTGAAACTATGCAAATTTAGCATTTGGTTCAGTTCCTTGTTAGATTCTAATGCAACGCTAGTGTATTTTTATCTTTATATTCATTTTAAGGAGCCTTATTTGATAACAAGGAACAAAGAATGTATGGTAGAGCAGGCCTTGAACGATTTAAAAAGGCTCAATCTTCAGACCCATTCTCAGTCACTGTCAATTCAGCTCCCAAAACCACTACCCAACATGCTTCTAGGCCAGTTATCCATCCCTCAGTTCAATATTTGCAGTCTCAGACACAAACCCAATACGAGTACCAACCCTATGTCCCTCAAAAGCCAGCAGGGCTTGAGGCAGGACCATTGGTTGGGCAGACTCAGCAGGTGACCCACGTTGGAGGGGGGCAGTCAACTTGGCAGCCACCAGATTGGGCGATTGAGCCTCGACCAGGAGTTTATTATCTTGAGGTTTTGAAGGATGGAGAGGTACTTGATCGGATTAATCTGGATAGAAGGAGGCACATATTTGGGAGGCAATCTCATACATGTGATTTTGTACTTGACCATCAGTCTGTTTCACGCCAACATGCTGCTGTCATTCCTCACAAAAATGGAAGGTTAGATCTTTCCTTAATTTTCTATGATGTTGCATTACTTGGCCTTGTAATTGGATCTTTGCTCTACAATTCTGTGATTTTGTTTTGGGAAACCTTATTGTAATCTTTTGCTTAGTTATTATTTTGTAAATTAGGTATCTTAATTATTTTTAACAATGTAACATAAATTAGATTTGTTCACCAATTTTTCATTTTGAGGGTTGATGCTTCTTTTTAAGCATTAAGACTATCAAGTTATTGTTGAAAAATGTTTATCAATTGAATGGTCACTATTAACAATTGATTAGACTACTAAGTCTTCCCAAGTTACTTATCCACCACCTTCAGTGATGACATTTCCCCTTAAATTTCCACTTGTCAAGACTTTGAGAAGAGTCTTTTTCTTGCTTGGATATTGTTTAGCTTTCTCATGCTAAAAGTTTCTTTGTAATTCATATGTATCGTTAACTTCTGCAGCGTATTTGTAATTGATTTGGGGTCTGCACATGGTACATTTGTGGCAAATGAGCGGTTGACCAAAGATACCCCTGTTGAGCTTGAAGTGGGCCAATCTTTGCGGTTTGCTGCCTCAACACGAACTTATATCTTGAGAAAGAACGATGCTGCTCTTTTCCCACGTCCTCCACCACCTTCGGAGATTAATCTGCCACCACCTCCTGATCCATCTGATGAGGAAGCCGTTGTTGCTTATAATACTCTTTTAAATCGATATGGTCTTGGCGGCCCTGATCTACTGTCTAGATCTAGCAAATCTGGTAGCTCAGCAAGTGGTAGAGATGACAGCCAGCAGTCTGGCAGAGCCTCAAAGAGAATCAAAAAAGCAAGAGTAGCTTTCAGAGATCAAGTTGGGGGAGAATTAGTTGAAGTTGTTGGGATTTCAGATGGTGTAGATGTAGAAACGGAGCCTGGTCCAATAGGTGTAAAAGAAGGAAGTCTTGTTGGAAAATATGAATCCCTTATACAGACTACAGTAATACCGAAAGGTAAGGAACAATTGCCAGCAAAGGAAAACAATGCTTCCCAAACAGGTGTTACTAATAAATTGCAAGAAGTCTTGAATAAAGTCAAGACTGTTCCCAAAAGTGGTGTGCATGATGACCTTTATGGAGAAGCATTTTCTGGCAAATTGGGGTCTTCCTGGGCGTATCCTATGGTTACTTCTGGCAGCAAACTGGATCCTCCAATTAAGGATGACAAACAAAAGGATATTGCTGCTTCAAGTGGAAAACTAGAGAACAACTCGAACTTGTACAACGATGACAATGATGATGATTTATTTGGTGACTAATTAAATAGTGTTGGAAGGATGCTGTGTTGTTCTTTCATAGGTGCTTTGGAGAGCAGCAGCCAGTGGACATAAGAGACCACTGGTTCCTTTGTAGATGGGAAATTTTGTTGTAATTCGTTGGAATATCTTTGTAGTGGAAGACCACCCAATTTGGGATTTTTAATTTACAACTTAGTTACATTTGGACTGGTTTCGAACTTATTGTTTTAAGCTGGAAGAAATGAAATTGAATTGACTTGTGGTATTTCTTTTAGCAGGTTATCAATTTCTTTTAAGAGAGATTAATTGCAATTTAGATTACAGAAATACTATTTTACATGATGCTGATTGCAATTTATACTATGTGTTTGCTTCAAGATATATAATGCCCCTTGTGTACAGAAACTAAAGAAATTATAGAATTCAAAGTTCGGCTGATCCTGAAGAGTGAAGAGTATCAATTAGGGGTGAGCATTCGGTTTAAACTGAATCGAATTGAACCGAATCGAATTAAATTATAAAAATCAAATCGTAAATTTTAGAAATCGAATCGAACCGAAATGGGTAAAAATCGAATTGAATCGCTCTATTTTGGTTCGGTTCGATTTAAATCAATCGGTTTGATTTTTTATTAATTTTTTAATTTAGACTTGATTTTCAAGTTATTTGGTCTAATTTTAACTTTAGTTTGAACCTAATAACCATTAATTAATGAAATTAAACAATTAATATATATAAAATTAAATATAATTCATAAATTTTTCATAAAAATAAATTAATTCAAAAATCGATTCGATTCGATTTAATTCGATTTGACTATATAAATTATTATTCAGTTCGGTTCGGTTTAACCGATTTTTTTTTCTCTTTAAAACCGAACCGAAATAATCGAAATTTTTATAATTTGAAACCGAACCGAACCGATTTAATTTTAAAACCGAACCGATTAAACTGAATTGACTCGATTCGATTCGATTTTTTGATTTGAACCGAATTCTGCTCGGCCCTACTATCAATCTTTTGCTAAAAATATATTAATTTTATAAATTTTAATTTAATGATATTGTATTCTAGGCAGGGGCTAGAACCGCATGTACCATAGTACCAGTTCCTAGCTTGACAACAAGTTCAGGGCTTGGATTCGGGTCAAGTGAGCTCAAAGGTTCATCATAAATTTCAGTGGCAGATTAAAAAATAAAAAAAATAAATAAATAAGTTAACAAGTAAAATGTTTTTTCTGGAGTCGAGATTTTCTTTGTAAATAAAACGAGTCAATTGAAATAAAAGAAAAAAAATATATAGAATTGGGTAAATTTTTATATGAGTTTAAACATACTGGGTTGGGCTTCGGCTTGAACCTTCTGAGTTCAATATGAGTTCATTAAAAATTTCATTGGCCAAGTTTAGTCTTTGGCCTCAAATTTACCTCAACTGTCTAAATAATTAGTATTACTTGTTCAGGGTAGAGCTTGAATCCACATAAAATTTTTCTTTCTTTTTTATTTTTTATTTTTTTTAATTTTATTATTATTATTATTATTATTATTATTATTATTATTATTATTATTATTTGTTTTTAACAATCGATAAGTATCATAGTTGATGGGAGTAGGACAATTAGTAGGATGTTGATGTGAACACTCAAATTCTCATTGCTTATTGTATGATGCACAAATCAACCATAGTATTTAATTTCACCATGTGATTTTGGGGTATGCATTCAATAGTTTTAATAAAAAAAAAGTTGAATCATATCGATCTAGTCCAATTTTTTGGTTTAGTTATTCAAGTTAATCAGTTTGGTTTTGTTTAATATTTCGGGGAACTTCGATTTTCGGTTTAATTTTATTTTTTTTATCGATCTCCTCATTCTCTCTACCTCTTCTTCTTCTTTACTTCTTTGACTAGGCAAAGGTAGCTCGCATTCATCTATCCTTCAATTCTTTGACTAGGTAGAAATATGGCTCGTGTTCGTTTGTCCCTGATGAGCTCATGATTTATGGCCATTGTGAGGTCATTTTGCTTGAGTTTTATTGATGTTATGAAGGTTTTTAATTTGGTGAGTTTTAAGTTAAGGAGTGTTTCTCATGTTTTGATTTTGTTTTAGTGTTTAATGGATGAAAAGTTAGTCCAAAAACCCTTAGAGATGAAGTATAGATGATTTCATCTTAATGATCTTAACTGGGGCAATAAAAAGAGGAAAAAGGGCATATGAGGTAGCAAAGAGCACACACTAAGGCATGTATTATCATGGATGAACAAGCTTAAGGTGTGTACTATGCAAGAGCTAAAGAAAAAGGGCCAAATTCTAGACAAAGAAAACACGCCCTAAGGTGTGTTAGCAGAGAAAACACATGCCCAAGGCATGTATCTTGAAAAACACAAGCCCTAGGGCATGTGAATGAGGACTCACATGCCTTAGGGCGTGCGGAATGCAAAAAGGTGAGAAAGGCCACTAGTTTGAAGAGTACACACCCTAGGGCATGTGAGAAAGCAAAATGCAAACCCTAGGGCACATTAATGACAAGAAATTTATCTTGTTTTGTGAAATAAAAGGGGATATTGGAGGACTTTCTAATCTAACTCAATCAAGACTTTCTAAGAGAGAAAATGAGATATTTTCTTCACCAAAATAAGAGGGAGATCATTCTAAACTCAAGACACAATAACCCTAGCCTGGAAGGAAGTTAAAGCAAGGGAGATCAAGCAATAAGATTGAAGACCCAAGGTCCATTAAAGAACTTCTAATAAGCTTTTCTATTCTTTCATCAATTTAGTTTTATTGATGGGTTCTATCAACGGATTGCTTTATTTATTCAATGAATTGTTTTGTTTATTCTTCATCTTTTGTATTCATTAATAGCATGATAAGCTGGTTTCTCTTTCTAATGTTAGGGATGTAGCACTTAAAATTAGGGATAAATTTTAACAAATATCCCTGAACTTTTATGGTTGCAATATTACAATCCTTCAACTTTAAAATGTAGCATAAAACCCCCATAAACTTTTAAATTTTTCACAATAAAATTCCTCTGACTTTCAATTATTGATTTTTCTGTTAAAAATTGACGTGAACAGCTCCCACATAGTACTTAGTCAACATTTCTCTCACCTCTCTTATGCAAAGTGTAAAATTATTCTCTCTACACGTGAAAAATTATTCTATCTATAGAGAAGAGAATGATTCAATTTACCTATGGCTTGAGAGAGAAAAGAAAAATATTGACTAAGCTCCATATTGAAACTGTCCAGGTTAACGTCTAACTGAAAAACTAATAATTAGAAGTTAGAGGGATTTTATTGTGCAAAATGTGAAAATTAATAGGGTTTTATATTACATTTTTAAGTTGATAGACTGTAATATTACAACTAGATAAGTTCATAGATGATTGTTAAAATTTATCCTTAAAATTAGAAATGACTGCAATTTGATTTTCATTTAATAAATTGGGGATTTTACTTTAATTCATTCTCTTGTTTCTTTAATGCTTACTTAGTATTTGGTACTCACTTTGCATGATCAAATATATAAATTGAAGAATTGAAAGGTGAATTTTGGTATAGGAAATACAACATTTTGAATTCGGGATTCATGACCTAGAGATAGGTTAAAACCCTTTGAGGAATTTTATTTGCATAATCAAATAACCTAATGGGTTTTAATTGGTTTAGTACCATTAGAGTAGGTGTTAACTTAGTTAAAACACATATTTGTTGCCTTGGGAGAGGACATTGTATTAACTAGGATTATTCTCCTTCAAAGTAAACTCACCCATAATTGAAAATGAATTAAATTATATATCATAGTTAATTCAATGAATTAAATTATATATCATAGTTAATTGATGTTGTAAACCTAACTCTGGAGTCTTTTATCCCTTGGTTGTTGAGTTTATTGTGTTTAATTGATTAATTTATTTATAAATATCTATTCTTTAAATTTAAATTGAGCTCAAATTCGATGGTTTAAATAATTGAAATTAATATAGTTTAGTATTTAACATGATCCTCTAGGAAACACTAATTTCAAAGTGATAATCTTATCACCAATTTTCCTCACTTTCACCATCTTATCTTTGAGTCATGGTTTTACAATGATTCTTACCCCTTTTTGATTCTTCGCAATCCCAGAGCACCACAATTTATAACCTATGTTACCAATGTCTCTTGCATTTTTCCCGATTACTTATTTCCTTGAAAATAAGCTACGTCAACTCTCCTATCCTCTTTATAGCATCCGCAAACTCGATTTACTTTCCAATAAATAGCATGAATAATTTTGAAATTTTATTTTACTTTTTTTTAGTGAAGTATTGAATTTAGGCAAATTCATATATTCTTTAGAATACGTAGTCCAAACCAGGTGTTGCCAAAACTAGTTTTTAATCATCAAGCCGTTTTTGTGTTAAAAGAGGTTAGAAATAAGAATTTAACTAGCTAAATGCTGGTGTTATACACAAGTTTAGTACAAATTAATTTTTTTATATCTAATTTAAGTTTTAGTATTTCATTTTTTTATTAAAAGTATTTTTAATATTTTTTATACAATCTGATTATTAAAATTTATAGTATGTAGCTATAATACTCTCATTTTAATATTTTATTTTTAATTCTTGCATATTTCATTTAAATATTTCAATGAAATTACATTACACTTTTTGCAATCTATTTTCTATGAAAAAAAATAAATTAATTAACATATACAATTAAAATATATTATCACTTATAAAAATAAATAAATAAAAAAGATTAAAAAAATATAAAAGTGTCATTATGATGATTAATAAATAAATAATCCTGAGATTATTTAAATTTAATTGAATAAATATAGTTATATATTTTGTAAATTTTAGCCTTAATTATAGTATTAAACTAAATTATATTGTCTCTTGGTTGATAAAGCATGGAATTGATGATGTGGACAAAGAGGTTGATTCTCATAATGTTGTTTTGGCTATGGGATCTTCTTATGAGAATCAAGCTAAGTTTGGTAGTGTTATCTTGGACTGTAAATCCCTTTTACAGCAAGGGAGTAATTACTCCATAAGTTGGGTTAGTAGGCAAGTTAATAAAACAACTCATGCTATTGCTAGAGGTGCCTTAGCTTTTGCCAACCATTTTTTTTGGATTGGGCCCCCTAGCTCATGAATTTATTATTATTATTATTATTATTATTATTATTGAATAATCAATATTATAACAAATACAATTACCTTTTTATTAATTAATTACATAGATTACAATATATGCATTAATCTTAAATATAATTTAAATGATTAAATAAAAATTAAAATATGAATATAATAACATTTAAGGAAAAAGTAATAATTAATAATAAGCAAGTCAAGCTCTTATTGTGCCACATAACTGTTTTAAGAGAAAACTTGCCACGTGGCTGCTTGAAGGAAAATGTGGCTAGTTTGAAGAAAAATCCATTTACATAAATTGGGTTGACTCACTTAATCCAACAACGCACACTGATTTTTTTTTTTTTTTTGGAGATACAATTGGCTCTGTCTAGAGTTTGAATCCAAGGCTTTACAGCTTTGGAGATAATTTTAGTGTCACTTACTTAAAACTCATTAGTTAATGACCTATTTATTTAATTATGCATTTTTAATTTGTTTTATAAATTTAAAATAGAACAGTTTCATATAAATTATAATTATGTAAGAGAATGATTTACAAATATTAATTTCACAAACTTTGAACTTTATTGTGTATTTGAATAATTTTAATTAATTTTGATATTTGAATATTTTAATGATGTTACTTACCACCGGTCCTAACTAGCTATTTAAACAGGTTAAACACAGAGGCGGGTCCAATGTAGTAAAAGAGGGGTTAATTGAACCTCTTGTTTTTTTTAATTAGTCTTATATATTTATATATTTGTTTAACTTAAGCCCTTGGTATTAAACTTTTTTTCAATGGAGAATATATCCTTGATATATTGAATAAATTATTATGTACTCGTAGTGTATGTGCACCTTCACTTACAAAGGTGTGGGTCTTATTTTTTTAAACTTCAGAGTTAACTGCTTTTATATAAGTATTTGATATATTATTTTTTAATATATAAAAAATAATGGATAATTTATTTATATTTTGATCCAAAATTTTTTTTCTAGATCTGGTTAAACACATTTTATGTTAATACATGTAAATGATTTATTTATTTAAATAAATTATATAAGTCATATCATGAAACCTATGTCATAAATATATTTATATTAAAATTAAATATTTCAATTATTAATTAAATGGACCACATTTAAATTAGATATATCTATATCATACATATATTGACACGGCCAGTTTATGATGCATCAACATATAAATTGCCAGTTCTAACGTAGACAAAAAAAAAAAAAGAGAAAGAAGAAGAAGACAATGGAATCCAAATTGCATATATTATGCGATAAGAAAGTGAAGCAAAATTCACTAGGCAATGCGTTGGCATCAACTTAATATGGAACAAGGGGGAAGAGCCTGCCATTTTGGAGTTGAATGTAGGGCCATATGAAATGGAGTAGAGATTGACTATTGCCATTTAGAAGCTACGTTTCTCCAGCTACGCACACCCCAAGGTTGACATTATTTGCCTGCTGTCTTGGTTATCATGCTCTCTATGAAGACTTCAAGTGTTCTTTTTTCTCTTGTTTTATTCATGAGAATATTTATAATATTTTGTCTCTCTGTCTTGTGATGAATGAGCATAAGGATCTAACAACGGATCTTCCTTGTCAAATATAAAGCATTATGATTTATTCTGGTTACATATCATAATTTTGTTTATTGGAAAAATTTTTGCTTAAATTCGATTTATTATGAATTTTAGACATAAATATATAAAATTCATGCATTTAATAAATGGGTCTCACCATATATTTTGTGTCTTGGATTCATAGTGGATCAGGTTTAGATAAGAAAAATCTTTGTGTCTAATGATATGATTGTTTAAAATTATTTTTAGCTTGTAAATATTTCTTTATATATAATTTAAAATAATTCTATTTGTTTATTTTTATGTTGAAATATATAATTTTTTATTTAATAAAATATTAACATTATATATTATATATTAATATATTATTTTTTTATTAATACTTTAATTCAATAATATTATTAGAGTCATTTTTGTAATTACTTAATCTCAAAATTAAATGAAAATTAAATAAAAAATGTCATTAATTTTTCATCCTTCCTTCTATGCATTTCTCTACAAGCTCTAATTCTTCCTCCTTTAGACTCAGCTAAGCCTTTAGATCGTTTAAACTGGTCAGATTAGGCATTGTAATCGAGATGCCCCATGTATGGATCTTATTTTAGTGGGAATAAAACTATTATTATTTAATAATTTTATATTTTAATTAATTTAATCTATTAAATAATAATTTTATAAGTTAAACCACCCTTTGATCTCTTGTGACTGCTGATGTGTTATGAATGTGTGTGACGTGAAATTGGAATTCCAAATTTCAGTAGAATACAACACGTGGTGGGCGTATTTTGGTGAGTAATTACACGTCGGGGTCGTTTTTCGCGTTTTATGTGGGGAGAGACCAGAAGTCATTCCAAGCAGAGAGGAACATGCTCTGGGCGTGTTCTGGTGGAGCTGCGCACCAACGGGCGTGTTTCGTCTGTTTTGGCTCGTGGAGTTGATTTGAATCGTGAAGACATACAGGTAAAGAGTTCTCGGCTTCCAGGATTGATTCTTTTAGCTTTAAAACCTGATTTTCATTGGCAGATATGATTTTTACGGAAAATATTTTTTTAGAAAATAATTTCTATAAAAAATATTTTCTATATATAAATGATATATTTTCTGTAAAATAAATTGAGCCTAAATGGCACACATTTTAAGATAATCTTCCGTCGTAAAGGGAATGTTATAGATAGTGCTTATATCTTAATTAAAGTTCATCTTTCTTAGTTTAAGATGATCAAATAAACTTTTCATTCAATTATTATTTTTTTTTAGAATTCCTTAAATTATCTTTTAATTAAGGTTAAATTTATATTTATTTTAAAAAAAAGTTACATTTATGTTTATAATTATTATTTATATTGTATCCTTCACAATTATATAATGGAAGTAGATCCTAATGAAAGTCTTGTAGCTTTAATAGATTCAAAGATTTTCAATAGGGAAGAATCTTATGACCACCAATCTTGAAAAGAGATATAGATAGATAATGAGGATGTTAGAGCAGGTGCATACTACTTTCAGAGATAACATAGCAATATGTGACATGATTATTATGTTTCAAATCCAGGGCGACAGTGGCAATTTATCGAATGCGATGCTTTAGGATATAACATAGCAATCATAGCAATTGCTATTGATGAAGAGCTCCTTGTTGATGACACTTTTGCTTCTGTTTATGCACTTTATTGCCATTGATGTTTTAATTTTTAGTTTGCTACGTACGTTACTGTTATCTTCTTACATGGCAGGGGCCCATATATATATATATATATATATATATATATATATATAATGTTTATGATTGGTTGAGTGTATAAATTATTTCATACATTTCTTATAGTGTAAACGCTACTTTATACATTGCGGCTTATTTTTCTATTGAAAGTGTTATCTTTCTATTCTCTGTGTATGTATTGCTGTTTCTTTAATCTTATTGCAGGCTCTACGACATTAAAACTGAAATTATTAATTTCTCCTCTTATTTTATTATGGGAAAATGATTAAAAAATTCTCAACTTTCTTATTTTTAACAATTACATTTTAAATTTAAAATTTTTACAATTATACCCTATACTTTATAAATGGTGCAATTATAACCTCTCATTAGTGGCACCATTAATGATGGATAAAATTATCATTTTAGCCTCTATCTTTAGAAAGAAAGGGAAAAAAAAAAAGCTGCGTATTTTCAAAGACTAAATGCTACATTTTTAAAATTGAAATTATTAGTTTCTCCTTTTATTTTATTATGGGAAAATGATTAAAAATCCTTAATTTCCTTATTTTTTACAATTACATTTTAAATTCAAAATTTTAATAATTATACCTTATACTTTATACATACATCGTTGCAATTATATCCTCTCGTTAGCTGCACCATTAACGATGGACAAAATTACCATTTTAGCTTCTATCTTCATAAAGAAAGGGGAAAAAAAAAAAAAGGCCCTTGTTCTTTCAAAGACTAAATGCTACCTTTTTTCTTGAGCCCATCCTCGAACACAAGAAGTCATCTTCCTCCCTAAATCACAACAACACCTACCTTCTATTCTCGTCTTCTGCCTCTCTTCACCAAAGTCTAGCCTCACCACTCCACTCTTTATCGTAACACATCGACATAGAGCCACATCACCCCTTCCATTTGATACTTACAAATAGCACCTTAATCTCCATTTCCTTCATATTGCTCACTTACACACTCTCCCTTTCATCTCCATTGACCCACAATCACATTACCTTTTTTGTTTCCATACACCCTTCCTTTCCACCCATAGAAACCCTTACACAAACCGAGCATGATGATTTCTACCATCTCCTCTCTCTCTCTGTGGCACCTTTTATAGCATCTCCCTCCCCACAAATGACACCCACTTGTCTCCCCTGTTCCCTCAAACTCATCGACCTTAATCTCACCTCAACCCAACGTTGCCTCGACCCACTTACCTCTCAAAAAACCATCATCTATTTTCTCACCCAAAACTCTAACGGGACAGCCCCCCCTCATTTCCGCCTTGAACTTCATAGTCTTGACTTGACCATCTCCTTCCTTAAACCTGAAGCAGCCTCGAAGAAAGAAAATGGGAAGGAGCTGAAGTGATGGCATGGAAGAGATGGGTAGTAGGGAACGACAATAGCAGGGCCAATAAGAATGTGTCTCTATTAGTGGAGTCGAACATAACATGCAGCTGAGGGGTGGAGAAATGAGGTGTGTGTGTGGCAACAAGAGAGAGGGAAGAGGGACTATAAAATATGTGGAGGAATTTTTTTTTTTTTTGTAAAGCATTCGAGGTGAGGGATAGTGAGAGTAAAGCTGGAATGGCAACAATAGGTGGCATGTGATTTCATTGGATAAGGGTGAAAGAGATGGCAGAAATTATTTGTCGAGTCTGTGGATTCAAGAAGTTGTGAGTTAAGAGGAAGGAATGCGTTCAAAGAAGGAAATGACAATGCGCAACCTCGAGGATAAGATTTTTTTTTTTTTAAGAATTCTTATGTGGCAATTCTATTAGTATTAACAATGCCACTACTGGAGGGGTGTAATTGTATTGATATTATAGGGTGTAATTACTAAAATTTTTAATTTAGGATGTAACTGTAAAAAATTATGAAATTTTAAAATTTTTTTATCATTTTCCTTTATTATTGTGGAAGCTTAATTTTTTAAAAATATTTCACAAGATGTGTTTTTCTATTGTATTTTTGTACATTAGCAATGCTAAGGGACTTTTCTTTTCTTTTTTTTTTTTTTTTTTACTAAAAACATATATTATTTCATTACATATGAAATAAGATTATATGGCCCAAGACCATAAAAGATAAACATCTACAAAAACTTTAGCCTAAGCCCTAACAAATAGGAAACCCTAGGGATGAATTAGGTATGAGCCAAAACTCAACTTTCTCATCACCAATGCCACCTTCCTTCAACAGCAACTCTCCAATGGCCACTGTTGCAAGGGTTTTACGATCGCTGGACGATTCCCACTGAAGTGGAGAGTGAGGAGTTGCCACTTTAATTTTGAGAGAAATTAAAGAAAACCATTTTTATTTTGGAAAAGATTTGACCACTTCTAAGGCAGAGATTCTAGGTTCAAGATCCTTATATGTGTGGGGAAGGTGTTAGGCACCCCACATCATCCCTCAATAAGGGCAAGTAGATTTAAAGGTGTGCTCTTTATAACTCAAGATCGATAATATTACTAGGTTTAAAATTACGATGTTGCTTCCCATTGTTTATTAAAGGAAGCTTGATATTTTACTATTCTGGGTTTTCCAAGAACACGAGTAAATAGGACGGCCTCAAAGTGAGTTGCGATTGTGTCTATTTATTATGCATAAATGTATTTTATTAAATTTCTCCCTCCTCAAAATTAGGACTCTGATTCCAAAGAGGTATTACTTGGTCCTTAGATATTCACAATGAGTGAGGAGGACTCTCGGCTCACATATTATTCATCTCGTCATCGGTATCCAAATAATTGAGGGTGCAATATGTATGCGAAAATCGGATTAATACGAGTAAAGACTTTCATTCCTTTCAATTAGGACTCTAATTCAAAAGAAATATGTTAATTATAACCTAGAGAGTTTTCTTCATTAATGAGGACTCTCTGTTAATGAAGAAAGGTCCCATCCTCGGCTTAATTATTCATAAGGCATTTCCGGCATTAATCCACTTCCAAATTATTTACATGTTTATAAAATAGTTGGTTAATTTTGGATGCTCTTTATGGGAGGACTCTCACTCATATTTAGATAAATCACAAATGCAAGGGTACTAAAAAGGACTCTCCATTGGACCCAAACAAAAATTTATAAAGCATGAGGCTCATGTAAGGACTCTCATGTGAACCCATAATGTTGAATTGCAAAGTTCTTGAAAATCGTTAAGAAAATTTTAGAGAAAGGACTCTCTCTCTTTTGAGAAATTTTTAGAGAATGTTAATCAGATGCTAATTGTAAATATGAACTCCAGTAGAGGACTCTCTCTCGTACTCTCATTATTTTGAATACTACAGACGGATAATAGACAAGAATATTTATAAAATGATGCAAAGAATAGGATGGTTCTACTTTCAAAATTCTATATAAGTATGCGAATGGCAAATTGTGCGTGTTATTTTCCAATCTCTTTCCCATTATCCAAACTCCTTTCCTTCTCTCTTTATTTTCGATCTCTTACTAGTCACCCGAACTCTCCATGTTCATCCTGATTCGTCAAAACCCTCATACTCACTATTTTCGATCTCTAATCAGATCTGAGTTCTTTATGCCAAGACCCCTCTTATTATTTCTGATCTCTCTAATCAAATTGAACTCCCTATATCAACATCCCTTTTTGCTCATTATTTTCGACCTCTCATCCATCCTAACTGAGCTCTTCTCTTTTCCTCTGAACTCTAAACACCATTTATTATCATCCGAAATTTATTTCTACACTACTAAAAAGAAACACATACTTTTCAAGATAATAAGATGATAGAAAATAGTAATATTTGTGAGGTATGCTAGTCTAACCCTAATCTACTCTAAAATTTTGGTATGACCTAAACATTTTAAAAGTTCAGATTCTAGCTTACGCCACTAATGCAGCCTAATTATACCCAATAAGAAGAAAAACTATTTTAAAGCATTTACCTACGAAGAACTCTAAAAGTGATGGGAGAGCAGATGTGGATTCTTGCGTCCCAATGGGACCGCTAGGGCTAGGTCGCCCAAAGCACCTTTTGAAGTGATGAGAGTGACGAGGACGAGATCCTGATGACAAACCCCGAAAATGGACCACGAAACTATCGAACAAAACTATTAAAGATGGGGAACAGGGTATATTGGGATTTTTATAGTCAAGATTCTTTAAAAAACATGTTTCTAAAGCCTCTCTTTAGTGACTTTATATTCAGGAGAAAAACAAAGAATTTAGGACTAAAGCTTGAAGACTAAAGGTCAAAGATCGAAAGTAATCTCAAATAAATAAAGACCAAGAACTCTAGACCTAAGAGCAACCCCCCCCCCCCCCCAGCCGTCGCCCCCCTCTTCAAAAGACCCATTCTACAGTGAACATTTTAGGTATTTATAGGGAATGGGCGTCTCCAAATGGACAACTAAGATTTTTTATGGAAAGAATGAAGGGTGTGGATTTCGGAGAACAAAATCTGAGGATCAAGAATTAAAAAGACCAAGAATTGAGGGCCGAGATTTAGCTCAGGACTCTTTTATCCTTTTTTCTCTAATCCAATGGCTGGGGATTCTACCTTACAGAATGGATCAAAGGGCTAGGAATAAAAGGTGCCAAATCTGTTTGTTACTTTTAATTGAACAACCCAAAATCAATTCTTATAGATGAGATTAAGGGTGCAGATTGGGGCTTACTAAAATACTTAACTGCCTCAAATTTGATGGTTTAGATCCTTCCTTACAAACGGGTGGATGGTGGGGATTGGATCGTACTCCAAATGCTTTAACAAACTTAGATCCGATGGTGGGAAAGCTAATTTCACAAATCAAAGGTCTTGATTCAAAGTAACCTCTGAAGTTCTAATTTTTCCAACCTTTCGATCTTTGTTGGTTAACTTCTCAATCTACCCGATCCCTTAATCTTACTCCCTTTTGATTGATCTCTCAATAGTTATTTCTAAATACTCTCCCACTTGATCTCTGTTCCTTCCCCTTGCACATCCGATCTCTTATTACCTTCCCGATCTCTTTTTTATCTGTTCTCTGTATCTGATCTAACTTGGTGCACATCGAATATCGAGAAAGCATTAAATTCTCAGTTAATCGATGAGCTACTTCGAGTTTTGCGAGCATTAAATGTCTAGGCCTATATATAAGGGGTGTAGGCTGTCATTCTCACATTTCCACTTTTCTTCTTCGGTCAGTCTTCGACGTATTCTTCGTCCATGCCTTATATATTCGGAGCCAATTTTCATCATGACAACCGTTTTGATCTTTTTTTGATAACTTCCTTTGCCTATCACTTGAAAATGGACAACACTGACAGTCAGAGAGTCACGAGAACATCATCCGATGAAGGCAAGGAAACCGAACTAAACGGCCAGTCTGGGACCGAAATAACCACCATTCTGATCTCTAGTTGGCTTGCTGATCCAAGCTAAAGACTGATCTCAAGTAAGGGGACTGCTAATTTCAATCTTGATATTGGTGACCGCTTCTTGAAGTTTATTTGGCTCCTAACCATCTTAAGGGTCCCGATTAGAGCTCAATTCTGGCCGATGACATCGATGATGACAACAAGCTTTTCGTAGTCTTTACCATAGTTGATGAGAGCTACCTTCCCAATCTCTGGTATCTCTTAAACAACATCTTGAGATCGGGAGGAGTCTAAACTATGGGAGTAAGATGGGTAGAATGTAAGTAGAGTAGAATGTAGATACATCTGTAATTAATGATCGGATTGGGGAGGACTGCCTAATAATGTAATCTTATCTTTTGAAAATGAAATGGACTTTTATTTAAGCTCAATTTTATTTTATTTATTTATTTATTCTATTTTTATTTATTTATTATGTTCATTATTATTTGCATTGCTCTAAATCATCCTTCCGATCCCTCTCCTATCTAATACTCTCTTTAACCAATCTCTTTCATCCGGACCCCTTCCTATCCGATCTCTAGTAATACCCTTTTCAACCGATCTCTTTCATTTGGCCCCTCTCCTATCCGATCTCTGGTCATAACCTTTTCAACCGATCTCTTTTATTCGGCCCCTCTCCTATCCGATCTATGGCCACAACTCTTTCAACTGATCTTTTCCGTGCAGCCCCTCTCTATCGATTTTCTCTTGGTGCACATCGAAAATTGGGATACAATTAAATTTTCCACTGACTGATGAGCATTTAATGCTCGGACCAGTATAAATAAGGGGAGAGGCTCAATCATTTTTCACTTTTTCTTTCTTTGTTCCCCTCAATCCTTTTGACGACTCTCTCTTAATTTCCTAGCTTTTCCAGTGCCGATTTGCAATCAAGTAATAGTTTTGATCTTTTTCCAATCACTCTTACCTTCATTGCCTGAAAATAAGTGGCACTGACGGTTAAAGAGTTGCAAGCCCACCTTCTGTTCACTTTTCATGGTCCTCTGAAGAAGGTGATGAGGCCGGATAGAGCGGGCGACCCAAAACTATTACAGCTATCATTCTGACCACTAGTCAACTCACCGGGTGGAGCTAACAGTAGGCTCCGGTCATAAGGAGAGAGCCTCTATTCGTGGATGAGCTCCCCTCAGTCCTTAGGATATTCGATTTCGAACTAATAAGCCAAGAGTTCAATCTTCCAACCGACTCCTTGGAGCTCATTCAATGTCACGGGGATCTTCGAGCTGATCACTTCTTCGAGGAGGTAGATCTGACTATAGTGTATGAAGAACAACTGAAGGTCGGACTACGGTTTCCTCTGGAGTAATTTTACAAGGATGTCCTGAGGTACCACCAAGTTTGCATCACCCAAGTGCATCTGAACTCTTGGCAAACTCTGGTGGCCTTCAGAGGATTGTGCCGAGCCAATGGACTTGAAACCACAGCGAAGGCCTTTGCCGAACTACATAGACTTGCTCGGCGAAAAGATGATGAATTTTGGTTCTTTCAAGTGAAACCGCACTATGGGCTCTTCACCGATCTCCCTTCCTCGCTAAAAAATTAGAAAGATCAGTTTTTTATCCTCTGAAGCAAAGATCCCCGTAGTTTTGAGGGGATCCTATGAAGTTGGAATTATTTGGCTGAAAGGCCCGAGAAGAAGATCATCCTGAATGATGTGGAGGATGCCATGATGAAGGAGCTTAAGAGCCAGGCGATCTCTAGTGGATATTCATGCTTGGATGTGATCGTGGCCGAACTGAAATGGTGGATGATGAACGTGATCGCCCATGAGAACATCCAGCTACAACTCTCTAATCTCGGTCCCAGGACGGGTAAAGCCTGAATCTTTGGTCTTTTAATCCTAGCGATCTTACTAACTTATTTTTCTGTGTAGATATGGCAGGAGGTGAGGTTGTGAAGGAAACTCAAAAATGGAAGAGGGAGCTCGCAAGGAAGGTGTTGGAAATGAAGGAGGCCGCTACCACTTTTGAGGCTCAGAAATGGGCTCAGGTGGAAGTGCCAAGCTCCCTAGTCTGAACTCAAGAGCAACCAACCTCGGAAGTGCAGATCCTCGCGATGGAGCCTCCCACTCAACCTATTAAGGCTCCTTCCCAACCTCTGGTCCCTTCGACTATAGAGAGTGGACCCTCAGGGCAGGCAGTCCTAGCTGAGTGACCACTCTCCTGAGGTGCCCAAGTTTTGCTTTAATCACTAGAGAGGAACCACTTAGTACAAGGGAACACTGACTTAGCCAAAGTCTTGGGCACTACCATCTGCTTCTCTGAAGACCGAACTCGGATGGGCCTAAAGAGCATGGAGGATCCCCTCACTCAAACGATGAGCTTGAGTTTGGAGGCAGTTGCGAACCAACACATGCTTAGAGAAAAGGCCCACCTCTTAAGAAGGGAGATTACAAAAGCAGTCCAAGATGCGGCGGCTGCAAAGAGCTAACTCTTTACTGCGAATGAATGGATCATCGAACTGGAAGGACTAGTGATGTCTCATGAAAAGAGGACAGCTTGGCTGAAAAAGGAACTTGAAGATGCCCGGGCCTATCGAGCTTTTGACCTAGCTAAGTTCTCCGAAGAGATCAAAGAAAAAGAGGATGAAGCTCTGGTGAAGGAAGCTGGTGCTTACGTGAAAGCCCATAGTGATCTCCTAGCCGAGTTGGTCAAGCGCTATTCTGAAGAGGACTTCACCTGGCTCAAAAAGCTTGCCCCGGGTGTTGAAGCTGAGAGCAAGGATGAACTGGAGGAAGAGGAGGGAGTAAATAATGAAAATGTAACTGTAGATCGGGCTGGGGAAGACCCGTCTGCTGAATAAATGTAATTACAAAGTTTGAGATAAATAATATAACTCTTTTTGCATGAGCTACCTCGTACTTTCTGAGATCGGATAATTACTTACGAGATCAAATAAAACATTAACCTTTATTAAAATAAGTGTTTGCACAATTAAGACCGGATAACTGAACACAAGATTGATTGCAATGAGCTATTTGAATACAATGTTATTGAGAACGAAAAACAACAGAACTTAACATCGGATAATCCAAAGGTCAGATATCAATTAAAACAGGATGGAGATGAAGAGATCGAAAAATAACTGGACATAAAAGTGCATAGGATCAGATAATCATGAAGCTCGAACATATAAACACACTATAAAGATATCGGAAAACAATTGAACATAAATGTGCATGAGATCAAATAATCTTGAAACATTTATTTGGAAAGCAACTTGGACCATTACCGAGTTTGGAAAAGTGACCTATGATCGAGCCACAATTAAAGTAACTTATTGAGATCGAGTAATGTTTAGATTGGAAATTCAAAACATTTTTATGAAATTAAAACTACATTACAGCTTTTAAAGAGAAAATTGTATATTAATTGCACGAGTTGTGAATTTAATGGTTAACCAAAATATGGTGTCTACAGCCACCAAATGGGACTGTAGATCCATTCAATGAGTAAGAGAGAACCAAACACTAGGAGTGTTATAATACCCCACTAAAACCAAAGACTCCCCTGCCAAGCACCCGAAAGGAAACAGGGAAGATTTGCAGCAAAAATGTCGAGAGAGCAAGGACTATGGACCATGGTCGAACAAACTAGGAACCAGGCTTGGTATACGTAAGCCCTTCATACATGCCCTGAAGGAATCGAGTGACCAATTCGGTACCTCTCCTTTGAGACTACCAATTGATTTGCTCTGGGAAGCTTAAAATTGAACTACAAGAGAAGAAAATAGCAGTATGCAAATAGCCTCACTGAACCCTAACAAAATCCCACTCATAGAGGGGAACTAAAACTCAATAACTAGAGACTAAAGAAAAACAAAGAAACTAAAGGAGAAAACCTAACAAAAATATAGAAAATATAACTAAAGAGAAGGTAAGGAGAGGGTCTTCAGCCATACAGCCGAACCTCCCCTGAAACTAAAAATTAAAACTGAAGGCTTTTATTTTAGATAGAAGGGAGAGTATTTCTTGAAAAATTAAGGGACTTACTTTGACAAAAGGATGTGTAGTTATATAAAAAGATTTTAAATCAAATTTGAGTTAATTATTACATATTGCGGATCAAAATATTATTTTTTTTAATTAAATTAATTTTTATTTTATTTTTAAGCTAAAATTTGAGTTGATCAGTTAACTCAAATTAAATCAGTTTAGAATTAGGCCATATGCATAATCATATTGATTCTTCATTTTATAAATTATTTAGATTCAAATATTTTAAATTTTATAAATAATGAAATGGATTACGTGTGGTTTTAATTTGAATTGACAAGTGCAATAAGTTTCATGTATCAAATCAAAATTTTTGACTTCTAATTATATTTTATTATATTAATTAAATGTGTAACTTTTTTAGACGTTTAATTTACTTAAGAAATTTATCTACTTTAATTTTATCTCTTCTTCATTTGTATGCTAACCCGACTTGAATATGAATACCTTCATCTTTTGATGGGAAAAAAAAAACTTCTCTTATGCTATCAAATTTATAAAGAACATTGAATTTAATAAATTTTAAATTTTTGCATATATATTTATAAATATATTTTATATTATTAACAATTTTTTCTTGAGTTGGATTGGATGCTATTGCGTATTTCTTTTATTGTTGATTACAGATAAATATTAAAATTTGTAAGTATTTAAAATTTGGAGGTTAAATTTCAATGAGTTTAGCTTATTGGTACTAAGTTGTCTATAGAATTACGGGTTTGAGTCTCAATAAAAACTAATTATATGAAAAAAAAAAAGTTTGAAAATATCAATTTTTTTTATAATATTTTTGTCTTAAAAGATTAGGGGAAAAAAATCCAAGCAACAGGAGTAAGAATGTTGAGACACTTTTTAGATAAATTTTTTCTTTATATTAAAAAAAAATCTAATTTAATAAATACGTTGTTATTAATAAATAAAGAAATTTACATTTTAATCTTTGTATTATAATGAAATTATTGACTTGATCTTTGTACTTTAAAAAATATATATTAGTTAGTACTTAAGTTTTGATTTTATCATAAATTCTCATCTCTCTGTGTATTTTTGTTAATTTTTTTCATTAATGACAAATACTTTCATTTATAAATTTTTATCATTATAAATATTTTTGTTCCTGAGTTTTTTGCATTATTAATATTTTTGTCTCTCATTAAATACATTTTAATTACTTGATTAATGGTTTTAAATTGACACAAATAGAAGGAGGGACCACATAGTTAATGAAATTAAATGTGAGAGACTAAATCATATAATTTTAAAAATATAAGGATCAGACCATTAATTTTAACATAATCAAGAAAGTAAATAATTTATCTTAATAAATATACATGTAATCGATTATGTAATTTTCAAAATAAATGTTTAAAATTAAAAAAAAATTAATGTAAAAATATTATTCGCATATAAAAGTTTAAAAATATCTCTTCAATGCTATCAAGATTTCGAATTATAACTTAACAAAAACATAAATCTATATACATATATATATATATATATATATATATATATATATATATATATATATATATATATATATATAAAGCAGAGAGATTTTCTCTTGCTGCTGCTGCCACGTGACATTTTAAATTTTGATATTGTCACGTGGTATTATAAAGCAAGAAGATTTTCCATTGCTACTGCCACATGGCATTTTAAACTTAATGCTGTCACGTAGTACTTACCATATAAAAATTGTTATATTTAATAATTATAGTAATTAATGTAAATAATTATCATCATTATTATTATTATTAAATATTTTTACTATTACCGTTATTATCACAATTTTTATGGCTAACTAATTAAAAATATTAGATATATTTCAATAATTTTATAAATTTTAATGATTCTTAAAATTTTAATTATTTCATTTAATTATTAAAAAGCAGGGATATTTTTCCTTACTATTGTCACGTGACATTCTAAATTTTAATATTACCATGTGGTATTATAAAGTAAGAAGATTTTTCTTGCTACTGTCATATGGCATTTTAAACTTTAATGCCGCCACGTAGTACTTACCATATAAAAATTATTATATTTAATAATTATAGTAATTAATATAAGTAATTATTATCATTATTATTACTATTAAATATCTTTACTATTACCATTGTTACCATAATTTTTATAGCTAACTAATTAAAAATATATATTTCCATAATTTCATAAATTTTAATGATTCTTAAAATTTTAATTATTTTATTTAATTATAAAAATTTAAGAATTATGTATCTTAAAATTAATAAAATAATTTAAAATCATATTATAAAAGTAGTCATATAGAGTTAAATACTATGTCTTTTCTCTTCTTTTTATATATTTAATAAATTTTAATTTACTTCAATATTATTTTATTTTTATTTATCTTATTTTAATTCGCATTTAATAAAAACATGCTTTTAATTATATATTGAA
Organism: Hevea brasiliensis; assembly: GCF_030052815.1. Classification (NCBI taxonomy): domain Eukaryota; kingdom Viridiplantae; phylum Streptophyta; class Magnoliopsida; order Malpighiales; family Euphorbiaceae; genus Hevea; species Hevea brasiliensis. The sequence continues at coordinate 114,117,765 of NC_079495.1, forward strand.
TGATATATATAATGAATTATGAAAAAAAAAATTTTATTTTCATAGTTATGATAAACAAGAAATTTATATTAATACTCAATTTATATTATTTTTTTTGATATTTGTATAGGATAATTAATAAATAATTAATATTATTACTTTGGCTAATATTAATCATGTTATATTGTTTTATTATTATTTAGAAAATTTTTTAAATTATATATATATAAATGCCAAGTAATTTCATTAGTGACGGAGCCAAAAAATTCATTTAGGGGGGCCCACTTAAAAAATATGTAATTCGTAAAAATAATATAAATTCACAAGAAAATTTTTTAAAAATAAAATCTACTTGCTAAAAATTAAATAAAAGTTGTTGTTAATTAAAAAAAATAATAAATGCTTAACATTAAGAATTATTGTACTTACAATATATTAATGGCTTAAAATTAAAAAATTTATCTAATTTATCTTGAATTTATTTTTTTTTACAGTAATCACGAAAAACAAATTTAACTAAAATTATAAATTAAATAAAATAAATGATATGGCTTTAATATATAAAAGATTTTTTTTTTTTTAATTTGAGTCTAAGAAAATTGTAGTAAGGCATAAATTTTAATAATAGCAATAAGATTATGAGAAAAAAGTCACTAAAATTTTAAATTGATAAAAAAAAAAAAAGACAAAACAAATGTACTAGAATTTTATTTGATAATTTATTCAATGATTTAAATTTCAAAGAAAAGAAATTATTGATTGCGGTAAAATAAAATTGATAGTAAAAAATAAGTCAAGAAATAACGATGTCTTAAATTTTTTTACAAAAAAATTTACGTTTCACTATTAATATCATTCAGTTAAAATTTAAGGTTTTATTTTTTATAAAATTAGTAATACTCCTGAAAATTTTTAAAATATTAGGACAACAATTGATTTTTGAGAAACTACTACTATATTATACTCCAAAAAGATTTTAAAATACTTATTAAAATTTAATGAGGCCTAGTACACCATAAAATTTATATAGTAATAATTAAAAAAAAATACTAATATCTTAAAAAATTACTATTATATCCTTAAAAACTTTTAAAAACTAACCCCCGTCGGCCAAAGTGTAGCTCCGCCCTTGCATGTATAAGTTACAAATTATTTAATTATTATACTTTAATATTATAGTAAGTAGTAGTTATTATTATTATTATTATTATTATTATTATTATTATTATTATTATTATTATTATTATCTAGAAAGCTCAATTTAATTAGAGATAGAAAAAATTAAGAGTTAATAATATTAATTTATTAATTATACTCAATATATATATATATATAGAGAGAGAGAGAGAGAGAGAGAGAGAGAGAGAGAGAGAGAGAGAGAGAGAGAGTATTATTAAGGGAATGCTACGTAGCACTTTCCTTGAAAAAAACTCTATTTTATTCTAATTATTATTAATTCTTTTTTATTTTTTTTAATTATCATTATTATTTACAATACTACATTAACATTTATTATTTAAATTATTATTTTCTTTAAAATTTGATTTTGAAAATTTAAGACTTTTGTGATTAAATGCAATATTTAAAAAATATTTATATTATTTTTTTATAAATTCATTTATATAAAAATATTATTTACTACATGTCACCTTTCATAATAATAATAATAATAATAATAATAATAATAATAATAATAATAATAAGTCACAGATGAGTATTAATTTAAAGAAAATTGATCACTAATTTGTATTCTCATAATCAAATATCATATAATTTAATCAACTTTAAAATTATTTCATATTTTTAATAAATATTTTTATTATATTGTCATATTTTTTATTATTTTTATTATGAAATTTTTGTTAAAAAGTTTGAGAGATAAAAAGTATAGTCTACATAAAAGTTATAAAGATAAAATATAGAAATTTGATTTTATTTATAATTAATATGTATTATTTTTTATGTTAATAATTTAATATTCTTTTTATTTTACTTTTTTAAGATTAATAAATATTTATTGTTATTATCATTATGACCAACTTATGGGTATTGAATTGAAATGATTAAGTAAATGAGAAATATTTTACTGTTAAAAAATTAAATTTGAATTTTTTATTACCATTTTTCAATTGAATAATAGATAAATTTTGACAACTATCCCTGAACTTATTTAGTTGTAACGTTATAATCCCTCAACTTAAAAATGTAATATAAAACCCTATCAACTTTTAAATTTTATACAGTAAAATTCATCTAATATCCAATTACTAGTTTTTCAGTTTGACACTGACTTAGATAGTTCCAGCATTGAGTTTAGTTAGTATTTCTCTTTTCTCTCTCAAGCCATGTGTAAATTGAATTATTTTTCTCTCTACAGACAGAATAATTTTTCATGCGTAAAGAAAATAATTTTACACTTTGCATAAAAGATAAGAGAGAAATGTTGACTAAGTGCCATGCGGGAGCTATTCACATCAGTTTCTAACTGAAAAATCAGTAATTGAAAGTCAAAGGGATTTTACTATACAAAATTTGAAAGTTTAGGGGGTTTTATGTTACATTTTAAAGTTAAAAGACTGTAGTGTTACAACATATAAGTTCAGGGACAATTGTTGAAATTTATCCATTAAATAATATTTAGTTATAAAATTAAATTTTTATTTAAATGGTTTTCATTTGTTTGTTTATAGTATATCATATAAGACATTTGATACACATCAATCACTATTCTCTCACTAAGTATTTTTATTTCACTTAAAAGCTCTCAAAATTTTTTTATTTGCTTTTTTTTATTATTTTCCAATTTTAATTAAATATATACATTTTTATACATAAATTATCTCTAAATTATATTTTTATATAGAAGTAAAATTTTAAAAATAGATTATAAATATCAAAATTATAGGATCGGTTTTTTAAAAATAGTGTATATTTTTAAAATTTATTATATTAATAGAAAATGATGATATTTTTAAACTTTAATTTTTATGAAATATATTTATTTTATACCATAAATTTATGTAAAACGATAACAATTTTTATAAAAGAATTATTTTATAAAAAAATATATCGTATTAATAAAAAAAATTACACTTTAAAAAATTTAAAGATATTGTATTTTTAAAAATAATATAATAAAATGTTATTTTTAATTAGTAATAATGTTATATATTTTCATTATTATTAAAATTAAATAATTTAATAAATTATTAGTAATTTAATTTATTTTTTTATTATATTAATAACAACAAATATTATATTTATATATTTTTAAAATAACATTATTTTCTCATTAATCTAATATATTTTTTGTAATTTACAAAAAATAAATATCGATTTCATAAATTATAAGATAAAATATAAAAATTTCATAAAATTTAAATTATTTTTTGAATAAACTAATTTTATTACATTTTAAATAAAATAATCATGGAAACTACTCTCTCTCTCTCTCTATATATATATATATATAATTAAATAGGTATTTTAATTAATTACATCATAAATTAATTAAAAATTTATTATTATAACAAGCAAAAAATTTATTCAAATTAAGTTAAATAAGACAAATTTTAGTTGAAATTAATTTAATAGTAATAATTTATCTGATTTAGAATATAATTAAAAATTAAACTAAAAAATAAAAGTTATAAATTATTCATGCATATCATGCACATTATGCCAATTATTATTAATGTTAATGGTCAATTAATCATAAAGCATATAATCAAGGATTGGATAATGCTATGGGTAGTTTCTTCTACTCTCTCTCCCTCTCTCTCTCTCCATATATATATATATATATATAATGATGTGTATGATGATGATGAAAATTGTCATTATCAATATCCTCAATAATTTGTCATGCACCAAAGAATGTGGCTTTTTATTAAGAAAAAAAAAACTCTTTCTAAATTAAGCAAAATAAATTAAAGAAGACATCTTAAAACAGTTGACACATCCTCTTCAATGAAAGGATTGAAGGGATGTGTATTATTATTATTATTATTATTATTATTATTATTATTAAAAAATGCAATCTTTGTTTAAAAGCCTAAAAGGCTATATATTCTTCTTGGGTCTTAAAAAAAATATCTCAAGGAAAAGAAAGCCAATCAGGTACGACCAACTACAAGCCCATCTAAATAAACCAACCCAAATCAGCCAATGACCTAACCCAGAACCCAATTTCCCAAATCAAAACCCTAGGAAAAAGAAAAAATAGCTTGTAACACCATCATTTTAGTTAGCCCGTGCATTATACTGTTCTGGTGACTAATGTCTGTCCAGACAGCTAGAATGTCTGAAACTATATTTAGACTAGAGTAAGGAGTCATAAATAATTGAAATAATAGTAAGAAAAATTAAGGAAAAATTTTAGAAATGAAATACAACAAAGTTAAATGAGCCGGTGCCACGGTGATGGGTGACCCTAACGGGAAGTTGCTGTCTTCACAGCTAATAACCCTAAACCCTAGGGAAACCCTGTGAAATAATTTATGGGATGTCAGTGAAGAGTTATGGTGCCCTAGGTAGCATTAGAATGACAAGAAAATGTTAGAAGAATTTTTAAGATTAGTACAGACAATTTTGGCTCCTTAAGCCAAATGGAGGGCATTTTGGTCATTTCGTCTTCGGAGATGATTTTTTGCCAACTTATCCAGTTAAATAAATAATTATTATGACATAAAATATGAATAAATATTAATGAAAAATTAATTAAAAATGAATAGAAAAGGAAAGAAAACAAAATAAAATAAAATTAGATTTATTACATAGGCATGATGTAGTGATGATGTCATTAAAAATTTTATAACCAATTATAACTTAACAAGTCCACTTAAATTCATTAAAAAAGAGAAAAAAAAAAAAAAAAAAACACCATCTTCTTCATTTTGCTCAAGTTGGCCGAAAATCTCCATGGGAGGTTCTTTCCTTCTTTCTTTTATTTTGCTTGAGTTCCACCAAATTACACTATAATACCCCTTCTTGCTTTCATTAAACTTGGTCCTTGCATCTTGGGCAAGCTAGAGAAAACAAAAAGAAGTGGAAATTTGAAGTTAGGAGAAGCTTGGAAATTCTTCAAAAGAGGTTAGTGTCATATTTCTTGCCTTTATTCCCTTTTAAGCAGGAATTCAAGTTAAATTAGGTTAGAAATTGATGAAAAATGAAGTAAATATGCATGCTTAGGTTTCATGGAATTTTGGCCAGCCTTATGGGAGTGAGAGTTTTAGAGTTTTGATGAATTTTAATGGTTTAGAAATGGTGTTTGATGTGTAAACATCAATTAGAAATTGATTAGTATGCCTAATGTGATATGTGTTGTGTAAATCTTGAATTAGAGCTAGAGTTCGATATAAAAATTAGGAATTTAATAATATATTGATAAATTGTTGATGTTGAGACCAATTATGGATTAATTGAAGTGCATAGAATGTAAATTATGGATGGTAGTAGTGTGGGAAGGTGGTATTGGGAGTGTTGTTCATGTGTAGGGAATTCTGGACTTATGAGTTCAGTGTGTTTAAATGAACATAAGTAAAGCTAAACAACTCCAATTGGTGTGAGGCCAATTGGAGATGAAATTTAAGACCTTAAGCCACATTTTTTGTGAAGAAACCATGCCCAGAAAACTAACTTAAGTTTCCCTAAAAATTAACCTAATCCGGGTAACACACATATTGCCCTGGAAAAGTGACCAAATGAACAACATTTATTCATTTGGCCATAACTCAGTGTAGAAATATTCAAATGACCTGAAGTTTATATCAATAGAAAGATTACACAATTTAGAAAAACTTTTATGAAGAACACAAACTTGAATTTTGAACTTAACCAATTCAAATTGCTAGTCCAAGTTAGGACACTAAATTTGGCAGAACCAAATTTGCCCAGAAAATTTGGGTAAGGACCAATCCGGCCAGTTATGATAAATTGACCATAACTTGAGCTACAAAACTCCAAATGGAGTGATAAAAAAGGAAATTAGAGAAGACATATAAAGGAACAACTTTGATGAAGAAAAGTTTGCCAAATTTTTACTGTAGCTTAGACCAATGAAACAGTAAACATAGAACACAAAAATTGAATTTTTGAAAATACTTCTAGAAGGCTTTGATTTGCAATTGGCAATCAATGCCAACAAACTTAGAACCCAAAATGTGGTATAAATATGTATCAAACATTTGTGTATATATTATGAATTAACAAGTCAACCTTTGAAGGGAAATGGTCAAGTGAATAGTAACTACTAAAAACTTAAGTTATTAATAGGGTCATTGGTACCCCACTTAAAGGAATTAATGTATACCTAAATTATGAGAATAGGTAGATGGGAATTGTATTCTCATCACAAATAGAACTTAGGAGACATTGTTAATATATTTTGAAACATGGTTTGGAAATCAATATAAATGAAAATATTGAACCTAGGGACATGTAAAATGATGTAATAAATTAGATAAGGAATTATAAAGGAAAAATAGATGATATAATTGATAAATTGTGAATTATATAAGTGATAATTCATATAAATTTTAAAATGAATAAATGAATCACATAAATGTGTGAATAGGATTTTAGTTTTCATTAGGAAAGAAAGGAAAAATATTTTGAGTACAATGGTACATGAAAACTATTGTTGTGAATTGTGATCAAAATGAAGGATAAAATGAATGTATAAATTATGAGAAATGCATAAATTATGTATAATTGTGATTTAGAAAATTTATGTTCGCACTGGGAACAGAATTAAGTGATATAAATTGTAATTAAAACTTATAACGAATTAATGATATACTAATACATATTAACACTTAATGGTATTTATGTGCCCATGTATCGCCTAGACATGTGTGTCAGATTGGATAGATTGGTATGCCAACAGGGTATTGTTTTAGCAGTACTGCTTAAGGCTTTATGCCCGCACTTATGGCTTTATGCCCGCACTTATGGCTTTATGCCCTCACTCATGGCTTTTTATGCCCGATTATATGTTATCATGGCTTTTTAGCCATACTAACTGCATATGTGGTTGACGTTTTGCGTCCCATGGTATGACGGCCCGAGGCACCACGGTGTCCAGTGCCAAAGACCCGTTATCCAATTTAATCAGCCTGTCATAGGTTACCTGGACAGTGTAAATTATTGAAATTATTTAAGAACATTAGTAATTAAAAATATTAGAAAGTATTGAATGAAATGAGAAAAAAAGATTAGCAATGGAAACATAACTGAATCAAGTAGTGCAAATGAAATTTTTAGAATTGTAGGAACCGAAAATATAATACTCCTAGAATTAATCTGTATATTGAATATTATTACTGTATAAACTCATCACTTCCAAAGAGGAACAAAAATAGAATATAAGATAGTTGATAGTAGAAATATCATAGTAAATTTAATTGATACCCGAGAATCTAAATTATACTTTAGAATTATACTTCAGTCTTTCTTTATTTGTATATATTATTTTCTTGTTATATTATTATACCACTAAGCAGTAATGCCTAGCGCGATGGATTGTTTCCTTCGTGTAGGTACTGAAGGTAAAGCCCAACGAATGTTAAACAGGGATTTTGGAGTTCTGATCTGCAGAAGTGTCTGAAGTATTCAAGATTGTCACCTCCTCAGCAATGCATGTAAATAGGGCCCATATAGATCATATTTTGTATTTTGTATAAAATACTTGGATATTGTATTGTAATGTAGATTATGAACAGGTAATTAATAGGAATGTGATGTAAATTAATAAATTAGTTTTTTTCATATATAATTAATTTATATATCATGTAAATTATGAAATTATATAATTTGAGCATGAATGAGATTGCATGGGTTTGAAGACAGAATTAAAATATATAGATGATACATGAAATGATGAGATGATTATGAGAATTATTGATGAGATTTATTTTTATTGTAAAATATATTATTGAAAATTTCAAGTAGATGAATAGTGAATCACGTCAAACGATAATAAAATAGGGGAAACTCCATTGGTTTCTCCATAAAAAAATAATTGATATTAAAATATAACGAGTTCAAAATTATTAAAGAAATAAAATAAGATAAGTTAGGGTGCTCCGGCACCGAGTGTGACATACCTTGGTAGGCTACACTATAGTCGGGAGAGGGTTGTTACATAGCTTAACAGTACACTCTACGCTGTACACCACCATAGCTTTCTACTAAAAGAGCTAAACTCAGATTGAAGCCAAATATCATCAACAATCAAGAAGCAACCAAAGTCGCCCATCCAAACATAGCTACGTAACCACAACACAGTAAACTTCATAGATTCTCATTAGAAACAAAGAAACCAACTCTACACCGGCATAAAGGGTTGCCGTAGAGCTCTTTAGTACTCTAAGCCGTCAAGAAGGTCTTCCCAGCTATGGTATAGAGGCATTTCCTAGAGATGCGAAACAACTTAACGCAAGGAGACCCTCCCGCCGTGCAGAACCAAACTCATAGACCTAAGAGATAAGACACCCACTAGAGATTTGCAAAACTACTGTTAGCCATCACCTTCTCAGTTCCTAACCAGAGACCTCCACACCAAACACAGCACACAAACACTATAAAGAAGCCCTTTCGAAGAAGATCAGCTCGCATGCAACCAAAACCAACACAAAACTAGCACAATATATACATCCTAACCTAGCTGGAAAAGGGCAATCCTTAAGAGCCAAGCCAAAGAGGCAAAACACAATTCCCCCTTACTTAGAGGTAGGGGAAGTGGATAGAAACATAGACACTCAGTGACTCAAGAGAAGAAGAAGGAAGAAGCCGACAAAAGAAAAGCTTTAAGACTAAAAGCAGATTAATTTGGTAATTTAGTTTGGTTCGGTTCGGTTTAAACCAAATACACATCCCTATTAGTGGCTATATATATATTTTTTCCTTTGTAATTACACAGTATTTATTTGGTATATTATTAAAATTATTGTTAAAAAATATTTTTTGAAGGTATTAAAAATTAAATTTAATATATTTAATTATGAAATTAAAATAATAAAAATTTTTAAAATTATTTTTTAATAACTTTAAAATATTATTTTTTTAAATATTTCTTAAATTTTCAACTCAAAACATAATTATCAAAATTATTAAAATTTTACCAATGAATTTTTTAAAGGGTATTTGCCTTAACTTTTAATTTAGCTCTAAAAATAACTTAATCTATTTATTTATGGCTTATAAGCTAAAAGAACAAGTTAGGGGACCAACTTTTTATTTTGGTAGTTATAAACGTTATACTTATAAGTCAGATTGAAAAAATATTTTAGTATATTACTCTCATTTAATTTTGAAAATATACCACATATTATTTAATATTTTTTAATAATTTTAATAATTATCGCAAGGGTTTTGCGATCGTCGGACGATTCTCACTAAAGTGGAAAAAGTGAGGAGTCACCACTTTAATTTTAAGGAAAATTAAAGAAAACCATTACTGAAATAAAAACCACTTTCGAAATAGAGATTCTCGATTCGGAGTCCGTTCACGGGTGGGGACGGTGTTAGGCACCCCACCTCGTCTCTTAACGAGGGTCGGCAAACTTAATAATGTGCCATGGTGAGACGAGATTTTATAGCTGATGAGGTGGGACATTTATCTGATTAGGTGAGACGAGATTGTATAGCTGATGAGGTGGGATATTTATCTGATTAGCATAAATTTGGCATTTGTGACACTTCCGGAAGTACTCAATGCAATCTTTTTCCAAAGTGGTCCAGAAGTAACCCCGCCTTAAGATTTACTTTGCCGTCATGTACCCATTGCTATGAGTAGCACAGTCCCCTTCATGGGTTTCAAATAGAATTCTCCTTGCTTCTTTGGCATTTACGCATCTCAATAACTCACCGTTGGAGCTTCTCTTGTATAAGATTTCTCCACTGGGGAAGTATCCTATTGCTAATCTTTTGATCATTCTTCTTTCATTTCTGCTTGCCCTAGGAGGATATTTCCTATTTTTGATGTAAACCTGGACATCATAATACTAGGGTTTGCCATCCATTTCTTCTTCGATCATAAAGCAGTACGCTGGCTCACTCCTTGCTTTGATTTGTAATAACTGCATTATTTGCCCTTCCTCCATCTGAGTCATCACAACTAAAGTAGCTAAGGCATTAGCAAATTGGTTCTTGTCCTGGCTCAGGTGAGTGAATGAAATCTCTTCAAATTCCTTGATCAGTTGAAGGAGATATTTTTGATACGGGATCAGTTTTGGGTCTTTAGTTTGCCATTCCCCTTTGACTTAGTAAATGATCAGAGTTGAATCCCCATACACTCTAATTTCTTTATCTTCATTTCAATGGCAGCCTATAAGCCACTCACGCATGCTTCATACTCTACTACATTGTTAGTGCAGCCGAAACTCAACTTAACAACTATTGGGAAATGTTTCCCATCTGGGGCAACCAGCACTGCTCCAATCACATTACCGGCTAAATTGACAGCTCCATCAAAATACATTTCCCACACATCATTTGGACGCTCAACATCATCACCCATTACGTTAATATATTCATCTGGGAATTCAAAATCCAAGGCCTCGTAATCATTGATTGGGTTTTTAGCCAGGAGATCAGCTATCATACTCCTTTTTACTGCTTTCTTGTCATATAGACTATATCATATTGAGAAAGTATGACCTGCCATTTTGCTAATCTCCCAAGTATGAAAGGGCTTTCAAATACATACTTGATTGGATCCATTCTGGAGATGAGTCATGTTTTATGATTCAACATGTAATGTTTGAGTCGATTCGCTGTCCAAGCCAACGCACAACAGGTTTTTTCCAAGAATGAGTATCTCCACTCGCAGTCATTGAATTTCTTGCTCAAATAGTAAATGACCCTTTCTTTTCCCCCAGTGTCATCATGTTGTCCTAGAACGCAACCCATCGAGCTTTACTGAACTGCCATGTACAGGATTAATGGGCTACCCATCACCGGAGGAACCAATATTGGCGGATTTGACAAGTACTGCTTAATCCTTTCAAAAGCTTCTTGACAAGCTTGATCTCACTTGGCCGTATTATTCTTCTTAAGTAACTTGAAAATGGGTTCAGCCTTGGCGGTGAGATTAGAGATGAATCTTGAAATGTAGTTCAACTTTTCCAGGAAACTACGCACATCCCTTTCCGTCTTTGGGGATGACATCTCTTGAATAGCTCGAATTTTTTCTGGATCCACCTTTATTCCTTTCTCACTTACTATAAATCCCAACAACTTTCCTGATCTTGCCCCAAACACACATTTAGCCGGGTTCAGCTTCAGCTGATACTTTCTGAGCCTTTTGAATACTTTCCTTAATACCCGTACATGGCTTTCGGTCCCTCTGGATTTGATGATCATGTCATCTATATAAACTTCCACTTTTTTGTGCATCATGTCATGGAACAATGTGACCATGGCACATTGGTAAGGAGCCCCTGCATTCTTTAGCCCAAAGGGCATTACCCGGTAGCAAAAGACTCCCCACTGGGTGATAAAGGCAGTCTTTTCTTTATCGTCATTGTCCATCAAGATCTGATTATACCCTGAGGCTCCATCAATACATGAACATCTCCCCAATCCTGTAGCATTGTCTACTAGTACATCTATGTGTGGGTGAGGGAAATTATCTTTCAAACTTGCCTTATTGAGATCCCTGTAGTCAACACATACCCTTATCCTGCCATCTTTCTTCATTACGGGGATAACATTAGCTACCCATTCTGGGTATTTTACCACTTCTAGGAATCCAACATCGTATTGCTTTTTAACTTCATCCCTGACCTTGAGCAGTGTGTCAGGGTTCATTCTCCTCAATTTTTGTTTAACTGGGACTGTTCTAGGAATAAAAGGAATCTTATGCGTGACTATCTAAGGGTCCAGTCCTAGCATATCATCATAGCCCCAAGTGAACACGTCGATGAATTCCTTTAGTAATTGAATCATGTATTCTAATTCTTCATTATTCACGATTCTGAGTTCCCTTTTATTTTCCTCTGTCCCCAAATTTAAGGTACTCATTTCATCTCTACAGGGTACCAGGGTGGGTTCATCTGCTTCTCCCTGCTCTTTCACAGGCTTTTCTTTGGGATCACTTGTGTCGATGACGATTATGGGACTCTTGAAGTTAACATAAGGGATTTCAAGGTTGATTGGATTATTATGGCTGGGTTGGTCAATGGTCCTGAAGAAATGAAAATGGATTATATTAAAGATTGGATTTTAACTATGAACTTTTAAAATAAAATATTAGACACACAGCTTGGGAAAAAGCGCGATTAATTTGTTAATTATTTAATCATAAGAAGAGGTTCATTTACAGAATCACACTTGACACCATGGACGAAGTAATCAAGTGTTGGTAACAAAATATACTTTACTCAAAATAAAACATAGGGATATCCTCAGCTGCCCAATTGTCAAGCTCTTGCCCCTCGGTGGTTGGTGAGATCAGTACTTCGGGCATGGAATCCAGGTGCAGGACATTGATAGATGACCCTGAGGGAGATTCTCCATCCTCTTCTTCTAAGTCCTCAATGATTGGCCTGGTAAAAACGTCTGAGATTTTCAGAACGCTTTTCCTCATTTTGAGTGATTTATCGAATCTTTGATCCCTGAGTATGTTCTTTATCCGGAATCTTCCATCAGTTAAAGCATCTTCATCATACCCTAACCCTGAGCGGCTATTTCTCCATGTAGCTGACACGGGTTCTCTTTGTGCCATCAAATGCCCTCACAATCATGAAACTTTGGCGTACTCCAGATGGGTCTATCGGGAGTCTTGCCAGAGTTGCGTTGGGCAAAACATTGAGCGTCGAGCCATTGTCAATTAGAACTTTAGCAACCAAACATCATTTACACTTAACTGTCATATGTAAAGCTTTGGTATGCTTCAAGCCAGCCGGGTCTATTTTTTCTTCTAAGAAGTGACGAAATTGGATGCTTGAATTTGTCCAACTATCTTTTCAAATTGTCCTGGTGTGCTGTCAGTGGTCCAGAACCTTCTGTAAGGCATAGCGATGCACTTTCAAGCTCAATATTAATGACAACAAGGAAATTCGAGCAGGTGTCTTCTTTAATTGTTCAATCACGTCATACTCACTCTGCTTCATGATTTACAACAACAATTCATCTTCTTCTTTCCTTTCACTGGATTCTTCCCTCTCTACCACTTTCCCCACCTTTTTCCCATTCTCGGGTGACTCTCCTGCCTCTACTTTCCCTTTACTTTTCTTTTAATCAGTGCCGTAACACCTCCCACCTCTAGTAATAAATTTTACTTCTTGATCTGGTAGGAGTGAGTCATTTGTTAGGGCAGGTTTCGATGTGAATTGGAGAGCAGAGTCCTTGGAGGGGCCTGTATAAGTCATTTTGAAGTGAGCATAGGGGGTGAAACATGGTTTAGGGGTGGTGATGGGTTAAGTGTAGGTATGGTTGAAGGTAGGAGTGGAAGTACTACTAGATGCACTCTGTGTAAAAACTTGGAAATTATAATTCCAAGGCACAGCATGGGTATTGGTAACTGGCAGCTGTGGTGGGGTACGTATGACTGCCAGGGGTGGTGCTGGAGGTGTTGATGTGGTGAGAACAGAAAAAATCATTTTTGGAGCAGATCTTGAGATGTCTTTGCCATATATGGCAGTGTTCACTTCCTTTTCTTCTTTTGATTTTAATTGACACCTCAAGATTTTAAGCGATATCATCCTCTGGATTTCCTCTTTGAATTCATCACAATTCTGTAACTTGTGATTGGCTGCTTCATCATGATAAGGGCATCCTGAGGCCGACCGATCATTTTTAGAGTCAATCCCACGTGGATGTATGTACCCTTCTATTACTGCCATTGTGAGAATCTCATCAAAGTACGGGATTAACTGATCCACTTTCATAATCAAATTCTCATCTAGGGATTCTATCACACTCACACCATTCCCTTTTCCCATATCATGATGGGGTAATGGATTTGAAGTAACATTAGGAGCAGAGCCATTCCCTTTAATCTTTAACCACCCATTCCTAATCAAGGATTGCACCCTTCCTCGAAGGGCTCCACAGTTATCTGTTGAATGTCTTACAGCCCCACCATGATATTCATATCTGGCATTGGGATCATACCTCCTAGGATATAGGGGCTGGACGGGGTCTAATGGGATGGGCACTATTTGATTGATACCAAATAAGTAACGGTAAATTTCACTGAGTGGGAGCGGTAACAGCGGATCAGAATTCCTTAATGGTCTTGGACCAGGTTGAGGAGCAGGTTGTCTGAAAGGAGCAGTTTGGTCATGTAGTTTGGGATTAGAAGTAGCTTGGGGAGGATATTGTGGGTAAGGATCATTTAGGAATGGAGGAGGAATGTTTGCTACCATCGAGTTTTGGGCTGGAGGGTATAGACTTTGGGCTAGAGGGTACGGGCAAAAATTATTTTGTAGCGGTAGGTGAGTATGCTTTGAAATGAAGTGCACATCCCCTTTCTCCAAAATTGGTAGACTTTTTCAAAGAACTCTCCCCTACTACTTCTTGTAATCTCCCCAACTAGAAATTTGCTTCAATCCTCTCCCCTGTCTGAATGATATCAGAAAAGCTATTGGAAGTGTTCCCAATCATCAAATTAAAATATGGGGCCTTCAAAGTCTCAATGAGCAAAGAGCAAAGTTCATTGTCTGTCACAGGAGGATAAACCTCAGCTGTCTTTTCTCTCCATCTATGGGCACACTCTTTAAAGCTCTCCCTTTCTCTCTGCACCAGGTTTTGGAGGTTTCTTCGTGTGGGGCAACATCACAATTGAATTTATATTGTTTGAGGAAAGCATTTGCCAAATCCTTCTAGGAGCGTAATCTACTCCTATCCAATTGTATGCACCAACGCAAGGCTGCCCCTGTGAGACTTTCATGAAAAAAGTGTATTAAGAGTCTGTCATCTTTTGTAAGAGTGGACATCTTGGCTATGTAGGTGGCCAAATGGATGCGTGGGTCAGAGCTTCCACTATATTTGTTGAATTCTGGGACTTTAAATTTTAGCGGTGCCATTACATCTGGTACTAATCTCAGTGAAGACACATCAACTGAGCCATACATATTTAATCCTTCAATAGCTCTTAGTCTTTCCTCTAGAGTAGACAACTTCTCATTCTCTTTTTCTCTATTTTCTCCCCCTATTGCATAAGCTATTCCCCCAGTTGAAAAATTAGTTGTAGGGTAAATTGAAGGGATCAGTGGTGAAGGATGAAATTCTGCATTGGGGGTAGCCTGGTGATAGGAGATAGGTAATTCAATGAAGGTGATTGTTGGGTCAGGGATGAGAGTTTGGAAGGTGAAAGAAGTTGAGGCATGATCATAAAGCTTTTGGGCATGAGAATCAATTGTTGTTGTAAATGGGGGAATTACTGGTAAATTTAGTTTCGGTGCTGGTCGGGTGATTTCTTTTCATTAGCTTTGAGATCTGTTCCTTTAATTCTAAAACTTGCCCCTATAAGTTCTGTACTTATTCTTGCTCTTCCATTATCCTCTTCGTTCGGCATCTTGTTAAGTGAACTCTTCTTGGTACAACTAGTTGTTGGATCAGATTTGCTTTGTTGAGAGCAATAATGATTTCCTGTGGATATTGTGTATTACCAGTTCTATTTCTACAAATAATTTTATTATGACCAAAGTTTTGGCTGATCAAAGGATACTGCCGAAATGGTGTCTACCGTGGGTAAATTACATCATTCTTTATAATGGCATCATTCGATAGTCCAACCGTGAATGACGGGGCGTATGCGTGGCTATGATACTTGTTCATATGGCGCATATGTCTTTTCGTGTAGCTTTAATGAGGATTAATTCCAAGGGAGTTACACTATTCATTTATAAATTTTATTAGCTGACTGACTCGAAAATGCCTTTTTAAAGTTTTTCTTACCCTTGGCAGACACCAATTTATAATACCTGTGGAGGAAATAAGTTAGCAGAATAAATTCAGATAATTTTGAATTATACTGCTTGTGTGATAATATCTATACACCTATCAAAGTAGGAAGGTGTTTAGACTATTCTGGTAGAATGATTCAAAATTACCCTCATATTATTTAAGAAATCTAAAGATATAAATAGAGTAAGGTAAAAGCAAGTCCGTCCCTTTTTGTCCTGAGATAGGAGAACCGTAACACCGGGTAGGTACTATCTAATTGGATGGTCCTACCGTCAAGGATGGTTTACTATAGGTTTCGACTAATGTGATGGTTTAGCTTAAGGTTTAATTTTCTAAAGCCACAGGTCTCCAAATTATCCCTACTGTAAATAGTATAGCCTCATTTCACCATTATGATACTAACGGGAAAAATCCACAGGTATCACAATAAGTGAAACAAGTTCCAATCTGAGTAGAAGTCTTCACGGATACTAAAGGGGTAAAACCCATGGGTACCGCTATATGACTCCCTCCTATTTCCTTAAGGGTAAGAGAGCCCGAGCATAGGGCTAAAGTGTGTGAGGACATTGTGTAGGTGATCGGTGTGTGGAGGGACATATTTACCTCTTCCTTACTCAAAGGAATTTAGACGGGGATCACTGTAATCAAACAATCAAAATAAACAAAATGGTTAGAAAGAATAATAATAATCAAAATATTAAAACTTTTGATTCTATAAATTAACCCCCATAATTATCGATTTATAAGAGTACAGAATTAAATTTTCTCTTTGGACTTCTAAACCAGGATTATTTTGTGGATGTCCCCAGCGGAGTCGCCAAGCCGTCGCAAGGTTTTGAGATCGTTGGACGATTCTCACCGAAATAGAAAAAGTGAGGAGTCGCCACTTTAATTTTAAGGGAAATTAAAGAAAACCATTGTTGAAATAAAAACCACTTTCAAAACAAAAATTCTCGATTCGAAGTCCATTCACGGCTAGGGACGGTGTTAGGCACCCCAACTCGTCTCTTAACGAGGGTCGGCAAACTTAATAATGTGCTTTTTATAACTTACGATTGATAATTTTGGGGGGTTTAGAGTCATGATGTCGGTCCTTATTATTGATGAAAGGAGCATTTAATATCTCACCATTTTGAGTTTCCCAAGAACACAGGTACATGGGATGAACCTACAGTGAATTGATGTTATGTTTATTTAATTTGTTAAATATTTTATCTAATTTCTCCCTCTTCGAATTAGGACTATAATTCTAAAGAGGTGTTATTTGGCCCCTAAGGATTCATAATGAAAGAGGAGTTTTGGCTCACATATTATGTACCTTGGTATTTAGATGTTAGTAATATTAGACTTTTGATTGAAAAGAATTCAAGAAAGGACTCTCTCTTGATCTCTTAAAATATTCTTATTAGAATTTTAGCTTAAAGAATTCGGGTAAAGACTCTCTCCCAATTTCTTAAAATATTCTTATTAGAATTTTAGCTTAGAGAATTTGGGTAAGGTCTCTCTCCCGATCTCTTAAGATATTCTTATTAGAATTTTAGTTTAGAGAATTCGGGTAAAGACTCTCTCTTGATCTCTTAAGATATTCTTATTAGAACTTTAGCTTAAAGAATTTAGGTAAGGACTCTCTCCCGATCCCTTAAAATGTATATATTAGAACTTTCGTTGAGAGGATTTAGGAAAGGACTCTCTCCCGATCCCCTCCTAATTCGTCAAAAGTGAATTTTAAAAGGTCTCTGTCGTGAGACCGAACTCTTTTGACCCGATTAGATATGAGAGCATCATACACGTCATCTCTCACTTTTCATATTATCCCAGACTTCTAATTTCGGATCTCATCATTTATTTATCCGAACTCTCCTCAACTTATTACGACTTCTCATTTGGAGTCTTTTAGTCATCTTATTTCGGAGGTTTCCTGTCCAAGCTTAATCCTGAATCCCGACCTCATCCCTGTTTTTCAGAGCTAGTCTGAGTAGTTAATCCCTCAATTTGTCCATACTATTCCTAATTATTTTTATCCTGATCGGGAATCTTCATATTGTCATTTCCCATCCGTACTCCTCACGGTACTTACAGAATATCAGTGTCTTGAACTATCCTTTTTTTTTTTTACACGAAATAACATAAAAGAAATTAAGGACAACGTAAAGACAAAAAGTAAAACTCACGAACGTCACAAAAAAAAAAGTGAGATAAGTCCAATTCAATGTAAACTTATTCTGAAGATTTGTTGTGACAAAGAATCTAACAAAGACTTTATGTCATGAACATTTAAGAATGACAAGTTGAGCACTTACCTGTAGAAAAGGCTGAAATAATGAGTAAGCTGGTATCGATGTCCTTGTGAATCCGGAGTCACTAAAATTGAGACGGTAAGGTGATTTTGAGGAGTCATAAGTGATTGAAATGAGATCTTCTTGACAAGTGGTGATTGAGTTTTCAAGATGGTGCGCGATTGTTCAGGGTATGGATTGCAAAGCTTATAGCTTCCGTAATAAGATTCTTTAGAAAACTTATTTCTAAAGTCTCTAGAAACCTTGAGAGTTTCTGATTGAAAATAATGAAGCTACAGCAAAATTCTAGGGTTTTTCCTTAATAATCACCGCTACCTCCATAGCATTGCACGCAAGTATTTATAGGAGATGGGTGCTCAGAGATAGAGGGTCAAGATTTCAATAAGAGGAAATAAAGGGTTAGGATCTAAAAGGACATAATCCTACGTTCCAGAATTAAAGAGAATCAAAATTGAAGTTAGGATTGCATTCCAAATTTCTGTCCTTTCATCCTTTCATCCAACGGTTAGGAGTCACGCCTTACAGAACGGATCCGAAGGTTGGGAACAAAAGGTGTCGAATTAGTTATTTACTTTTGATCTAAGGGCTTTAAATTCATCCTTACAATTATGATCAACGGTATAGATTGGAATGTACTGTGCTGTTTTAACCGCTTGCAATCCAACAGTAAGGGGTTAAACTCATAAATTAAAGGTTATGATTGGGAATGGTTGGACTCCTTCATCACCTCCGATCTCTATAGGTTGTTCCTTGTTTTACCTGATCTCTCTTATTCTTGATTCTGACCTATACCAGTCAAAGCAATAAATCCTCCAATTACCGATGAACCGCTTCGAGTTCTGCACGTAATAAATGCCAAGGCCTTATATATATGCAGGAGAATTTTGTCCTTCACATACTCACAACATCCCATCTTCAGTGAATTTTTAATGTTTTATTTTCTCGTTCTTAGCTTTTTCGGCCAGAATTCTTCTCACGACAACCACCTTGATCTTTTTCTGAATGTTTTCTTTTTCCATCTCCTAAAAATAGACAATTCCGGTGATCAGATGTTTATGAGGGCATCGTCTGATAGCGGTGAGGGAACTGGACTAATTGACCCATCAAGGTCAAAACTAACTACTGTAGTGATCTCGGATCGGCTTACCGGTATGGCTTGCAGACCGATCTGTGATAAGGGGACCGCTAATTTCAATCTTAATATCGGTGACCGCCTCTTAAAGTTTATTTGGCTCCCAACCATATTGGGGGTCCCGATCGTAGCTCGATTCTAGTCGATGACATTGATGAAGACATCAAGCCTCCCATAGTATTTACCATAGTTGACGAGAGTTATCCTCCCGATCTCCATGTAACTCTTGAATGGCATCTTGAAATCGGCAGTGGTCCGAATCGCAGGAACAAGATAGGTAGAATGTAGTGAAGGGAAATTTATAATTGTTAATCTTGAAAGATCACCCAAGTGATGTAATCTGATCTTTTGAAAATGAAATGAAGTTTTATTTATTCAAAATTGATTGTTTATTTTATTTTATCATTGCATTATTTTCCAATCTCTTATGACTGTGTCCGATCTGATCTTCACAATTTACACTCATTGACTGATCTCTCTTGACTACTCTTTAAATATCTGATCTCCCTGCCATGTTTCTGGAATTCGCCTTTGATGAGTCATCAAAACAGTCCAATCCCATTAACCGATACGTCTCTTGGGATTTCGTGAGCATTTAATGCTCGGGCAGGTATAAATAGGAAGGAGTATTAGCCATTTGCCTACTTACGCCATTTTAAGATTCTTTGAGCAACTACGACGTTCTCTCTTGCTTTTAAAAGTTTTTCGGCACCGATTTACACTCCGATAAGAGCTTTGATCTTTTCCGATCAAATTTTTCTTTATCCTCGAAAATAAGAGGAACCGATGGTCAGAGGCCTACAAGTCCTCCTTCTGTTCACATTTTGTGGACATCGAACGAAGGTGATGTGCCCAGACCGAGTGAGCGAGCTGAACTTGGTATGGCCATCATCCCGATCCATGATCAAGTGACCAAGTCAAAACAAGTGTCGTCTTCAAAGAAAGAGAACTTACCCATGGATGAGTTACCATCGGTCCTTAAGGAGACCGATCTCCAGTCTATTAGCCAAGAGTACAACCTTCCAATCGACTTCTTCGAACTTATCAGATGTCATGACGATCTTCGAGTCAATCATTTCTTTGAAGAAATCGACCTGATCATAGTGTATGAAGAACAATTAAAAGCCGAGCTTCGGTTTCCCCTTAACGAATTCTATAGAGCTGTTTTGAAGTTCCATCATGTCTGTGTAGCCCAGATGCATCTGAACTTTTGGTGGACTCTGGTGGCCTTCAAAGTTTTATGCCGAGCTAAAAAGCTCGAGCCCAAGGCGAAGGTTTTTGCTAAATTGCATAGGCTCGCTCGACGAAAAGATGATGAATTTTGGTTTTTCCAAGCCAAGCCTAACTGCGGGCTCTTCACTGATCTCCCTTCCTCGTTGAAGAACTGGAAAAAATCATTTTTTTCATACTGAGGAGCAAGGACCCAAATGGCTTTGAGGGCATTCCATGTAGTTGGCAGTACTTGGTTCCCATAGTACCAAAGAAGATCGCCCTAAATAAGGATGAGGACGCCATGGTGAAGGAGTTGAAGGATCAGGCAGCCACTCATAAGTACTCATGTTTGGATGCGGTTTCGGCTGAACTGAAATGGTAGTTGATGCAAGTGATCGCCCGTGAGGACTATGAGCTGCAACTCTCTGACCTCAGCCCCGGGATCGATATAATCTAGATTTTTAGTCTCTTAACTTTGGTAATCTCACTAACTTGTTCTCTGTGCAGATATGGCGGGAGGCAAGAGTGCAAAGGAAAGCCACAAGCAAAAGAGGGAGCTCGCCCAGAAAGTGCTAGAGATGAAAGTTGCTGCTGCTCAGATACTGAGGCGAGACTTGGTAGAAGTACGAGCCTTTCGTTCTGACCTCCAGAGCAGCCAACCTCGGGGATAGAGATCATTCCTTCTCCACCTCGACAAGCTGAACCTCTACCTCCGCCGGTCTCTTCAAGTGCAGAAGAGGGGCCCTTCCCGACCAGTCGTAAGGATACTCTCTCGAGGTGCTCAGGTCCTTATTCATTCTCTGGAAAGGAACTATTCAGTTCAGGGCAATCATGATCTAGCCAATGTCCTGGGTGCTACTATCTGTTTTCAAGAAGATCGGAATAGGATGGCTTAGGATAGCATTGACGATCTCGTAGCTCATACGATGAGCTTGAGTTTGGAGACTATTGCGAACCAGCATATGATCAGAGAAAAGGCTCATCTATTGAGACAGGAGATTCTGAAGGCGGTTCAGGACGCAGCTACCGCCAAAGCCCAACTCTTAACTGCTCAGGACCACTTCGCCCATATAAAAGATCGAATGACATCTTATGAAGAAAGGATAGCTAAACTGGAGTAGGAATTTGAAGACGCTCAAGCCTGCTGATCTGCCAATCTCACTCGATTTAGTGAAGATATCAAAGCAAAAGAAGAAGAGGCTCTGGCGAGAGAGACCGGTGCCTATGTGAATGCACATGGCGATCTTCTGGTTGAGCTCGTGAAGCGCTATCCTGAAGAAGATTTCTCTTGGATGGAGCAGAGCTGAAGATGATAGTGAGGAGAAGCCTGAGAGAGAGAGAGGGAATGATGAAACTGAAAATGTACTCGAAGAGCAGGTCAGGGGAGACCCTCCTATCGAATAACTTTATACTTTCTTTGAAATGAATTAAGTCTTTTCATACTCAATTTTCTTAATGAGATCGGAAAACATCAAACCAAGTTGCGTGAGTACTAAATAGAATTAACTCTTAATCAATTGAATAAAGTTGAACATTAAATCTGAGAATGGTTATTAATCATAAAACATAAGACCACTTAGAGAGATCGGAAAACCATTACACGTGAACATGAGATCAGACGGTGCTGTGACTGAATATCGACTGAAACTTTGAAACATTTGAAGACTGATTTTTAAAATTGTAAAGATTTAAAAATGACTTGAGCTTGGATCATAATTGAAATAACTTATTAGGATCGGAACCATTATTTAGGGATCGGATAAAACATTAATTTTGTTAAGAAATGGTTGAACAATTCAAGCGAGATACCTGATCACAAAACTATTCGCAATTTGGAATTTTGAGGTATTTGAACACAGTGTGATCGGAAAATAATAGCATGTAAGATCAAATGGTCCGAAGATCCAATATCGATCTGAACACGTCGAATAAAGACGAAGAGATCGAAAAATAACCTAACTTGAATGTGAGATCGAATTATTCCAAAGACAAATCATTACTAAGTTCAGATAAGTGACCTGTGATTGGGTCATTAGTTGAGAACGGATAACATTAAGATGAAAATCCATTCAAGAAAACATTTGAAATTACAACTTCATTACAACTTTAAAAGAAAATTGTATATTAAGTTATGCATTTGAGGGTTGACCAAAATATGGTGTTTACAATAATAAATGTACTTATAAGCTATTTTTTAATAAACACTTCAATTACTTATTAGACACTTATAAATAATTTAACCAAGCATGTAATTGCTTAAAACTTAAAATGTTTATAAGATAAAATTAATTTATAAGCACTTTCATAGGTCAAGTTAAACATCATCTTAATTTTTGTGATATTGAAATTATCTTCATAATTATAAAATTTGAAATTTAAATCTCAATTAAAATTTGTAGAAACAAATCCCTTGAAAAGACTACCTCCATCCACTTTTATATGTCATTTTTTAAAAATTATTTTGTCAAAAATTATCTATCACTTAGAGAAGAATGAGGTGCATTAATGATTTTTTTTCCACTTTTACCCTTATCTCTAATAAGTATAATAATTATTTTTACAATTTTCTATAACCTATTTTATTGCTTTCCTTTCTCTTAATTAAAGGTATTTGGTTTAATTGTTGGATACAACTGATAACTGTTACTGTTAGCTGATAACTAATAGCTGGTAGTTGATAATTGCTGATTTATATTAAGTGTTTGGTAAAACTATGTTTAACTGTCATTGTTGATATATAAAATGACTAATAAAGAAATATATCTTATAATTTATTATTAAAATAAATATAAAATTATAAATTTAATATATTATATCATTTATTATATTACTAAAATAAATATATAATTATTGATTTATTATAGCATATTATTTATTTTATTATTGAAATAATAAAATAATTAAATAACTTTAAAAATGTAGTTATAAATAATAAAATAATTATTGTTGTTGTTAAAAGAAAAATCTTATAATTTAAAAGTGTATTTTTTTTATAATAAATAAGTATTTTATATTTTATATTATTAATAAAATTTTTCTAATAAATTTACAATGCACTAATTAAAGCGTTAAGATTGTAAATGAAAAAAAAATAACGTAAATAATATTAATTTTTAAGTTATATGAAAAATGATAATATCGTCTAAATAAAAAATCAAATCAGTCATAAGTTGATAAGAAATAACTCTAAAATTAGAATTGATATCAACTACAGCTGATGGATATCATATTAGTCACCTATCAGCTATCAGCTCTATTTTTTTAAACTTACTAAACACTTTAATTTATCTGTTTATGAGTCTATCAACAATCAGCTATATCCAAAAGGTAAACCAAATACCAACTAGACTAACTAAATACTCACTAAATAAGATTAAGGTTAATTTAATCACTTTAAAAAAATTATTATAATTTAAGTGATTTAAGAGGAATTATCATATGCTTTTAGAGCAGATACTTTCTTTATGCAAAATTATGGGTTTTATTACCCATTAACATAAAAAGATAAAAAATTATATTTAATAAAATAATAAAATTTAGTATTTTCAATATATTATATAATTAATTATAATTTCATTATTCTCTTAATTATTGTGCAACCATTATAAACCACAAATAAGTGGCAGTAGGTAGTATTAAACAAGAGAACAAGGGAGATTGTCACACAAGATATCACACAAGCGTGTATATTCAACAAGAAGAACAAAGAAACCTATATGCTATGCTTGTCTGTGTTTGGCCTCCAAAACAACCAACAAACTCAGCCTTGCCAATCCCATCAAGGCTGATCTCGCAACAGGAGAGCCAATGGCAACAAGACAAGACACGTGGCCGACATGCAAATCAAAGGAAGGCCCTTATGGAAGGAGAATATACCTAGATAGTGGGGAGAAGCATCATGAGGAATTGCAACCCAAGATATTCTTTTTTTCAAATAATTTTATTATAAAATAAATAAATTCATTTAATTTATATTAGTTAATAAAATAAATATTATTTAACTTGAAAAGCGACAAATTTAAATCTTTCATCTAATATCTTAGTGTGACGATATATTTACGTTCAATTGACTCATTTTAAAAAACATTTTAAAGACATAAATATTATATTTTTATTTTTTAATAGTAAATTACAAGTATATCATAACTCATTGAGTTGGACCTAATTATGTTAGTACTAAGTAGATCTATTATAGAGTAAAACGTTTATAATTGAAATTTTTTCTATTCACAAAAAATGAATACTTGACCTTATTCAAGAAATATAAATATTTTTACCACTTGTACTAACCTTATTGGTTAAGTACTATACATTTAAATATATGTGAATGTGAAAGGTGCAATATTACTTATCAAGTATATGGTCCATTTGTTTATTTTAATTTTAAAAAATAATTTAAATAAAAGTATTTTAGAATTTTAGTAAAAATATAATTAAACAAATTATTATTTTACATTTAGTATGAATATATCTTTCAAAGTTACTTATTTTTAATAAAAAAATAAATTTTGATAATTTTAAACTTTTGATATATCAATTATATGAGAAATGATAAACATAATTCATTTGTATTAAATTTTTACATTTTTAGACTTTTCACTCCCCTTCTCACTTCTGATTAGCGAGGGGTCACTCTATGAACGCTACCACTTGCATTTTGCATGCTTTTGGTGAATTCAATCATAGAGCTTCAATTTCAAGCTTCTTCCTCTCTCTCTCTCTCTTTTATTTTTTATTTTATTTTATTTTTTAATTCAAGCAGTTTATCATAACTTGCTTTGATATATTTCCATGTTGACTTATCCCAGCCGACCACTTTCTCTCTCTCTCTCCTCGACCTTTGGTGAGGGACAGAGTGAGATAGAGGGACTCATATCATTCCTTTTTCAGTTGTTGTGTGCCTCTCCAGTTGCTTTGGTGTGCGAGAGAAACCCCCACAAGCCTCTCTCTCTCTCTCTTTCTCTCTCTCTTCAGGATTACATGCATGAAACAATTAAGGCATTCCTTTTGTATCACTTCCACGCATCTCTTGTTCATTTACACTAATGGGTACATGTTAGTTTCTGATTTAAGTGCCCATTTTGCTAGGTATACATCAGAAAGTGGAGCTCTCCCATGTCTGCAGCTCTCTCTCTCTCTCTCTCTCTCTTTATGCAGCTGGAAGGGTTAATTTGCAGCTTTATTGCTGATCATCAGAGATACTACTGGTACGTTCTTATACATGTATATATGTTTATTGTCCATGGATTTACATTAATTTAGTCCCATATTAATGGGGCTAATTCTTTTGGTTTTTGAGATAAATGGGTTGATTTGATTGACAGAAATCTGCTTGACTTGTTATTATTGTCTCCCACTCAAAAGCCAAGCGCATAGGCTCAAGGTGCTTTTTTGTTCTCATTTGTTACATATGCGAGTGTAGATTCTGCCTTACTTTACTAGATTATCAAATTAAAAAAAAGTAAAACAGATCAAACTTTACCATTTGCTTTTAAAAAAGAAAACTTATATATCTTTTTTAAAAAAATTCCATTAGAATATGGACAAGAAGAAAATTGTAAAGCGTTTTTGGGACCATATCGGACAAGTTCTTTATCCATTTCAAAAGTGAATGTTAGCATAAGTAGCTAAACTACCCTATATAAGGAACAAGTTTTGGAAGCCATTGAATCTGCATTGCATTCTTCTATGATTGTTTGATAAATATGGTGGTGGGATCTAGTATCTTTGATAAAGAAGTTCTGCTATTTTCCCCTTCAGAAGGAAAATAGTCCTTTCAAGAGCTTTTCTTCCAGCACTAGATGCTATGATACAGAGCACCACTAGGTTAGATTTCAACCAATAAATGGTGATAAAGGTACCTGGGCCAACATCACATTTTTTTTTTATTTCTGGACCACCAAAAACCTGGCTATAATATTTTCCCCCTTTAGGGAAGAGAAGTCATGTTTTATTTGTTAATTATGAATTTAACCGCAATTACTAATTAGTTAATCTACCTATTATATTGTGTTCTTTTCAAGAAATCAAGCAAAGCTGGTTCATCTTCTCCTTGGCTTAGCATTAGATAGTCTGTACTTGCTCAATGGAAAGA
This sequence comes from Hevea brasiliensis, assembly GCF_030052815.1. Lineage (NCBI taxonomy): Eukaryota > Viridiplantae > Streptophyta > Magnoliopsida > Malpighiales > Euphorbiaceae > Hevea > Hevea brasiliensis. Next base: position 114,144,394 of record NC_079495.1, read on the forward strand.
CCAAGTAATTCAATTTACAAAATCTAATGTTAAGACTCCATTTGTTTTACATAAAATATATCCGAGTGATATCTATTTCCTCTCTAAAAGAAAGGGTGACTCTAATTCTCTATTTTTATCTTTTTTTCTTTTATGGTAGTCCACGTCATTTTCTTCTTAGATGTCATGCATGTCCATGTTCTCATATGACTTCAATTCGTGACCACTAAGCCATCTGTCCAATATCCTATACAGTTCCATTTCCTTATTAATTGCAAGAATTAATGGTGACTTTTATATTCCTGAGTACATAACATTTTAGCAATTAGGCTTCATTTGCTGAAAATATTATATGTATTTATATAATGTATATATGAATGTTTTTATATTTTATTAAGATTATTAAAGTCTAAAAGATAGAAAATAATTTCGTCTTTTGAAAAGAGAAAACTTTCTTTTAATTAGGAAAATATTTTTTATTAATTCATTTTCTTGAGTATTTTAAACGCTAAAAAATGTGAAAAATATTTTAAAAAATATATATTTTTTAAACAAATGGAGCCCTTATGTTCAATATTGAACCAAAAACAACAATTTAAATAGTTTTAATAATTTAAGAATTTTATTTCCCACTAGAGTTGGGGAAATTAATTAGTTGGCCTTTAGCATCAAATGGTAAAGATTGAAGACTATAATGCTTTTAAGCTGTTTGCACTTCTACAAGCAAAGATACCAAAAAGCATTACTAAAGTGGCTGCACAGACAATACCATTATGAATCTGGCTGCTTTGATTTGATTTAATTAGAACTTCAAAGGTCAAGAGTATTTTCAGTGTTATATAAATGAAATCTTTTAGTTTTCGTTTCCTCCTTGGATTTATTAAGAACATGCTTGGGGTAGTCTAATTAAAAGTTAAACCTAGCCATATCCTCACAATCATGAAGACAGTGGGAACTACTCCCATTTTTAAGCAGACTAATATGTTTTCCTTTTTCCTAGTAGGTAGACCATCAGTTTACTTAAACATCTAAAACATGAAATTTGTAAGCAAACATATCTGTAAGTGGCATTAAAGCAGGGTGGGCTCTTATATCATATAAAAAAAAAAGATATGAATTTAATTCCACTCTAAAAGCTAGCTCGAGGGGAAGAGGTTTGCACAAATCTTATATTTAACACAAACACCTTATTCTTATTCCAAATCAATGTGGGACAACATGGTAGTAGCATTGTGAGGCAGATGAAATTGGTTGCTTGCTTATTCCTTTTGTGTACGCAAAAATGATCCTATATATTCAGTTTCTTATAAGCATGTGTCAAAATTTGAGCAGCACAAGTAAAAAAGTAAGCAACCAGGAGGGGAAGAGAGAGAGAGAGAGAGTGAGAGAGAGAGAGATTATAAATCTTAATATGGAATAAACAAAACCATGCATGGCTTGTAGCATAGATGATATATGGGTAGGGTCTAAAAGCAAAGAAACTGCTACTGCTTCTTTTAAAGATTCTTCTAGGACATCCTTCACTCCTGCTCTCCCCTGATCATTATCTTCTTTAGCAGATGAAAACTAGCTACCATGTTCTATAGCTAAAGGGATTGTGTATGGTACAGGAAACAACATGGTGAAGATGATGATGATGAAGGACCCCGTGTTGGATGAATGAGGTAACAAGTCCTAACTTATGAATTCTTAGACTTTAGCATTTCTCTGTGCATTCTAAAGCTGCAGAGTATAGGTGGCTTGGAAAGTTTCTGATGATCCTCTTCTTATATGCTTCTTCCATTTGAGTTTCTTTTCTTCCTTGCTTAAGTTTCTTTCTTGTGGCGTCATCTGTGGATAAAAAACTCACAATCAGTTCTTACAGTTATTAGATGATCATTTTGCCTTATCAATCCTTATTTTGTATGTATAAATTTTCAAAGTAGTCGTTTATCTTTCCCAATAGGGTTTAAATATCTAATTCTGTCATGTCTTCCAATTACTATTTGGTTTCATTGTTAAACATTTCCTGAGAATTGTTTCCTCACTTTTTCCAATGGGATTTGAATTTTAACTTTGGCACTTTCTCCATGTTCTCCTCATCTTTAATTTTGCAAACCTCAACTTGAGCTTTAGCAGGTGAATTATAGATGATGATTCAGTGTTTCTTGAATTTTTTTTGCTTCCATTCTTGTCCATTCCATTTGTGTTTTGTTCTGCATATAAAGAAAGATCTACCATTAAGGAAATACCTTTTCAGCCACAACTAATTAAGCTAAAAATTTAATAAAATACCTTCCATGGAAATATCTGCTAAACATGTCTAACTTGTAATTTTTTCTTTTTGATAATTAATTTATTAATTTTTAATTTACAAGTAATTTTGATCTGCAGTATCTTTTTCTTAACAGTTGCATCATCTTCAAATTTTCATGGGACAAACACTATAATTTTGAAGTGACCACTGGTTTTTATCTATGCATCACCTGATTTCTTTCAGGTAAGATCTGTTAAGGGCATGTTCCACTGTCCTGAAGTGATAATTGCTTGTCACCTTTGGGGTAAAGAAGAAGAAAATTGCAAAAATGAAGTTTATGAAACTAGGAACACGGCCGGATACTTTCTATACAGAAGAGGCTACCAGGTATGCACAGATCTATACATCATTGAAAAACTGCAAATGCATGAGTTGTCTTTGTTCATGTTAATTTTGCAATGCAGGTCTGTAATATCAGATGTACCTAGTGACTTCGTTGTACATATCAACAACATTAGTTACCTTCTTCATAAGGTACGAGTCCTATTGATTCTGTGTGAATGCTTCCTATTCAGGCTTAATATTTGCTTAATATTTAAAATGCTTCCTATCCCATTCAAAGGAAGATAACTTTGATCCTTGTTGATTTTGCTGTTAGTTGCAGTTTCCCCTTCTTCCAAAGTGTGGCCTTCTACAAAGATTATGTTCAGATTCTGATGATTCAAGCACTGTTAGTATAGAGCTTCATGACCTTCCTGGAGGGGAAGAAGCTTTTGAGCTGTGTGCTAAGTATTGCTATGGCATAACAATCGATCTCAGTGCACATAATTTTGTACCTGCCTTTTGTGCAGCTAAATTCCTTCGAATGACTGAATCGATTGAGAAGGGAAATTTTGTTCTGAAACTCGAGTACTTCTTCAATTCGTGCATACTTGAAGGTTGGAAGGATTCCATTACCACTCTGCAGACCACAGCCAAGTTGACCGAGTGGTCAGAGAACCTTGGAATCATCAGAAAATGCATCGATTCAATTGCCCAAAAAATCCTCACTGCCCCAGAAAAGGTCGATTAAGTTACTGCCATAATCCATAGCTTACAAGAAAGCAGCGTGTTTCATTACTCACTAGAACTTACCTGGAAAATAACTTTTCTTTGCAGGTCACATGGTCCTACACTTATACTAGGCCAGGGTACAAAAAGACCCGGGAGTCCATCCCGAGGGATTGGTGGACAGAGGACATATCTGACCTTGATATAGATCTCTTTCGATTTATAATCACAGCCATCAGATCAACATATATGCTGCCACCACAGCTTATAGGTGAAGCCTTGCACGTATATGCCTGTCGTTGGTTACCAGACACTAAAAGGATTAAACCCCATGAGAGTTCAGTTTCTCAAAATGATGATGATGTTACAGAAAAGAATAGACGAATTCTTGAATCCATTGTGAGTATGATTCCAGAAGACAGAGGATCAGTTTCAGCTGGTTTCTTGCTAAGACTTCTTGGCATTGCAAACTACCTAGGAGCATCCCCAGTTCTGAAGACAGAACTCATAAGGAAATCTAGTCTGCAAATAGAAGAGGCAACAGTGAGCGACTTAGTGTTTCCTTCACAATCATCCTCCAGTCAGCATCTTTATGATACTGATTTGGTTCTGTCGGTAGTAGAAAGTTTCTTGATTCTATGGAGAAGACAACCACCAGAAACCGTAGAAAACACTCGGCTTATAAGAGCAATTAGAAAGGTTGGAAAGCTCATTGACACTTACCTCCAAGTGGTTTCAAGGGATAAGAACATGCCTGTATCAAAAGTAGTATCACTTGCTGAAGCTTTACCAGATATTGCCAGGAAAGATCATGATGACCTTTACAAGGCTATCAACATTTATCTCAAGGTAAGGTATTAAAACCATATAAAATATCAGATATGTATTCCCAAAATAGGCAATTTTCAAGCATACTATTTCATTTAAAACAGGAGCATCCTGATCTAGGCAAAGAAGACAAGAAGCGTTTATGCAGGAGTCTAGACTGCCAAAAGTTGTCTCGAGAAGTGCGAGCCCACGCTGTGAAGAACGAGCGGCTACCATTGAGAACAGTTGTTCAAGTCCTTTTCTTTGAGCAAGAGAAAGGTTCCAGGGCAACTGATTCTAGAATGCTACCGCGCGAATTATTCTCCAGGGGGAAACAGATGCAAATATCTGGAGAAGAACTAAATAAGCTACATTTAGGTGGAGATGAGCAATCTGTCAGAATGGAGGAAATGAGAAGAACTCCAATGCCCAACCTCAATAAGCTACATTTAGGTGGAGATGAGCAATCTGTCAGACTAGAGGAAATGAGAAGAACTGCAATGCCTGAAAGCAGCACAAGAGATTTTCCCAAAAACAAGAGACCAGATAAAAATTCACAGCTTGAATCTGAAATAGAGGAAGTAGAATCCAAGTGGGAGAAAGATGCTAGAGAAGAAGGAATCTCTGGAAGCAAGTTAGACCCCAAGAAAATATTGCAAAGCAGAATTAGATTGGACCACGGCCCTGATAAAGTTAGGGACAGATAGCACAATGACCACTTCTCTCCTTTCTTCTGCACTGTTGCAATTCCGTTCTTTCTGCAAGAAATGTTCAATTTTGGAGTCAGTTTCTCCATTTGTTTCAGTATTTAGACTTTATACCTCTTAGCAGCTTCCAATTTTATTTATTTATTTATTTTTATCTTGTTGTAGCAATTTCATTCCATCATCTGCTAAAATGCATCTATATAGTCGAGTTAAAAGGAAATCATTGTACACTATCTTATATGCTAGATATAATTTTAACAACGTAATTGATAGTATCTAACTATGAATATTAGGTCAATAGTACTGAAATTGTATTTATTATTTGTCAAGTTTCGAATTCCAATTGAAATGAATGGCAGCTGAAATCCTAAAGGAGATATCCGTTTTGTTAGAAATGTGAGATGATCATGAGCTTCTGTTTTTTGGTTTACCACATGCCTCTACACCTAAAGTGAACCCCAAGTTCATAGGAAATGTCACGACCCGATTCCACGGGCTAGACCGGCACTAGGACTTGAGAGTGTAAAGTCTCCAAAACCTGTAGTAAGCCTAATTATTCTCAAAGCCATAATCAGGACCAAAATCAAGGTCCAACATGCTAAGAAAAATAAAATAAAATGTTTTAAATTTATTTTGGGTCAACTCAACCCGATTTCTATCAGGAAGCCAAAACTAAGGGAGCCCAGATTAGTCCTGATGCCCATCATATACAAACTACTTAATATCATAAAATTTTCATTAATTAATATAATATATATACAAATTAATGTCACAGCGGAGCTCTAGTTATTAAATAAATAAATAAATAGACACAATAAACTATTAAACCAAGAAGCACAATCTGTGACGGAAAATGCAGGGTAGACTCGAAGAAATAAACTCGCTCCTCCTACAACATTGAGAAAAATATTTGAAGGCATAAACATTCAACTCAGAGAATTTAGATATTGATTATAAGTGTTTTTTTTTTTTATAACTATTTAAAACAAGTGCAATCCTATCATGAAATGCACATCCATTACATATAAAAATAATTCATCTAATATTCGCACGAGAAGTTAATTTGGAATTACTGACACACCCAATGTATCACATCAATATAAATAAATAAATAAATAAATAAATAAATAAATAAATATATATATATATATATATATATATATATATATATATATATATATATATATATATGGGAGCTGATCCCCTATACAGCTCTCTTAATCCAATACTTGCTAGCGGGATCAACTCAAGCCAAACTTTCATTTAATAATCCAAGTGCAGAGGTCAGTGAGATCAACTCAAAACCATACTCACCCTGACTTATCCATATATAAGGATCGAGTCCCAGTGAGTCAATCTCCAGCCGTGACTACCCGTCTTACTCATATCCATATCCGCACCATACACACGCCAACACATATACACAACTCTAAATTATCCTTATGGCGGCAATCATAAATAAATAACAATAATTAAATATACTGCAGGTAAAATGCCCCTAAGATATTAACTATTTATATGCATAATTAATTATTTATAGAATGCATGAACATGTCAGATAGATGCAATTAATATTGAAATTATAAAAATAATCAATATCCAACTCACAGACTTGTCGACCCAATTGCAGCTAGTCCAGTTGGAAGGAGAAGAAATGCTTGTCGGCACCGATTACCTAGACAGACATATTAACCTTTATCAAATTTACTAACAGAATTAATTAATTAATTTAATCAAAGAAGCAAGAATAATTCCTAAGGTCTCACTGAATTTTTGGCAAAGTCTTCTCCATAACTGGACCTAACCCCCTGCAAGACAATTCAACCAAAAGCCATAATATAGGGCCTCAAGTCCACAACAACAATTATAATGCCCATCTGGGGCTTACAAGAAACTTAATCTAAGTCCAATTTTCCAAACTCCAGCTCAAGTCCCTAACTCCTCATAGTCCAAATAATTACTTTTAGCACTTTAAAAATTATAAAAATATTCCTAGAGGTCCTCTACATCGTTCTTGCATTAATTAAAATTATTTTACTAAATTTTTCTAAGTTAAGAATATTTTACAGATTTAGCTTACTAACTCAGCCAAGGTAAAGCTACACAACTTGAGTTTGGGACTACCTTTATAAATTCTGCTACCTGAAATGCGTCCGGGATATTTGAAAATGCTGGGAATAACTGTAAACACGATCTCTTTCTAGGACAGCCCATCGGACACCTAGACCAGGCTTAAAACTCGACCTCGAGTGCCGGTGAGCTATTGCCAATTGGATTGCATCTAAACGAAGTCTATAAATTGCTAATAATTATCATATAATTATATTTAATTTTTGGGCATTAAAAAAAGTAAAAAATCTCACCAAGCAAACTAGACTGTTTTATGAATCGTTTGTTTCAAACGGTGTCCAATCAGAGCGGGGTTAGTCTCATCCCAAAGGTTTCGTTGCTCTAAATTCAACGGTGGTCTCAGATTTCTAATTCGATGGTCGGATCACCCGAAAAGTGGTTGGAAAGTCATTGAAAAACCCATTTCTCTCTCTTCCTGCTCTCACTAAAAACCACCATTAAAACCGACGAGGGAGGTCCCGAAAGAATGCTTGAGGTGCCAGGAGTTGAATGGCATCCTCTTTGGTCAGAGCCACCTTCAGGATCGTTGGCCACCAACGCTCAAAGTTGGTGCCTCTCTCTCTCTCTCTCTCTCTCTCTCTCTCTCTCTCTCACACACACACACACACATCTTCAGTCGCCATGCAGCACCATTGGGGAGCCCTTGGATGTCGTCGTTGGAGGTGAGTTGGGTGGGTGCCGCCAATGGTGGTCGAAGTTCACCAGAGAAAAGGAAGAAGAAGAGTGGGGGAGAAGATGAGAGAAAAATGGGAGGGAGGTGTATTTCTACTGGGTTTCAATTTTTTTTTTCTTTTTTTTTTTTTGCTAGAAATGTCCATTGATATACTTTTTTTTACTTTTACTTTTTTTCCTTCACTTATAATAATAATATAATAATATAAATTTAAAATATCTAAACTATTTAACACTAAAATAATATAAAGTATAATATAATAAAACAATAATGATAAAATATACTTACAAAATGTTTTTCTTTCCTAAATAATAAATTTAAAAACAATTTAAATAATAATTATTTTAATACAATAATAAATAAAGCTTTTAAATTTAGTTTTTAAATAAAATAACAAGATAATAATAGTAATAATAACAATAATAATAATAATCTCATAAAATATGTTAAACTATAAAATAATATTAGAATAATATTAAAATTATATCTTTATTAAAAAAATTCAAGTTGTTACATTTTTTCCCTAAAGAAAAAAAATTCGTCCCCGAATTTGAACAAATAGGGAAAACCAAAAGAAAGTGATTGGACAAGTTTGAGTACTTGTCCCTTGTACCTTGCACAAACCATTGAAAATATTCAGCTTCTTTCTAACTTTGTTGTAGCATTCTAGGTGCCATAACACTATAACTTGTCCTAATCACCCTTTAGTGTGTCCATCTTATATCATTCATCTTGTTCTCTTCCTTGTAATGAACTCTTTCCTGTTTCTGCTACTGTTAAAATCTTCCCTCGCTTGTTGTACTTTCCTTTTAACCTTTGTCTCGAGTCTTGAGCTTATAGTACTTGTAACTGTCCATCCTATCTATCCTTAATCTTGTCCTTTCTCACCCTTGTACATCTTCTTCCGAAGATATCCATCCTTTCATTTTCGACATTAACCTTCTTTTTCATATTTCTTAGTCTTTGTTTGATTGCTAGTTCCATCTTCTAAAATTCTAATTTTGCGATTAGCTCCTACCAACTCATCTTTCATATAGCATCACATTACAGTACTAACCTACTGGTCATATTATGGGGCAGGTAAGTCACCATGGATGATTCTTCATGTACTGCCTTCCTTAACATGACCATTAAAACATTGCTCGTCATGGTTAGATAGGTGCGCTCCACCTGAACTGATGGGTTTATGGTAAATGCGTGTTCTGCCACAATCCCCTACCAGATATTTTACGAGTTCATTCTCCTTGATATAGTCACATCTACTGCCTACGATTCTCTAGATTTCAGCCTCGGATTTACTTATATCTCCTGCTCCTCCTCTTTAAATTTCATCATCTCCTTGTAATTATTGTGCTTTCTTGTAAGATATCAACTACACCTACCCTTTATTGTATTATTGTCCCACATGACATATCATATTGTAATATACTCTCTATGCTTGTTGTCACGACCCAACCTATGGGCCAGACTGGCACTAGGACCTGGGCCAGCCTAAAGCTCCTGAGGCCCATAGTAAGCCTAACTATTCCTTAACCCAACTCTAAGGCCTATTTGAGCCCAATTTCAAGAATTCAACCGGACAGAGTTCGGCCATAAAGTGGACCTTTCAACGGGGAGTTTATGACTCACCCGACCTGTAAACATAATATATAATCAATTGGGGAGCTCAGCTCACCCTCCACATACTCAAATGTCATAAAAATAAATGGGAGCTCAGCTCTCTCATCCAGTCCAACAAACATGCATATAATAATAAGTTTACAGGCCCAACATGACAATTATATTACAGTCCCCAAAACAAATAAATATTTCTAACACATGCAGAAATTCTAGGAGTTAACAGAATTACACAACATTAATAAATAACCTGCGAAGGAAAAAAGCAGGTTAACCACAATAATAATCCTCCTGTAGCCTGAAAAATAATGAATAGGAGTGAGCGTTCGACTCAGAGAGTAAAATATCAATTTTAACCATAATTTCTATAACTATCTAAAGCTAATGCACCCTGTAGAGTGAAATGCAACATCGGCAATATTTTCACATCATAACAGCAAAAAGGTAATCTGGAGCACTCACACACCCAGTAATGTAAAATCATAAATATATGGGAGCTGATCCTCTTTACAGCTCTCTTTAATCCAACTTGTGCCAGTGAAGAACTCAAGCCGGACTTTCGCTTAATAAACCAAATCGAGGTCCCAGCGAAGATCTCAAGCCGTGTCTACCCGTCCTATCCATAGCCAACACCACATCACACGCACACCAACGCACACACACTGCTCCAAATTACCACAACAACATCCATGGCACTTTAACAGTTGTGAATGCAACATAAAACATGCCTAGAGTTTAAATACATAGATATATACATATAAGTGATGTATGGGCATACTTGAACATATAATAATATCGAAATTATAATTAAAATTAATATTTTACTCACAGACTTGACAGCAGTCACTGTGGCAGCTTGGCGGAGGAAGAAGGCTGTCCAGGCTCACCTGACAATTTTATTACAATCATTTAATAAATTTGACTCAATACAAACTAAGAAAAAGATCAAAGACGTCCTAAGTCGTGCAAAAAATTCAGCAGAGTCTCCCCTATACTTAGGACCTACCCAACCTGCAAATGGGTTTAAAACACACTTCTATATCCACCAACCATACACCCATAACTCAATCATATCACACAGCCCCTCCTGGGCCCATCCAAACAGTCATCAATCACAATATGTAAAATTACAGTTTAGTCCTTATAATAGACTCTTTTTTGCAAAAACTATCCAAATAAACTCTAAAAATTCTAAAACATTGCCCCGCAGTCATTAGCAATATTACTAGGCTAATGCAAAAAGAATCATAATTTTCTGAGCTACCACGAATATTTTATGGATTTTTAATCCCATTTAAGTACTAGAAAATTACGAAAAAGCAAGGTTCAAGTTTACCTATATCGATTCCAATCTCCGGAACGCTCTCGGGGCGTCTGACAACGGTGGGGTAGCCAAAATCTCGATTCAATTCTAAGACTTTTTCGGTAGCCGGTCTGTCTGGCCGGAAATTCACAGACCCGGACAACTGTCAAATTTTCGCGAATTGAAGGTACCTCCACGAAGCCCACAACATAGTTGTTAGTATAAAATTTTTACGAAATTTTCTGTGCTTATTTAATGCTCGAAAAAATACTGCAAATTTTCGTGGGACCTATCGAAAAACGGTATCGAAAAATTTTGAAATTTATATCACCGCGAAGCTCTCGACGAGTGGAGCGCTCTGGTACTCTCGGTTTCCTCGTGGGTTCACGGTTTGAGAGAAATCTAGCCCAAAAGTCAAAATGGGCTAAAACTTTCCGGATAAAAATTGAACAAACCGCTCGATGGGTTTTGGTGTTCTTGGTGTCTATGAAAAGCTCTCGAGGTGTAGATGGTGTTTGACACAAGATCCGGCCTAATTGGTGGCCGGATCGGCCGGGAAGCTAAAGCGGCGCGCAGCGCGCAGGTGGGTCTTTGTGCATGTTTTCCGGCCGCTTGGAGCATCGGCCGGCTGTAGGGAGACGCTGGGGCGGTGCGCCGGTGAGGTGGGGAAGGTTGGGTGGCAGAGGGGCGGCCTGGGGGTGAGGGAGGAGAGAGAAAACGGGAGAGAGAGGAAGAGGGACGGGACGCGCGGGGAAGGGAAGAAAAGAAGAAGAAGGCCAGTCCGATTCGACCGGTCCGGTTCGATTCAGTAAGTCCGATTCAAGATACAAAATTTTAAATTCTTTACTCTGCCTTGGGATCGAAAATAAGGCCCAAAAATTCCGAAAAAATTCAAAAAAACTCAGAAAAATTCGTAGACTCCAAATATATTTTTAGTTTTGCCACGTGGTCTTTAAATTAATTTTTAAAAATCATCAAAGTTTTATATTTTCGAAAAATTGAACCCGATTTCTAAAACCTGAAAAATCTCAAATAATTTTCCAAAATTTAATTAAAATAAAATATCAATATTTACCCAAAAATAATAAATTTAAAAAATATTAGGGGTGTTATATTCTTCCCCCCTTACAGAAAATTCGTCCTTGAATTTTACACAAGGCAGAATAAGGTACAGAATTACACATTGAACAGATAAGGGTACTTGCTACGCATGTCTCGCTCTGACTCTCAGGTGCACTCTTCCACTGACTGGCTCCTCCACAAAACCTTAACCATAGGAATCTGTTTTGATCTTAACTGCCTCATTTGGTAGTCTGTTATGGCTACAGGTTGCTCCTCAAACGTCAAGTTTTCTTTCAACTCTACTACATCCGGCTGTAGCACATGAGAAGGATCAGGTATGTATTTCCTGAGCATGAATATGTGAAACACAGGATGAACATGAGAAATGTTGGGTGGTAACTCCAACCGATAGGCAACTGCTCCAACCTTATCAGTAACCTCAAAAGGTCCAATATACCGAGGTGCCAACTTGTCATTCTTTCCAAATCTCATGACTTTCTTCATCGGAGAAACCTTCAGGAATACATAGTTGCCTACTGTAAACTCCACATCCCTCCATCTAGGGTCTGCATAACTCTTCCGCCTACTCAAAGCTATTTTCAATCGTTCCTTGATTAAAGGAACCATCTCTAAAGTGTACTATACTAGGTCTACATCATGCACCTTCGCTTCTCCCATTTCTGTCCAACACAGAGGAGACCTACACTTTCTTCCATATAGTGCCTCATAGGGTGCCATCCCTATGCTGGAATGGTAACTGTTGTTGTAGGCAAACTCCACTAAAGATAGCTGATCATCCCATTGACCTCCAAAATCCAAAACACACATGCGGAGCATGTCTTCTAGTGTTTGGATTGTCTTTTCGGATTGTCCGTCTGTCTGAGGGTGAAAAGCGGTACTAAAGTTCAACTGTGTGCCAAGTGCCTCATGCAACTTTCTCTAAAACCGAGAAGTGAACTGAGGCCCTCTGTCAGATATTATGGAAGCAGAAACTCCATGCAATCTGATGATTTCTCGAATATAGAGTCGGGCATACTGTGCCACAGAATATGTAGTTTTCACAAGCAAGAAATGAGCTGATTTAGTTAGGCAGTCTACAATTACCCATATCGAATCATATCCTCGCGTGGTACGAGGTAACCCAGTCACAAAATCCATAGTAATCATCTCCCACTTCCATTTTGGGATAGGGAGCTCTTACAGTTTCCCTAATGGCCTCTGGTGTTCAAACTTCACCTTCTGACAAGTCAAGCACTTGGACACGAAGTCTGTTATGTCTCTCTTCATGCCATTCCACCAATAGCCATCTTGCACATCATGGTACATCTCGGTGGAGCCTGGGTGGATATTGTACAGTGTATAGTGTGCCTCTCGTATGATTTCATTTCTGAGATTGTCCACATCGGGCATACATATCTTGGAACCTTGCATAAGGGCGCCATCATTGGCAAATCCAAACTCACCACCTTCACCCTGCTGTACTCTTTCTATGATCTTCATCAATTGTTGGTCTCTGTGCTGGGAAACTCTAACCCTGTCTCGCAGGTCTGGTCTCACTGAAAAATGAGCCAATAATACCCCCTCATCTGAAAGATCTAGGATTAGACCTTGATCCATCAACTCATGTACTTCCTGAATCAACGATCTCTTCTCCGCAGATATGTACGCCAAACTGCCAGAAGATTTTCTGCTCAAAGCATCTGCTACTACATTGGCCTTCCCAGGGTGGTACTGGATGGTGCAATCATAGTCCTTCAGAAGCTCCATCCATCTCCTCTGTCTCAAGTTTAAATCCCTCCGTTGGAAGATATACTTCAAACTCTTGTGGTCGGTGTATATCTCGCACATTTCACCATACAGGTAGTGTCTCCAGATTTTTAGTGCAAAGACTGCAGCCAGCATTTCCAAATCATGGGTGGGGTAGTTCTGCTCATGCCTCTTTAGCTGCCTTGAAGCATAAGCCACTACTTTTCCATTCTGCATCAAAACACACCCTAAGCCAACTCTGGAGGCGTCACAGTACACGGTATATCCTTCACCACTCATCGGTAGTGTCAACACAGGGGCGGTGGTTAGACACTTCTTAAGCTTCTGGAAACTCTTCTCACAATCATCTGTCCAAATGAATGGAACATTCTTCCGAGTTAACTTAGTTAGGGGAGCCACTATCCTGGAAAAATCCTGCACAAAACGCCTATAATAGCAGCTAGACCCAGAAAACTTCGTACCTCAGTGACTGTTATAGGACTAAGCCAATCAGTTACAGCTTCAATTTTCTTGGGATCCACTTGAATACCTTCACTAGAAACCACGTGTTCTAAGAATGAGATGTTTTCTAGCCAAAATTCACATTTTGAAAATTTGGCATATAGCTAGTGCTCCCTCAAAGTCTGCAACACCATCCTCAAATGCCACATGTGTTCTTCCTCGGTCCGAGAGTATAGCAAAATGTCATCTATGAATACGGTGACAAAACGGTCCAAGAATGGCCTAAACACCCTGTTCATTAAGTCCATGAAGGCTGCTGGTGCATTAGTGAGTCCAAAAGACATCACCAAGAACTCATAATGACCATATCTTGTCCTGAAGGCTGTTTTGGACACATTCTCATTCTTGATTCTCAACTGATGGTAACTTGATCACAGGTCTATCTTGGAAAAGAATCTAGCTCATTAGAGTTGATCAAACAGATCATCAATCCGAGGAAGTGGATACTTATTCTTCACAGTTACCCTGTTCAGCTGTTTATAATCAATACACAGCCTCAAAAACCCATCCTTCTTTCTCACAAATAGAACATGAGTGCCCTAGGGTGAAGTGCTCAGACGTATGAAACCCTTGTCCAAAAGCTCTTGTAGTTGTTCCTTTAGCTCTTTCAATTCTGCTAGTGTCATCCTGTAAGGCGGCATTAATATGGGGTTTGTACCCGGCACAACATCAATGCTGAACTCTATTTCCCTTCCTGGTGGCAACCCTGGAAGCTCCTCAGGGAAGACATCCATGAATTCTCTGACAACAGGAACATTTTCAATGTTGACACCTTCTACAGATGTATCTCTTACCAATGCCAAATACCCTTGATATCCACGCCTCAATATTTTTCTAGCACTAATTGCTAACACCCAATTATATGGAGCCACGCTCCTGTCACCATCAAAGCTAAACAATTCCACACTAGGTATGTGGAAATACACCTTTTTGTTCCTGCAGTCTAAAGTGGCATAATGAGTTGCCAACCAATCCATTCCCAAGATTACATTGAAATCCATTACTGGTAGAGGAACCAAGTCTGCTGGGAGGATCTTTCCATCCACTATTACTAGACTATCCGGAAAAACCATATCTACATCTATGTTGTCACTAAGTGGGGTAGCTACAGATAAAGGGCATTCTAAAGTTGTAGGGTTTCTACCCAATCTCATGGCAAACACTGGGGAGACAAATGAGTGCGTAGCACCTGAATCTATCAAAACACGAGCCTCATAGGAACAGACTAGAAGAATACCTGCCACAACTGCATTGGAAGCCTGAGCATCCTGGTGGGTCAGGGTGAAAACCCGAGCTTGACCCCTACCCTAGGTGGCAGAATCCTGATACTGACTTCTACCTCCTGATCTGCCTCCAAATCCATGTCCTCCTTGTCCTCGGCCCTGTTGGCCACTGAACTGATTGCCTGCCATGCTGGAAGCACCAGGATACAACTGACGAGGAACATTTGCAATAGAACCCTGTGACCCCATCTGTGGCTTGCTGAACACAGGGCATTCCCTAGCAAAGTGACCTTGTTGGCCACATCTGAAGCATACTCCTGAATCCATCATACAAGGTCCTGAATGTCCTCTTCCACACTGTGCACAAGGTGCAAAGGAGAATCCTAAACCAGACCTAGAACTGCTGTATCCCGAACTATGACCATTGCTGGATCCGTACCCTGGTCTGAATCCTTGAGATTTGTTTCTAAAACCACTCTTCTTGTTCTTACTTCTTCCTCTGTAATTACTCTGGCATCCGCTATCCGGAGCACCCATGTGGGGAACACCTGAAGAACCCTCTACTCTATTTTTCTTTGCCCTTCCGTTGTCATCCACAGCATAGCTAATCTCAATCTATCTGGCTCGATCAACCACCACATCAAAAGACTAATCAAACATCATGGCCAGGTTTGCATACCTCCTGTCAAGCCCCTTCAGAAACCTCTTCACCTTCATAGTTTCTGTAGCTACTGCTGTAGGGGCATACCTGTTCAGTTCCAAAAATTTTGTAGCATATTCATCTACAGACCTGCCATTCTGCCTTAAGGCCTCAAAGGCCCATTGCTTTTGATCTCTAAAACTTTCTGGTACAAACTGGTTGACAAATAGTTCCACAAACTGGGTCCATAAGAAACCTTTCACCTGAGGTAATATGTAGTCATTCATCCATTGTCTAGGCATAGGCCCCATGACATGCTGCATACACTCTATAAGTCTTCTATCAGTCAACTGCAACTCTGTTCCTGCCTGTCTGTAGGAATCCAAAAATCGATATGCATCGTCTGACATATCATAAGTACCAGACACCAACTTCTTGAAATTGATTATCTATTTGTAAGGTTCCCCTCTTAGTGCGGTGGACTACTGCTGCTGTGGAGGGTGGACCATATACTGTGCCATCATATCGATGGTTCTCTGCAACCCAGCTAGAGCAGCTATCATTGGGTCCATGGGACCCTGTGCCATAAAAGACTGATCCTGAACTGGTGGCAGCTGCTCTTCTCCTTGAGCAGCTCTAGGCCTCCTACCCCGCCTCCTCGGGGCAGGCGCCTCATCCTGTGCCGACACCTCGTCAGGCACATTTGGTTCTGGTGCAGTGGTAGTTCTCCTGCTTCTACGCATTTTCCTAAAATTCAGCAGCATTAGCCCACAAAATTCAAAACTGCATATTACACAGTTCTATAGACTCATATTTACACACAATATATAAAGCAGAAATTAAAAGCAAAGATGACAATGCAAGATGAATATGGACCCTATTTTCTGCATGTGACTCCTATTAGACTCTTCCCAACACTTTAGACAATTTTTCCCTATGAATCTAGAGCCTAAGCTCTGATACCACATTTGTCATGACCCAACCTATGGGCCGGACCGGCACTAGGACCTGGGCCAGCCTAAAGCCCTCGAGACCGATAGTAAGCCTAACTATTCCTTAACCCAACTCTAAGGCCCATTTGGGCCCAATTTCAAGAATTCAACCGGACAGAGTCCGACCATAAAGTGGACCTTTCAACGGGGAGTTTTTGACTCACCCGACCTGTAAACACAATATATAATCAATTGGGGAGCTTAGCTCACCCTCCACATACTCAAATGTCATAAAAATAAATGAGAGCTCAGCTCCCTCATATAGTCCAATAAACATGCATATAATAATAAGTTTACAGGCCTAATATGACAATTATATTACAGTCCCCAAAACAAATAAATATTTCTAACACATGCGAAAATTCTAGGAGTTAACAGAATTACACAACATTAATAAACAACCTGCGAAGGAGAAAAGTAGGTTAACCACAACAATAATCCTCCTGTAGCCTGAAAAATAATGAACATGAGTGAGCGTTCGACTCAGAGAGTAAAATATCAATTTTAACCATAATCTCTATAACTATCTAAAGCTAATGCACCATGTAGAGTGAAATGCAATATCAGCAATATTTTCACATCATAACAGTAAAAAGGTCATCTAGAGCACTCACACACCCAGTAATGTAAAATCATAAATATATGGGAGCTAATCCTCTTTACAGCTCTCTTTAATCCAACTTGTACCAGTGAAAAACTCAAGCCGGACTTTCGCTTAATAAACCAAATCGGGGTCCCAGCGAAGAACTCAAGCTGTGTCTACCCCGAAGGACTGGGTCCCAGCGAAGATCTCAAGCTGTGTCTACCCGTCCTATCCATAGCCAACACCACATCACACGCACGCCAACGCACGCACACTGCTCCAAATTACCACAACAACATCCATGGCACTTTAATGGTTGTGAATGCAACATAAAATGTGCCTAGACTTTAACTACATAGATATATACATATAAGTGATGCATGGGCATACATGAACATATAATAATATCGAGATTACAATTAAAATTAATATTTTACTCACAGACTTGACAGCAGTCACTGTGGCGGTTTGGCGGAGGAAGAAGGCTGTCCCAGCTCACCTGATAATTTTATTACAATCATTTAATAAATTTGACTCAATACAAACTAAGAAAAAGACCAAAGATGTCCTAAGTTGTGCCGAAAATCCGGCAGAGTCTCTCCTATACTTAAGACCTACCCAACCTGCAAATGGGTTTAAAACACACTTCTATATCTACCAACCATACACCCATAACTCAATCATATCACACAGCCCCTCTTGGGCCCATCCAAACAGTCATCAATCATAATATGTAAAATTACAGTTTAGTCCTTATAATAGACCCTTTTTACAAAAACTACCCAAATAAACTCTAAAAATTCTAAAACTTTGTCCCGCGGTCCTTAGCAATAGTACTAGGATAATGCAAAAAGAATCATAATTTTCTGAGCTACTACGAATATTTTATTGATTTTTAATCCCATTTAAGCACTAGAAAATTACGAAAAAGCAAGGTTCGGGTTTACCTATGCCGATTCTGATCTCGGGAACGTGCTCAGGGCGTCTGACAACAGTGGGGTAGCCAAAATCTCGATCCAATTCTAAGACTTTTTCGGTAGCTGGTCTGTCTGGCTGGAAATTCACAGACCCGGACAATTGTTGAATTTCCGCGAATTAAAGGTACTTACACGAAGCCCACAACACGACGGTTAGTATAAAATTTTTACTGAATTTTCTAAGCTCATTTAATGTTCGAAAAAACACTGCAAAGTTTCGTAGGATCCACCAAAAAACGGTGTCAAAAAATTTCAAAATTTCAAAACCGTAAGGGCTTCAGTCCAAAGCGGACAATATCACTAGTGGGCCGGGCCATTACATTTGTGGTATCAGAGCTGCTCTGCGTGCAACCTTGAACGATGGTGGGGCAAACCTCAGTGAGGACGCTGAGTCCCATAAGGGGGGTGGATTGTAACACCCTAGGCAAATCCCACATCGACAAAACACGGGAGAGATGCTGGGTTTATAAGTTGGTGGTTCGTAACCCCTAGTGACGCGTTTTAAAACCGTGAGGGCTTCAGTCCAAAGCGGACAATATCACTAGTGGGCTGGGCCATTACAGATCAGAGAACTGAAGCCCATGACAATCTCATTGCAATTGGCTGATCGATCTGTTAAATATCCTGTGGGCATACTTGAGAACATCCCTATCAAAGTGGACAAATTCTTCATTCCAGTAGACTTTGTTGTCCTTGAGATGGAAGAAGATGTTCAAATTCCTATCATCTTGGAAAGACCATTCTTGGCAACTGCCAGAGCCATCACAGACGTCAAAAATGGGCGATAAACCCTCAAGGTAGGAGAAGAAGAAGTGGAGTTCAACTTATTCGACACAATGAAACACAAATTTGAACCTGATGAATGCTTCAAGGTTGACATAATTGACAAACAAGTTGAAAAGAAATTTCATAAGACACATCCTAAAGATCCTCTTGAAGCATGTATTGTGCACAGCCACATAGTGGATGATGAAAATATAGAAATAGCAGCTTGTGCACAACAGTTAGCTGCTCATCCTCCCTTACCCTTAGCTGAGGCTTCCGACATGGAGAAGTTGAAGGAGGAACAAACCAAAGGTAAGCTCCAGGAAAATGCCCAACAGGTAGAGCTTAAACCTCTCCCCTCCTCACTAAGTTACGCATTTCTAGACTCAAATTCGAAATATCCTGTTATAATCAATGCTAGCCCATCTAAGTTAGAAGAGGAAAAATTGTTAAGAAAACTTAAGATCCATAACAAAGCTATAGGGTATAAAATAGAAGACCTAAAGGGAATCAACCCTTCGATTTGCATGCATAGGATACCCATGGAAGAAAACAGTAAACCCACTATCGAACACCAAAGAAGATTTAACCCAAACATGAAAGAAGTAGTCAAGAAATGAATTTTAAAACTATTAGATATAGGTATCATATACCCAATTTCTGATAGTAAATGGGTTAGTCCAGTACATGTAGTTCTTAAGAAAGGTGGGACAACTATTATCCAAAATGCAAACAATGAACTAATCCCTACTAGAGTAGTCACTGGTTGGCGAATGTTCATAAATTATAGGAAATTGAACAGTGCTACTAGAAAAGACCATTTTCCTCTCCCCTTCATCGACCAAATGTTAGAAAGGTTAGCGAAACACTCTTATTTCTGTTATTTAGATGGGTATTCGGGATTCTTTCAAATTCCTATTCACCCAGAAGACCAAGAAAAGACAACATTCACTTGTCCCTATGAAACATTTACATATAGGAGAATGTCTTTTGGTCTTTGTAATGCCCCTGCTACCTTTCAAAGATGCATGATGGCTATCTTTTCTGATTATATTGAAGATATCATGGAAGTTTTTATGGATGATTTTTCTGTCTATGGAACTACTTTTGATGATTGCCTAGCTAATTTATCTAAGGTGTTGCAAAGATGTGAAAAATCAAACCTGGTCCTAAATTGAGAAAAATGCCACTTCATGGCAAGGGAAGGCATAGTCCTGGGACATTTGATATCAGAAAGAGGAATTTAAGTTGATAAGGCAAAAATTGAGATCATTGAAAACATGCCACCACCAACATCAGTCAAGGGAGTGCGAAGCTTTTTGGGACATGCAAGATTCTACAGAAGATTCATCAAGGACTTTTCCAAAATAGCTAAGCCACTTACCAACTTGTTAAGTCAAGATGTTTCCTTTGATTTTGATGAAAATTACCTTGTCTCCTTTAATAGGATCAAAGAAGCCCTGATATCAGCACCAATAATGCAACCACCAAATTGGGAGCTACCATTCAAGGTAATGTGCGATGCAAGTGACTTTGCAGTTGGAGCAGTGCTCAGGCAAAGAAAAGATAAAAAGCTCCATGCTATTTATTATGCTAGCAAGACACTCGATGATGTGCAAATCAATTATGCCACCACAGAGAACGAATTCCTAGCAGTGCTGTTTGCAATGGACAAGTTTAGATCTTACCTTATTGGGTCAAAAGTCATTGTATTCACAGATCATGCTGCAATCCGGTACCTTTTGAATAAGATAGAAGCAAAACCAAGGCTGATTCGATGGATTCTACTCTTGCAAGAATTTGACCTTGAAATCAAGGACAAAAAAGGATCCGAAAATATAGTAGCTGACCATCTTTCCAGAATAAAATTGGAGTACACAGGGGACTTCAAAGATTTGCCAATTGATGATTCATTTCCTGATGAGCAATTACTTGTATTCTCCAAGGCTCCATGGTACACTAACTTTGTTAATTTTCTTGTATGCAGGGTACTGCCTCCAAACATGACTTATCAGCAAAGGAAGAAATTCCTACATAATGTGAGATATTACATATGGGAGGAACCTCTACTGTACAAGAGATGTAATGATGAGCTGATAAGAAGATGCATACCAGAGGAAGATATGAAAAGTATCATTCATCACTGCCATTCATCACTATATGGAGGACACTTCGACACCTTAAAAACCGCAACCAAGATTTTGCAAGCAGGGTTTTACTAGCCACATTTGTTTAAGGATGTAAGATCCTTTGTGCTAGCTTGTGATCAATGCCAAAGAACAGGTAACAGTTCAAGAATGAATGAAATGCCACTGCATGGTATACTTGAGATAGAATGATTTGATGTATGGGGAATAGACTTCATGGGCCTCCCTCTTCCCATGGAAATAAGTATATTCTGGTTGGAGTTGATTATGTGTCAAAATGGGTAGAAGCAATTGCAACACCAACCAACGATGCTAGAGTGGTCACAAGGTTCCTTAAGAAGAACATCTTCACAAGATTTGGCAATCCACGAGCAATAATCAGAGATGGAGGAAGTCACTTCTGCAACCAACAATTCGAAACACTACTGAAAAAGTATGGAGTGACTCACAAGGTGGCCACACCTTATCATTCTCAAATCAGCGGTCAAGTAGAAATCTCAAACAGGGAACTGAAGCAAATTCTGAGAAAATCAGAATGATCCAGGAAGGACTGGTGCATGAAGTTAGATGATGCACTATGGGCATACCGCACTGCATATAAAACTCCAATTGGCACAACACCCTTCCGACTGGTTTATGGAAAATCATGCAATCTCCTTGTTGAACTTGAGCATAAAGCTTACTAGGCAATTTAGATCCTAAACTTTGACCTCAAAGCTGCTGGTGAGAAAAGACTCCTACAGCTGAATGAGTTGGAAGAAATTCGACTGAATGAGTTGGAAGAAATCCGACAGGATGCATACGAAAACGCTAAAATTTTAAAGGATAAAACCAAAAGATGGCATGACAGGCGCATAGCAAGGAAAGAAATAAAAGAATGAGATCTTGCCCACTTATTCAACTCTAGATTGAAACTCTTTCCAGGGAAGCTAAAATCAAGATGGTCTGGACCTTTCATAGTCACCCAAGTCTTCCCACATGGAGCAGTAGAAGTGGGGAGCAAAACCTCAGGTGCATTTAAGGTCAATGGGCAGAGGCTGAAGCCTTACTTTCAGGGAGAACCCATAGAAATGGGAGTCAATTGCACCCTCGACCATTCTACCGACAGACCATAAACAAGCAAAGTCCAGCTAAAGACTATAAACAAGCATTTTTTGGGAGGCAACCCAAAAATTTTTTTGAACTTTTCTTTTTTCTCCTTTTTCATATTGATTTTTGTTTCATACTCATTAGCATTTCATTTTGTAGGATTTTTTGGAAAGGGGAGTAGAGAACAAGAGAGGAAAGGAATCACCAAGTCAAAATCACAAAAGGAAAAATTAGACAAAACCAGGGAAGTAGCTCTATTGCTAAACTTTACATCCATTTTATGTGTTGTGATGATGAAAAATTTTCATTTGACAAAAATTTGGAAAATTAGAAAATTACACGGATCGTGTACTACACGCCCCGTGTAACTTTCTGGAAGTCCGTAAATTTCTTGCATTTTTAACTCTGAGAGAGACAGAAAGTTACATGGGTCCATAGCCCAATTTACATGGACCGTGTAATGTCTCTAGCAGAATAACTTAAAGCCAAGGAGTTACACAGGCCTCCTTATATTTGACACGGGCCGTGTAACATATCCAGTAAAGCAACTCGAGAGATAAAAATTTACACTAGTCCCAGAGCTCATTTACACGGGCCGTGTACTACGACAAAATTTAAAATTTTTAGGCAGAAATTTACACGGCCCTACATGTCGGGACCCGTGTAGTGATACACAACCCGTGTATCATGTCATAGATGCAACTCCTGGGGTGCGGAACGTATGAAACGAAGAATCCTAACGGCTCTTTAAATGCACCCCTCACGTTGAAACCATTCATAAAGGCAAAACCCTTCATCTCCACCCCTCTTAGCCTGTAAAAACCCCTCAAATCTCATCTCCCTTCACCAAACCCTACTCTTCTCCTTCCTAAAGCTTAATTAATGGCTCCTGCAAATTGATCTGCAAGAAGAATCGGCTCTTCCTCGAGGCAAAGAGGAGAATCCTCATCTTCTCCACCTCAGCCGCCACCCCAACACCCAAGAACAAGGGTAGCCTCTCCCCAACCATCTCAACTAACCCATCCTCCACCGTAACCCCAACCACAAGCCGCTCCACAACCTGAAATCTCCATTCCTTGGGGATTCTGTGATGATGCCCACAAGGCAATGTGCACCCGGCTTCACACCCAAAAAATAAGCTCCACCAAATACATGGATTTTCCGCTATTTGAGCAAATTGGGCTACAGAATGAAATCAATGGGCTACTCGATAGCATCGGGTGGACAAGGTTCGCCCAACTCCAATTTCCAACATACTGGGACACAACACTGGAGTTTTTAGGCAGTTTCAAGGCCACCTTATGGCCTAACGACAGGGAGGATAGGGGCAGGATTGAATTTTGCCTCCTCGGTGTCAACCGGGTGATGAACATAGATGAGTTTAATGCCATCTTCGGCTTTGACAACGCCGACCACCAGGAGATCCCTAGGAATTGCATACTCTACAACAGCATCAACTTCTGGAGTTTCATTACCCCGAACACGGAGCCATATAACTCCAGCAAGTCCAAATCCACGGGCATCACAAGTCCAGCCCTGCACTACATGCATTGGTTCACCATCCATACCATAATGGGCCGTGGCGATAGCCTTGGCATTGTAAATGGCAATGAGCTATTCTTCTTATGGTGTATGGTCACCGGATAGCGCTGCAGCACTGGCTTCTTTTTGTGCAACCATCTCCGCCACCTCTGTCATCAGTCTATCGAGCACATCGTGCTTGGTGGCCTTGTCACAACCATTGCCCTCCACTTCGGCTTCGTTCCAGGACATCACAAGCTGTGCTTTATCACTGGAACGTCAAGAATAGATCAAACCATCTGTATATCCATGGGGATATGTAATAAGGTGGTCAACACCTGCTACCTGCTAGATGCCGAAGAGAACACCATCCCTCGGAGAGACGAAGCACTAGAAGGACCTGGCGAGACTTCACAGCCTCAAGAAGAAGGCCAAGAGCGGATGTTCCAAGAGTCCCCCGTTCGAGTGCCTCCATACACACCACCACCAACAGATCTGATCCTCGCATACCTACAGCGCATGGAGACCACCATATACAGCAGAATGCGAGCAATCGAGGACAGCCTCCAGGAAGCCCACAACAAATTAGACATGCTAATGGAGAAGCTAGATGATGAGGAGGAGGAGCCAGCATCACCATCATCACCATCAGAGACCTTTTAGAGCTAGGACTATAGGATAGGATCTTTATTGTAATATCTTACATGTCTTAGTCCTAAGTTGCAATCATAGGTCTCTTTTATATGCTTAATGTCCAAACTTTTCAATACCTAATAAATAATATGCTTCCTTATAATCTTTGTACATTTTCTCTAATTTTGCATATTATTTTAACATTAAGGACAATGTCTGGTTTTAGTTTGGGGGGGGGGGGGTGATACAAGTGCATTGCATATCATTACATTTGCATATCATTACATGCACATCATTACATTATTTAAATTCAGCTACATTATTCTTGTGTATCAAAATTTTTGAAAATTTTTAGACTTTAAATTGTGAAACTTAGCACTATAACCAATTTCTAGTAAGCTAATAATTGGACTCTACGGGATAGAGGAATGAACGTATCTAGATAGGTAAAAAGGGATTCTAACATGTTTGTGAAGAAACTAATCTCTTTAATGGAACTAGACTAGTTAAACCTCTTCATAACTATTAATTTATCACATTAAACTTGTAAAATTAGGAGAATAATTTTTTAAATACAAGCAAACCTTAAAAATGCCTCACTAGCTCTAGAATATATCTCTTGGACCTATCAAGGCGAAATCCTAGCATATGCTTGATGAAGAAATGATTAAGGCATTCTTAAAGATAGCCTCACTAAGCCTTAGCCAACCCTAATTAAAATGTATATCCCTTGTAGCCAACTTGAAGACTATATTTATGCCTTAAAATTTATTGCTTACCCATGTTATTTATCTAGCCCCTAACCTAAACACCTACCATACCCTTTTGAGGAAGCAAAATACATAAGTAAACAGCATATTAAGTGTAAAAAAAGAAAATGAAGAGAGGATGTAGAACTCAAGAAAGAGTGCAAGTGTGCAATTGAAATCAAAGAAAAATTTGCCTTTCCAACCTAGCAAAAGTAATGAGTTTGGGGGAGAGGACAAAAGGGATATAAAAATAAAATAAAAATTAAAAAAAGAGAAGAAGTCCCAAGATAAGTATCATGGAAGCATGCTTGGCACTATAAAAAACCAAAAGCCCCTCTTCTCCATACAAAATATGTAGAAACAAACTTAGTATACTTGGTATTTTATGCATACATGCTATCCTCATATTTACATTCCCTAAAAACCTTTCATTGGCAACCAAGTCATTATCCCCTTAGCCCCTTTACAACCCTTTTTAAAGACCTTTTGATCTTTTGAAAAGTGCATGCTATATTAGTGGAGATAGAAAATTGAGATATGCCTATAGAGTTGGAATTGAGTCTCTTCATCACAATTACTCACAATAGGGGCAAATTTGGGGGAATTAGTGTTTCTCAAATCTATCCCGATAAAATAGGTTATTTGTGGCTTATTAATGGTCTTGTATAGAGAAATAATTAGTAGAAACACCATGAAATGAGGTGAAGTTCCAAACAGGCAGCTAATAGAACCCTTATGCCTTGAAAGAGGGCAATTGGTATGAAGGTTGGAGGAGTTTAATTCTATACTTATTAAATTGTTGGTTATATTCCTAAGTATCCCCTGAAATGTGTTTTAAAATAGAGTTTTGCTTTGCTTGAGGACAAACAAAAGTTTGAGTTTGGGGGTATTTGATACACTTGAATTGTATAGATGTTTTTAAGTATATTTGTATACTATCTCATAGCATTTAGGTAAGTATTTTCATGCATAGTAGTTGATTTCATTAGTTTTTTGTAATTTCTATTGTCAAGCGCTTAATTCTATGTTTTCTGCATCATTTCAGGTGTTTGGGTGAAGCCCCACAATATAAGAGTGCAAAAGGAAACTTGGAGAGGTGAAGAGACTGAGTATTGCTGCTGACACAAAGTACACGGGTCATGTAAGCCAAGCCCCAGACCCATGTAACCTTCTGCCAGAAGAAAGCCAGATAGCCAATGGAAAAACAAAAGTACACGGGTTGTGTAATTAGACCCGTGTAACTCTCTGTACCAATGCAAGACTCCGCAGTTCCACTCCAGCAAGTTACACGGCCTTGGGCTGTGTAGTGACACATGGGCCGTGTATTATGCGGCAACCAGTTTTATAACTCGAATTCCCGCTCTTGTTTTCTTATTCAAATGAGACTCCTAAAGCCTTTTGGACTCAAAATGACCTAACCCTAGAGCAACCATTATAAATAGAAGAGAAAACATCAGAAAAAGAAGGCTCTCTTTTATCTTTTGACAACACTTTTAAGGAGTTTTGAAGGAGAGAAATCCACACGTTGCACTCTCTCCAACCGTCTCGAGGAGAGAAACATCAGTACCAAAAGTAGTTTTCCAGCTGAAGCTCCACAAGATCAAAGCTGCAAACTCTCTTAGGTTCATTCATTTCATCTCCCTAGACAGATTTTTATTATTTTATTTCTTCTACATGATTTTTCTTTTTACTGTTTTTACCTTTTATCATGATGTTTGCTGAACTCACCATGAGTGAGTAGTTTTCTTATTCTGGATTTGGGAGAGTAATGCTTGTAATTATTATTATGGATGAACACTAAGTTTTATTTATTGGATTTGAGATTCGTTCCTTGATTTAATTTCTTGTGATCTTAATGCATGCTATGTGCTGGTACCCACTTAGCCATGATTGTAGATGTTAATTGAAGGACTGAAAGGTGAAGATTAATATTAGAAAATCAAGATCTTGAACCTAGGAATTCTGACCTAGACATAGACTAATACCTTTGTGGAACTTCAAAATTGGTCAAAGATCTTAAAGAATTTTAATTAATTTGATCACCATGAAAATTGGGTTTGAGTTAAAGAATACACCCTAGGTGCCTTGAGAGAGGAATTAGGATAACTTAGGACTGATTTCCATCAAGGAAAACGATCCTCAATTCAGTAAATAAACAAGATAACATCCATAGTAAGATTCAAGTGTGAAATCTTGATTCCAGAATTGTTTCAAATAAATCATTTTGTTTTAAATTTACCATTCTAGTGTTTAAGGTTAACAAAGTTCATTCCCTAAGTATTCGATAGTCTAGACAGTCAATATTACTGTATAAATTGGTACTTACTAATCAAATTCCTCGTAGGAACGATACTCTACTCATCACTTTATTACTTGTTAGCGATCCGTGCACTTGTCGGTTTGTAAAACCAGTAAAACATATTTCTTGTAACTACCTTCACTAAAATTAATCCTCACATCATAAGGAATCAATTAATAGTAATTTGAAGAGGTAGAATTGAAGTTTGGCAAGACAAGAAATTCCACAAGTTAAGGTTAGTGTCAATTTTCCCTTCCTTTCTTAATTAGACTTTGAATTAAGGTTCTAATGAGTTGATATGTTGAGAAATTTGGAGAATTTGATGAGTAATTGATAAGCTTGAATTCGGCAGCCATGGAAACTAAAGGGGTTTGATTTATTTTTACATGTAAAGGATGGGTAGGGATGTTGATTTAGGTATTACAAGTATTAGCAAATTTATTTCATGTGTATGTTTGAAGTTGACAAATTAAAGTAGGATTTGAACAATTATTGAAGACCTTGGGTAATTGTCCAATTTGGCAGCCTTGATGAACTTAGAAGATTGATAATTCCATGAATTTAAATGTTGAATTATGGTATTGATGGATTAGTGGAAGTGTATTACATGTTGCTAGTTGAAGTTACATGTATTAGTTAATTGTTTCCATGTATATATTGTTGACTTGGACCATTTGGATTAGGGTTTTGTATTGAATATTGAGGACTTATGTAAACTGTTGAGAATTGAACAAAAATGAGATTTGATGAATGATATTAGAAGTGCCATGAATGCAGAATTGTAGTTTGGGAGAAGGAGGAATGAAAATTGAAAGTGCAATTTTTATGCAGGTTGTGCATTTGTTGAAAATAGTGTGTGTTTTGAGCCATAACCTAAATTATGTGACCCCAATTGGTATGAGGCCAATTGGATGTAAAATTAAACCTATAATGTACCAATTTTCATGTAGAAATAATGCCAAAATTCTGCCTAAAAAGTGACTTCAAGACTGACCTAATCCAAATTGCCAAAATGCAAACCTAGAATTTTGACCAAATGACCAGTATTCATTCATTTGGCCATATCTCACTGTAGACAGGTCCAAATGACCTGAAATTTATACCATTGGAAAGTTTAGACATAGGACTACAACTTTTGTGAAGATCACAGAGCCCAGAAATGTCATTAACCAAGTCAAATTGCTTGCCCAAGTTGGGGTACCAAATCTGTCCAGAATTGAAATTGACCATAATTTGCTAAACAAATGCAATCTATCCAGCTTTGATAAAAAAAACCATAACTTAGTCCATAAAACTCCAAATGACATGAAATCAGTGCCAAAATTTCAATAAGACATAGACCTACAATATTGCTATTTTGACCAGAACTCAGAAATCAAGAAAATTAGGTCATTTAGCTAGGTCAAGATAACATACAAAAATTTGAAATATTGAAATAAAGTGCAATAAGCTTTGAAATGAAAAAGGCAACAAATGCCAACATATGTGGAATCTAAAATATGACATGTTGGTGATATAAAAACCAACTTACCTATTGTGTATGAAAAGTTAATATTTTGGTTGACTAGTAAAATGAATAGTAATCAATAAAAATTAAATACAAAGAATTAAACATTAAACTTTGTAATATGCCATAGTATTGCCTAGTATGATTGGTTTGGATAGGTAAGCATGCCAATAGGGTTCTAATAGTAGTATTGCATATGACTTCATGACATTCTGTGTTTTATGGCCTATTATGCCATTATGTGATATAATAGCCAGTGGCTGTTCTGATTATGTTGATATGCTTGGCCTTGTGCCCAATGACTTTTATGGCTTAATAGCCGTTCTGTCTGCACACCGAGAGACACTTTGTGACTGATGGTGTGATGGCCAACGTACTTGGTACCCAGTGCCAGTTTACCCATTTATCCAGTCCGGTCAGTTGTTAGGTTAGTTGGGCAACTAAATTTAGTCTTAATAAATTATTACCAAATAAAGACATAAAAAGTATTAAATTAATAATCTTACTAAAGATTACTGAAATATTAGTCTGCAAAAGATATTGACATCAAAATTGCATAAACATTTATTTTATTTTATTTTGGTTTATTTCTATTTTATTATTGACACCACTAAGCAGTATTGCTTAGCGCGTCGCTTTTTGCTACACATTGGTACTAGAGACATAGCTGAGGAGCCCAGCAGACCTCAGGCCAAGTGATTAGATAGATCTGCAGGAGTCTAGAGTCACCTACACCATAGTGCATGCTTGGTAGGATATTAGGTGCATTTTGTGTTTTGTAGCAGACTTGGGCTTTACCACGTACCTTGTAATTTTATGAAATTTAAAGTTTATGTAAATATCTGTATATTTTGTAATTAAATAAAATTTGAGTATTTCTTTATGTATTTGAGATTATTATGGTATGAATGAAATTGTGAAAGTAATGTGAATGAAATATTGAGATTATGATAAACTGTTGAGACTTCTAAGAAATTTTGAGATTGTGTTGAGATAAATTGAGTTTGAGAATTTGAGTATTATTTTGGAATTATTTTAACAGGTTCTGAAGAACTATTTTTTCAAATTACAACCAGCACTCTGCCGGATTTTGTATAAAATATGTGGAAACTCAAATTAAGCAAGGTTTTAAATAATAACGTAAAATGATAGAAATTTCTTACAAAGGCTATCTGAATTGCTAAAATGAGTATTTAGAAAATATAATAAGATAAGATACGGTGCTCCAGTACTCCATGTGGCACGCCTTGCTCGGCTACACTGTAGACGGGTGAGGGGTGTTACAAGGTTAATGTGCATCCTTGATTTGTTTTATTTATATCTGATGCAAAAACCCTAATTTCAGAGTCCTAGAAGCATTAGAAGTCCATCCGGGTCGAGTTGGAAGCAAGAAAAGTCGCATTAGAAGTGTTGTCAGGGGACTTTACACGGTTCGTGTAGTGATACATGCCCCGTGCTTCAAGTTTTCTTCAGTCCAGAGAGTTGCAAAGGGTCCAATAAGTTACATGGGACAGGTTACACGGCCCGTGTACTACTTCTATCCTTGTATTCTTCACGTTTTGACCTCTAAATCTCTTCTAAACTCATCTTTGATTCTAGAACCACATAAAAATACCTTATAAAATATAAAAATCAATGAATTGAGTTGAATTAACATGTTTTCTAAAATAATAATGAAAACACATAAAATAAATACGAAAGGAGACTAAATGCCAACAAAATGCAATGAATGTTAATCTTAAATGTCTATATAATTTGACTTAATCAGTCATTATGCCTTATTTTTTTCTCATCAGGCATAACTGAATCCATTAGAATGACTTTAATTCAACTTACTACCTATTGACTTTGCTTCTCTGCCTAATATGACAATTCAAGTTACCACTATATACCCTATAGCTACTACATGCTTTGGTTCTATACTTTACCTAACTTTCCTTATACTGTCAACAACTTAAGTTCTTATCCCATTGCCCCTTATTCTACCTTGAGGACAGAAAAGTGACGAAGTCTAATCCAAATTCTGTTACTTTGAGCTCTAGGTTTAGGCTCCTAACACTGCATCAATTATGACCTACTCTAAATTTTGTACTTCTGAGTTCCATATCTTGACAAATATTCTCCCTAATGTCATCCTTTTCTAAGCTCTCTATCCACACTTTTTAGTTTATCTCGTTTATCTTTCCTAGAACCTCATTTTGCTTCCTCTGTATCAAGACTCTACTCTTCCTAATCTTATCCTAATTTGGGCCTCTCAGTTTGTTCTTTAGCCAACTCCTTTTATCTTACCCAAATCTGAACTTTGACAATTTTATTCTTTAGCTCTATTATCTTTCTTGACCTGATTGTCATATCAAAAGCTAGTACTTTTTTACTGTCTCTAACAAATCATCTATACCTCGATGTTACTCAAAATTGGTCTTTTGATCACTCTAACTAGTACTTCCACTTGCATTCGAGTTATGCTACATCTACAACCAATTGTCCCAATTTTCATTTTTACACCTCCTCTATTTACTGGCATTTTGTAATTTGTCTTTGTTGATTTACTGCCCTCAACATTATTCTATTTAGAACTTGAGCAATAAGAAGTAAAAAAGAGACTTAGGGAATTGCAGCCATGCATTCACTGTGTGATCTATGTTCCTATGCTTTAGCATACATACTACCCTTTATTACCTCAGGGAGGGCATCTACAGCAATTATATTTTCCAATATCCACTCAATTAGCCAAAACTTAAAATATTAGGTACCCAAACTCGTCATTCAATTCAAAGGCTTTGCATCCATCATAATCTAATCACTTATGGTTTTTATAATGGAACTTGTACCTTGTCTAGGATACTTGAGCTAATTACTCTCTACCACTCTCTACAGTCCCACCTGGGACACTATTTCGTAGGTCACCATCACCAGTAGTAACCTTCTATCTCTCCTTAAAGGATAAGACCACCCTACATCACAATTGACTGCAAAAGAGGTACTGAATCTGCCATTTTGCCATAATAATGTTAGGCTATCCGCTCTCTTATCATACTGCAAACCTTAAAATCTCATTTCATAGGCTATGAACATCATTCATAACATCTGGTCTCTTTTTAAGGGAAGCAAAGTTGTACTCTGTGCCTTGTTGCCACACAAAGAAGATACTATTTTTACTAAACTTTAAGCAAAATGTCCATTGTAATGCCAAAACTGTCCAAGATCCCATATTGGAGATCAGATGGTCTCACTCTGTGATTTGTGACTATACTGAAACCTCTAATCTTATGACAACTCCAGATATAACTCTAGCTCATGCTAGAGTAACCGAGTCACTGACTCTAGTTACCGTCTAATTGTGACCTTTGATATTTTAGCTCAAGGGTTTAGACTCCTAACTAGGAGTTTCAAATTCTTCTGCAGAAATAAAACTCTATTCTAGCATAATGTACCAAAATAGAGGTTATCTGCAAACACCCTCATCATGGAACGCCACGGGGATGCACACAGCTCTACACAATAATTCCATGTTGACACTGTAATCTGCAGCTTACAACATAAATATTGAGAATATTGCATAATTATTGCGGTATATCCCAACAGACTAGGCTTCGCAATCTCTTATCTCTCTTAAATCCACTGATACCATAAACTTACTCTGACTGGGCTATACACTTATGACTACCAACAGTGGTATCCTCAACCCTATCTAGGGAAACTATAGGGCCATAACTCACCTTTACATACTCATGCCTTGCATTAGACAGGCACACCATTTAGCCCTACTAGGATAGAAACACAACATTTCTTAGAGTACATATCCCTAAGGAAAAAACTTAACATGTTTGCTAGCTCTAACTCACATCACCATGTACTCCACTAAAACTGAAACACTAAACTGGAGCACTCTTACACTACCCAAGGAAATACGCAGAACCTAGAAACAAGAAATTATAGAAAAAGACGAAATATAAATATATACTCTGCATATGACAACTCTAGGTGCATACTTTTCCATGAGTTTAGAGCCCAAGCTCTGATACCAATTTTGTCATGACCTGATTTCATAGGCCAAACTAGCACTAGGACGTGGCCAGCATAAAACACCTGAGACCCATAGTAAGCCTCACTATTCCCAATGCCATAACCAGGACCAAAATCAAGGCCCAGCATATTAACAAAAATAAAATATAATGTTTTAAATTTATTTTGGGCCAACTCAACCCGATTTCTATCAGGAAACCAAAACTAAGGAAGTCCATATCAACTCTGATACCCATCATGTACAAACTATTTAATATCATAAATTTTTCATTAATTAATATAATATATACACAAACCAATATCACAACGGAGCTCTAGTTATTAAACAAATAAATAAATAAATAGACACAATAAACTATTAAACTAAAAAGCACAATCTGCAGAGGAAAATGCAGGCTAGACTCAAAGAAATAAACTAGCTCCTCCTGCAACCTGGAAAAAATATTTGAATAGGAATGAGCGTTCTACTCAGAGAGTTTAGATATTGATTATAAGTGCAATTTCTATGACTATCTAAAACTAGTGCAATCCTACCATGAAATGCACATCCATCACATATAACGATAATTCATCCAATATTCGCACGAGAAGTTAATTTAGAACTACTTACGCACTCATTGTATCATATCAATACATATATGGGAGTTGATCTCCTATATAGCTCTCTTAATCTAATACCTGCCAGCGAGGTCAACTCAAGCCGGACTTTCACTTAATAATTCAAGTGTAGGGGTCAGCGAGATCAACTCAAAGCCATACTCACACCGACTTATCCATATATAAGGATCAACTCCCAGTGAGTCAAGCTCCAACCACGACTACCTATCCTACCCATATCCATATCCGCACCATACTCATACCAACACACACAAAGCTCCAAATTATCTTTAGGGCAGCAAATAAACAACAATAATTAAATATGTAGCAACCAAAATGCCCTTAAGATATTAATTATTTATGTGCATAATTAATTATTTATAGAATGCATGAACATGCCAGATATATATAACCAATATTGAAATTACAAAAAATAATCAATATCCAACTCACAAATTGGTGGATCTAATTGCAACTAGTTCGGCTGGAAGGAGAAGAAAGACTAACAGGCACCAATTACCTAGACAGACATATTGACCTCTATCAAATTTACTGACAGAATCAATTAATTAATTTAATCAAAGAAGCAAGAATAATTTCTAAGGTCTTGCTGAATTTTTGACAGAGTCTCCTCTATAACTAGACCTAACCCCCTGTAAGAAAATTCAACCAAAAACAACAATACAGGGCCTTAGGCCCACAACAACAATTATAATGCCTATTTGAGGCCTACAAGAAACTTAATTTAGGTTCAATCTTCCAAACTCCAGCTCAAGTTCCTAACTCCTCTATAGTCCAAATAATTATTTTCAATACTTTAAAATTTAGAAAAATATTTCTGAAGGTTTTCTACATCCTTGTATTAATTAAAATTATTTTACTAAATTTTTCTAAGTCAAAAATATTTTATAGATTTAACCAACCAACTTAGCCAAGGTAAAACTACACAACTTGAGTTCAGGACTGCCTTTGCAAATTTTGCTACCTAGAATGTATCCAGAACGTCTGAAAACGTTGGGAATGATTGTAAACACGAATCCTATCCGAGACAACCCGTTGAACACCCAAACAAAGTCTATAAATTGTTAATAATTATCATATAATTATATTTAATTTTCGGGCATCAAAAAAATTAAAAATCTCACCAAGCAATCTATACTGTCTGATGAATCGCCTTTTTCAAATGGTGTCCAATCAGAGCGGGGTTAGTCCCATCTCGAAGGTTTCATCGGTCTGAATTCAATGGTGGTCTCAAATTTTTTATCTGATGGTCGGATCACTCGAAAAGTGGTCAGAAAGCCACTGACAAATCCATTTCTCTCTCTTCCTGTTCTCACCGAAAACCACCATTAAAACTGGCAAGGAAGGTCCCAAAAGAATGCTTGAGCTACCAAGAGTTGAATGACATCCTCCTTGGTCGGAACCACCTTCAAGATTGCCGGCCACCAGAGCTCAAAGTTGGCGCCTCGCTCTCTCTCTGTCTCTCTATCTCACTCTCTTTCTCTTTCTCTCTCTCTTGTTTTCTCACACCTCCAGTCACTATGCACTGCTATTGGGGAGCCCTTGGATGTCACTGGAGGAGGTGAGCTGGGTGGCTGCCGCCAGTGGTGGTCCAAGTCCACCGGAGAAAAGGAAGAAGGAGAGTGGGGGAGAAGATGAGAGAGAAACGGGAGAGGGTGTGTTTCTGCTGGGTTTCAATTTTTTTTTCTTTTTTTTTTCTTGCTAGAAATGTCCCATCAATGTATTTTTTTTTACTTTTATTTTTTTCCTTCACTTATAATAATAATATAATAATATAAATTTAAAATATCTAAACTATTTAACATTAAAATAATGTAGAGTATAATAGAATAAAACAATAATAATAAAATACACTTACAAATTTTTTTTCTTTCCTAAATAATAATTAATTTAATACAATAATAAATAAAGCTTTTAAATTTAGTTTTTAAATAAAATAACAAGATAATAATAATAATAATAACAATAATACTAGTAATCTCATAAAATATGATAAACTATAAAATAATATTAGAATAATATTAAAATTATATCTTTATAAAAAAAAATTTAGGTTGTTACAGGAAATACAAAGTTTATGTGAAGGAGTGGTGACACTTTTGCTATCAGTTTATCAATATTATGATGATATTTTTATTTAGAAAATGTAATCCTAGCATGAGCATGTGATTAAGAAAAATATGGTTATATCTAGAACTTGTAAACTTGTAGTGCAGTTTAAATCTAGAAAAAGCCAGGAGAGGCATGTTTGAAAATAATGGCTAAGGTGATGTCATTTGTCGATGTAAGTTTTTTTTTTTTTAAGTAATCAGTTCAATGTAAGGAATATCCATAACTTTTCTTGTTTTGTTTCTTCTTCTTTTCTTTGTTATGTGTTTTACGCCTAAAAATAACAATTGGTATTAGAGCTCCCTCACTAGAAAACTATTATGTTTAGTTAGTTAAAATCAGATGGATCATTGCCAAATAAAAGATTTCCACCATCATATCATATTTTCTCCGGAAGCAGGAGTTCAATCCTAATTTATTCTTCTCAAAGCAGTATCAGATTTTGACAAAGGTTCGAGGGCAGGTTGACGCAAAGTTTCCCTCAATGTTTAATCTTTGTGAAAAATTGAGGGTAAATAAATCCTAAAGATCATAACTTTGCGTCGAATAAAACGTGTTAAGCTTTCAGTTGTATTCTACCCATCACAAAATGTCTCTAAAGAATCAAATAACACAAACAAAATTATAAGAACAAAAGGGAAAGAGAAAGAGAGCTCCAAACCATCCTTAGCAGGTGTGGACTTGAGAGAAGATTTAAGCCCTTTACTGGGAATTGAGTACCCTTTTCCTCCCTTCTCCATTTTCACCCGATAATACTAGTGCTTCTGCAACTCAAATACAAAGATTGAAGCAATCGATACGACAATGTACATAATCAACCATCAGATGACAAACCCTATTGGGCACAGAGAAAATACACTGCAGTGAACTAAAGGGAATTTCATAGAGAGAAGAAGAAGAAGAAGGAAGAGGAGGAGGAGAAGTAAAAACGAGGAGGTAACCGCACAACGAAAGCCCAGAGCCACCGGATACGAGTTTTCGCCGGACTGTCCTTATCATCAGTTGGCGTTTTTAACTTTTTCTAGTTATTTGTAATTAGTTAAAATTACTATTTAATCCTTGATTAATTATAAATTGATTTCACTATTTTAATAAAGAAAATTGGCCATATCAGTATATTACACGAATTATATATTATGTTATTTTAAAAATATGTATTATTTTAAGTAATTTTATAATATCTAAAATTATAAATTAATAAATTTTAAAATTTTAAAAAATATATAATGAATAAAATTTTTTATAATTATTATTTTCATATATGAGATAAGATAAGATTTTAGTTATTAAAATTTAAAAATATTTAAATAAAAGAGAATATTTAATATGATAAATTAATTTTTATAAAGATAATTAAAATATTAAAAAAAAGTGTTTCATGTATCAATTTTTTAAGTTATCTCATTAAGTGAGATGACATACTCTTATAAAATCATTTTAAATGTCTAACTTTAATATATATATATATATATATATATAACAATAAAAATTTATTGTGATTTTGGCTAAAATGACATTATTATGATAAAAAGTCTATTTAGATCCTTTAAATTATACCAAATAGTCACAAAATTTTTTAAAGTGTTTTGAAATTAAATAAGTCTTTTAAATTTTAAAAAACAGATCAAATAAGCCCTTAGAGATAAATAAGTGATTTAACTTTTAAAAATAGTTAAAAAAATAAAAGATTAAACTATAATTTAGCTCTAATGTAAATCCAACCAAGATCATATACGAAAATTTTCTAATGCATGGGTCCTCTTCAGTAATTTTACCTATCTGATTTGTAACATCCCGGTGGATATCTATTGCATATACTGAAGTAAATTGATAAGTTGTTCTTTACTGAATTGTTCAAGAAGCTTCTCTATAGAAACTATAGAACAACTTATTAATTTACATCTTGAATCATTTTGATAAAAAAACAATTTATCAATTTGCTTCAAGATACCGAAAATATTACAAATTAGATATGCAAATTTGCTGATGAAAACCACATGCATTATAAGATTTTCATGCACAGTTTTGGCTAAATTTATATTAGAGGTAAATTGTAGTTTAATCTTTTTTGAACCATTTTTTAAAAGGATTTTTTCTTATGTAGACTTGAATTTTTATTGACTTAAGACACAAATATGCGGGAATAGGTTCCATCATCCATCTTGTGTCTTGAGTCTACTGTGGAATGGATATAAGCTTATTTGCTTTATTTAAAATTTGAAAGCTTATTTGATATTTTTTAAAAATTTAAAGAGCTTGTTTGGATTCGAAACACTTTAAAGGCTTGTACAAGTATTGGCCCATACTTTAAAAGGCACAATAAACCTTTTGCATTGATTAGTTGTACACATATGTATATAAATAATAATTACTTAGTCTTTATAATTTCATTTTATCAACTAAACAGTTTTTTTGTCAAAAATTTTTTACTATTGCTAATCAAGACAAAAAATAAGTTAAACAAGATTTTTTTTTTTTTTTAATTTGAATGGGTAGTGAGAGGCATAAAAGGGATTAAATTTTGAAAGGATTAAGAAGTATGGATGTTATCAAGTAGGCTACTCATGAAATTTAGGATATTCAAATATCAATGTCACACCCTACTCCCTCGTAAGATGTAACATGATCCCGTAGTACACCTAATGAATTACCGTACTTCGCCTACCGATAACCCATTAGATATACTACAAGGGATTTTAAAAACAATTTTTGTGAAATTTAAATTATCGATTAAAATTTGGTGTTATAAAATTGTTTCAAAATTTCGGCAAAGTGCCGGCTGTATTTTGAGAAAATAGTTCTTCAATCCTGCAAAAGAAAATGCTCCAATATGTTTTCTCAAATACAACTTCAATAACTTCATTTCAATTCACAATTCAATTATCAATAAACAATCAATTCATTTTCAAACTAATCTCATCATAAAGAAACATTTTATTGATTACAAGACTCAAAATTTATAATACAAAACTATTCAAGTAAATGAAATCTCAAATTTATATTTACAATAATTTACATTTAATTACATACCAAAATGTTTTACAAGAGTTTTTATACAACTGCTCAAATAATTTACATACATATTATTACATGCATACATCAAAACCTATGTACATGGGTATACCTATAATATACCTGAGTCGAATCAAAGTGTCTTCAAAGAAACTTACTCATCGCTCTATGCTCTTCTTACTGCGACAAAGATACAAAGCTATCATTGAGTGGTGAACTCGATGGTGCACAACTATAATTTAAAACATAGTACAATATACATTGACAAAATTCTGATAAATAATTTGGAAATCTGAATACTCATCAAATTCTAAAACTCAAAATATTCATTGCCAATAATGTAAATCATTTGTATAAAATGACTTTGATCAAGAAATTCAATTTATCAAATCATAACTAACCATTTAGGTAATTCCAACAAAATCAATTATACATAAATCATAATTGAAATCACAATTCTTTACCATTCAAAAACATTCTGTCTCAAAAACCATGCTGTATCTCAAAAATCATTCTTTATCTCACTAACTATGCAAGACTAATCCGAAAGGGTCATATTCGATGTGATTCTAACTCCCAATGGTCGGGGAGGTCGAATCAGATTCTAACTCCCTATGGTCGGGGAGGTCGAATCATCGTGCACAGTACCATCACAATAATGAATCTTCCGCAAGGGCCATAACGATAAAATAAACTTAGATCTAACCTCAAATCAGAGAAAAATCTAAGCCTGTGCACGTACTATGGTAATCAAAACACAACTAACTCCATTGTCTTCTCAACAAATGAGAGAGACGGGTAATAACCTAGTTAAGTATCTATAGTGAGATATAAAATAATATCACAATCCTTTTAGTGAGCATAAATCACAATATAATTCGATTCAAATTCAATTCCAATATCCAATAATTTTTATGCTCATCACAATTCAAATCATAAATTTGCATTTTTCATGAAAATTACCATCACAATTCAAAACATGTTCTATCACAATTTTCCAAAACATAATTTATTCAATCCAAAACAATGCTTAATACTTATGGAAATACCATTTCACAAAGCTAAATTCATACATACTATAATAATTTTCAATAATCATTGAATTAAATCCAATGCTTGTTAAACATAATACATAAGAAAAATATGTCATTTAATCATATGAAATATTCAAAACAAAATCAGTTAAAAACTTGTTATGCACAAACCTCTGATAACTGTCTCTTGGTCTTGACTCAGTGTTTCCTTCCCTCTCCCTGAGTCTTTGCTAACTGAGAATACAATTTGAAGTGTTTCGGTACTTAATCAAACTGTCTCTAACGATAATGTTTGATAAATAATTCACTGAATGCTATTATTTGCTTAATCAACTTAATATATCGACCCTCGATGCGTTTTAGGTAATTTAGGTTTTAACGTTTCTAATATGTCACATTCGATAGTCTTTTAGGGTTGGTACATGTTACCAAGTTCATTTCCGTGTATACTGCATTTTCTTGCAATTTGCTGGATTCCGGGATACTAGTTTGACCTAGCCGGACGACCTAGTTTCCTCAGTTTTTGGGTTTCGGTCAAAACTACAAACTTGTAGATCTATGTCTTATTGCATGCGGGACAAAATTTCAGGTCATTCTGAGTTATGTAGACCAAGTTATGGTCATTTTACTATTGCTGGTCAAATTGCACCAAATTGGTCATTTTAGGTCACTTTAGGTCATTTTAGGTTCGGTCAGTTTTTGGACCCGAAATTATGCAAGCTTTTTGACTTGCTTATGGTCATTTCTTAGCTTTGGTGTCTTCATAAGACTTGTAGATATGGGTCTTAACTATTCATGGTTAAAATTTCAGGTCAATTGGACCTGTTTTGAGTGAGTTATGGCGTAAACACTAACTGCTGCCCAAATGGTCAATTTTCAAGCCTCATTTGCACTTAATCCAGATTTGGTCATTTTTCAAGCTACCTTGCAAGCAGAATTTTGGCAAGCTTCCTTCATGAAAGTTGGCACATTTTGTGCCTAGTTTCACCTCCAATTGGTCTCATACTAATTGGAGCCACACAATTAAATTTCTAAGCCTAAAACTTAAACTGTCTTATTGAAATTCTTGCATACACATCAAGCATCACTTTTAACACTCACCAAACTTAACATTTAAACCAATTCTGGTTGTACCACAACCTAAACATAATTTACAACATTTTATAGGTCATTTTGGTAGCTTACAATTACATTCAATGTGCACCAACAAGTGCAGAATTTGTCCAACTCAATTTACAACAATTCAATCACCAATTCATGCTCATTTACATGTCAAACTTCACACCATTCATGCACTCAAACTGCCATAACAACCAGCACATTTTAACATCATTATTCCATAAACCAAGCATGAATTCTAGCATTCTTCAAGAGCTAACAAACTGCCACAATGGTACATTTACATTCCCTTTATTTCCAAGCTTTAAATTTCATTTCACATTTACATATTCTAAATATACATCACCCAAATGATTACCCATACACATAAATAATTAATCAACCTTCTAATCCACCATTTACAAGCAAGAGTAAACTATCTTCGAAGTGTTTCCATGGCTGCCAAAAGTACACATTCCCATTCAACATCAAAGCTCAAAATTTTCTTCATAAATCAAACACCCATAACACCCTTACAAACTTTAACAAAGCAACAATCAAAAACTCAAACTTACCTATGGATGAGACTTCTCAAATCTTCACTAAACTTCTTGATTTTGGTATCAAACTCTTCCTTGTGATGTGGGGATAAACTTTAATGAAGCAACCTAGGTGTTTGGAGGTGAAATGAAGAGGATGATGAAGCTTGAACCAATTGCGGCAATGGAGGTTTTGAGAGAGTTCAATTCGGCATGGTGAGTCTCAAGGTTGAAGATGAAGTTTAGTGGAAGTAATCTGCCCATGTGATGTTAATTTAATCCCCAAAGTGCTCCACTCACCCATTTTTAATGATTTAATAAGTGAAAAGTGTTAATTACCCAATTTGAACCCCATTTTTTGCTATTTATATTAGGTACCCCTAATTTAATTTTTCATTATATTTTCCAAGTGTAATATCATGTATTTTCAATGGACATTTAGGTCAAAAGACAACTAGGGGTGTCAAATGACCACAATGCCCCTGTTCGGGTTACATTCCCGATTTTTCGGTAACAACGGGTTTTTTCCGTTTTTCGATTTCTCACTTTTTTTTGTACTAATTATTTAATTTTTCTTTGATATTTCTAATGATATTTATACTTCAATTGATGTCTCTTTAAGTCTTAAAATTAATTTCCAGGGTTCTCCGAGGTCCAGGGCTAGTCAACGGTCCACGCCGTGACTTCCCCGTGCGGTCACCCATCGCTAGGGTTCCCGGCTCGCTTAACTTGGTTGCATTTCTTTACTATTATTTTTCCTTTGTTTTTCTTGTATTTCATTATTTAATGTCTCCTCACTCATATCGAAGTGTAGTTCTAGGCATCCTAGCTGTCCGGACAACACTGGTCACCGGAACAGTAGAACGCATTACCGAACATAGGGGTGTTACAATCAACCCGTCTCAAATCTAAATTAAAAAACACCTTTTACTCGTTTATCATTATTTGCATGCTATGTGAACCCACATTTTTTTTTATATTTTTGTTAAATTTTTTATCATATTGGAGAATCATAGGTTAGGCAACCAAACCTAAACTCAAAATATTAAAAAAAAAACTACATCAAAAAAATTTTAATTTTAAAATAATTAAATAAAACAAGTTAGGGTATCTGTAGGTACCCACTACTCATTTAGCTAAATAGGTTCGAGTAATGGGTATCCGATATTGAACCCAAAACCTAACCGAACACATGACAAGTATAAAATTTGAGATTCCAACCCATCCATACCCAATTAAGAACTATCCAAACCCATTCTATTATGGTTTGGATGGTCAAGTGCCCATAAAAATCTACTCAACTATCATCCATAGTAATAGCATAAAGGAGTTGGAATTTTGAAATAGCCATTTTCCTTTATACCGTTATAATGAAAAATTTCAAACAAATATGCATGATTTTGATGATATGAATTAATTCTTTTATTATTCTTTGGGGAAAATATTAATTTTTTTAGAAATACACCTTTTACTCGTTTATCATTATTTGCATGCTATTTGAACTCACATTTTTTTTTTATATTTTTGTTAAATTTTTTATCATATTGGAGAATCATAGGTTAGGCAACCAAACCTAAACTCAAAATATTAAAAAAAAAAACTACGTCAAAAAAATTTTAATTTTAAAATAATTAAATAAAACAAGTTAGGGTATCTGCAAGTACCCACTACTCATTTAGCTAAATAGGTTCGAGTAATGAGTATCCAAGATATTGAACCCGAAACCTAATCGAACACATGACAAGAATAAAATTTGAGATTCTAACCCATCCATACCCAATTAAGAACTACCCAAACCCATTCTATTATGGTTTGGATGGTCAAGTGCCCATAAAAATGCACTCAACTATCATCCATAGTAATAGAACAAAGGAGTTTGAATTTTGAAATGGCAATTTTCCTTTATACCTTTATAATGAAAAATTTCAAACAAATATGCATGATTTTGATGATATGAATTAATTCTTTATTATTCTTTGGGGAAAATATTAATTTTTTTAGAAAATAATTATTAGAATAAATCTTTTGTGACACCCCTCATTCAACTAAAGTGTAGCCGAGCAAGGCATGTCACACTCGGTGCCGGAGTACCCTATTGAAAGAACGGAAGCGTGAAAAATACAAGTTTATACCATTGAATTCAAAAATTTTCATCTAGGGTCACATGCATCATGCAATGCATCATGTAATATTTATTTTTATCTATTTGATTTCAATGATAAACAACATATTAAAACTCTTTTAATATGTTTTTGGATCTGTATTTTCCATTTAAGATTTTTAAATTAATCAGATTAATTTTAGAACCCTAGATTAAATCAAGAACGATTACACTAACCTCTTGATGCACTGCAGCGTTTTCTGTGCCTGTGAGATTCGTCTTCAGGATACCAGATGTTGTCCCTCTAGCTTGTCCACACCAAGAACACCTATGGCAGCCCTTGAACTGCTTCTAAAGCTTGTTCTATTAATTAGAAATTCAAGTTCTGCCTTTTAAGATATTAGAGATGTAAACAGGACACTAGAAACAATTTCTAGTGTTCTTAATTCAAGAGATTGATGGCTAATCTCTTTGAATTGATGAGAGATAAAGAAGAATAGATGGAAAGCCTCAAAATGGCGTGACAAAGGAGGAGTGGCTGCTGGTTGTATTTTTCTTTTTCATAACAACACTTATATAGCTAGGTTAACACATTAAACCCTTGCCACATGTCACCCTTTGATTAGCTCTAGGTTTAAGTGACCCAATCACATTGTGCCAAGTGTCAAACCTATATTTAATCTTGATTTAATCATCTTATATGATTAAAAAACATTTGGCAAGCTTGTGTGTAATCCCATGTGTCACCATCTCATGGTGCCACGTGTCATACTGTGAAATGACCAAAATGCCCCTGTGTCTTAATTTTGAGTTCTCAACCCAAAATAATGATTTTTTCTTCTTCTAATTAATTTATATCAAATATAAATTAATTAATTAATCTCTATTAATTAATTTCTCATTAATTAAATTCATATTTAAACACTTTAAATATAAATTTAACTTATACTATACATCCAATAATCTAGATTTGGTTTCAAGTCATGCTAGGGACTTTGCAATCTAATTGCAAACCAAACCTATTTAATTAATTAATTAAACTCTTTAATTAATTAATTAAATCATATTTAAATAGGTGATAACTTGTGTATGTGTGTGACTTACTGGGCTCATCACTAATTGGTAATGAGACATGATATCAACTCTTAATATCATCAGAACTCTTTCTTACCATAAATGATTTCTCTAAATCATTTTATGCAACTCATAAACCATGGTTAACACCTAGCATAGCATGCCATGGACACCCAATTAGTAATAAGGTTTACCTTAAATGAACCTATAATCATATGTTAACATGCACTAGAATCTCTCTGTTACAAAATCCCAACTCAAGTTGGAGTCATGGTTTATGTCAAACCCCATTTGCTATGAATATTATGTTCTCTTTTAATTCCAATTCTTGATTAAAAAGATTTTCTCATCAGAAACTCTTTTCTGAATAAATCTATCTGTCCTGGCCAGGAACTTGAAACATC
Organism: Hevea brasiliensis; assembly: GCF_030052815.1. NCBI lineage: Eukaryota > Viridiplantae > Streptophyta > Magnoliopsida > Malpighiales > Euphorbiaceae > Hevea > Hevea brasiliensis. The sequence continues at coordinate 114,189,366 of NC_079495.1, forward strand.
AAGAACAATTAAATGAACATAGGATTTTATCTCTATTTACTTAGAGGAACAGATTCCATTTTGATCAACACCTACCTCCATATATAACTAGTAGGAGCCAACACATGCCCATATATCCATACACAGTACAAGTATGAAAGCAGTATCAAACTCAAACTACCTATATACAAGATAATTGTGCTATCTCAGGTCTAAAGATTATATGCACTGATATGATTTATGATAAAACATTGACAAGAGTAAACTCCATGTGTTTGTCATAAGTGTCACTGGTTCGGCCTACTTATCATGTATAAGTGCCTATCATGTTTGTTATATGGCATGAGACTCACCATTCCATCTTATTTATATCTCATATAAATAACTTGGGAACAAACATGAATACAATCTTTCTGGATAAGTCATGTCCTTATTATGAAGTATCCTCGATTGTGAACCTATTTATGATACTTTGTACTAGAAATACTGTCACTCATATTCTTAACAACTTAAGAATAGAATTTCTAACAAAATATCAATGGACCTTTTCTATTACACATAAATATATTATGTAAATGGAAAAGTAGAAATGCCTTTAATTAATAAAAACATGTACAAGATACATACTAAATGATATGCTCTAGGGCATACTACTAACAATCTCCCACTAGCACTAGAGCCATTCATTACAATATCTTAGACCTATCTTCTCAAGATGTCGGTCCAGCTGAGTCTGTGACATAGGCTTAGTGAATGGATCAGCTAGATTTTCAGCTGATGCTATTTTCTGCATAGCTACATCGCCTTGTCCAACTATTTCTCTGATAATGTGGTAGCGCCTTTCTATGTGTTTGGATTTTTGGTGAGACCTTGGTTCCTTAGCCTGTATGACTGTTCCATTGTTGTCACAGTGTAGTGGAACTGCTGACTCAATGGAAGGAACTACTGTAAGTTCTGTCACGAACTTCTTTATCCAAACAGCTTCCTTTGCAGCATCTCGATGCAAAGAATATACTCACCAGAGTGGAATCTGCAGTCGTGCTCTGTTTGGAACTCTTCCAACTCACTACACCTCCATTACAAATGAACACATATCCAGAGGTAGACTTTCTATCATCGATATCTGATTGGAAATCATAATCAGTATAACCATCCAATTGCAAGTCTCCACCTCCATATATCAAGAATAAATCCTTAGTTCTTCTCAAGTACTTAAGGATATTCTTGACAGCTATCCAGTGTTCCAAACCTGGATTGGATTGATACCTGCTAGTCAAACTAATAGCATATGCGATATCCGGCCTAGTACACAACATTGCATACATTAAACTTCCAATAGCCGAAGCATATGGAATCCTGGCCATCTTATCTCTTTCTTAAGGTGTCTTTGGAGACATCTCTTTAGAAAGGTGGATACCATGTCTCATTGGTAATAATCCTCTCTTGGAATCAAGCATGTTAAACCTCTTTAACACCTTTTCCAAGTATAGACTTTGGGATAAACCAATTATTCTTTTCGCTCTATCTCTATAGATGCGAATCCGAAGAATATAGGTTGTCTCCCCTAAGTCTTTCATGGAGAATGTATTTAACAACCATACCTTTACAGTTGTCAACATACCTGTGTCATTACCCATCAACAATATGTCATCCACATATAAGACAAGGAAAGTGATAGCACTGTCACTAACCTTCTTATATACACATGGCTCATCCTCATTTTTGATAAAACCAAAGGATTTAATGGCTTCATCAAAACGGATGTTCCAACTCCTCGAAGCTTGTTTCAACCCATAAATGGATCGCTTTAGCTTGCATACCTTGGAACCATCTTGGGATTCAAAACCCGTAGGTTGTTCCATGAAAATGTTTTCTTCAATGTATCCATTGAGAAAAGCTGTTTTGACATCCATCTGCCAAATCTCATAATCATAGTATGCAGCTATTACTAATAAAATCTTAATTGATTTAAGCATGGCAACAAGCGAGAAAGTCTCCTCATAGTCGATTCCTTGCCTTTTGGCGAAACCCTTTCTCTACTAGCCTTGGCTTATAGGTCTCTACCTTTCCATCAGAACCAATTTTCTTCTTGAAAACCCATTTGTTCCCTATAGGTACAATACCTTCAGGTGGGTCAACAAGATCCCAAACTTGATTCTTATATATGGAATCAATCTCGGATTTCATAGCATCAATCCATTTTGAAGAGTCTATATCTGATATAGCTTCTTCATATGTAAGTGGATCATCTCCATGATCTACTTCTTCATGAGTAGACAACTCTTGTTCTTCTTCATAAAGGAAACCATATCTCACTGGTGGGTGAGATAACCTGGTTGTTCTACGAGGAACAGCTGTAGATGTTTCATCAACGGGTATAGGTTGACTAGATGGATCTATATCCATCTGATCTGTTGGTTGGTCAGAATTCTCCAATTCTAACTGTATTTGCCTTCCTTTGCCTCCTTCTTGAACAAACTGTTGTTCAAGAAATGTGGCATCTCTACTTATCACAATCTTTTGCGAAGTAGGCAAATAAAAATAATATCCAAAACTATCTTTTGGATATCCAACAAATCGACCCTTTTTCGATCTGGTCTCCAATTTATCAGTGTTCAGCTTTTTGATATAAGCTGGACAACCCCAAATCTTAACATGCTTAAGACTTGGTTTTCTTCCATGCCATATCTCATAAGGTGTGGAAGAAACTGATTTTGATGGAATCCTATTCAGAATATACAAAGCTAATTTTAATGCAAATCCCCAAAAGGAGATTGGCATAACAGTATAGCTCATCATACTACGTACCATATCCAATAGGGTACGATTTCTCCTTTCAGATACACCATTCAGCTGTGGCGTTCATGGAGGAGTCAGCTAGGAAACAATGCCGTGCTCTCTCAAGTATTCATCAAATTCAGTACTCAAATATTCACCTCCACGATTTGATCGAAGAGCTTTAATACTCTTTCCTATTTGATTTTCTACTTCAGATTTAAATTCTTTGAACTTTTCAAAGGATTCATGTTTGTATTTCATCAAATACAAATACCCAATCCTTGATTTATCATCAGTAAAGGTAATAAAATAATGAAAGCCCCCTCTAGCCATTTCTTTAAATGGACCACATACATCACTATGTATTAGCTCCAAAATATTTTCAGCTCTTAGCCCTTGTCCAATAAAGGATGATCTAGTCATTTTACCCTGAAGGCAAGATTCACAAGTTGGAGTAGGCTCAGAGCCCAATGAGGATAGAATCTTCATTTTCTCCAATTTTGCAATCTATCTTCTATAACATAACATAACCTTAAATGCCAAATATATTTCGAACTTGAGTTGGTTTTCACCATGGCATTGCATTCTTTTAGATCACTTGCATTCAATTTGTGTTTGTCATTATTATCCAAATAATAAAGACCATCATTCATATAACCCGAACCAACATATTTATTTCCAAAATAAATATTGCAAACATCATCTGTGAACTGAAATTCATAACCATTTCTAGTCAAACTAGATATAGAAATGATGTTCTTAAAAGCATTAGGTACATATAAAATATTATCCAAACACAAAACATGTCCAAACATGTAAAAAGATTTAGATCCTATAGCTAAAGCTTCAACAGCTGAGCCATTGCCAATCCGGACTCTAACATCTTGAGAACGCAAGCTGCTACTATTTGCTAGTTCCTGCATATCATTAGAAATGTGAGAACTGGCACCAGTATCTAAAATCCAAGCTGTAGATGAACTATGAGTATCATCAGAATCTAAATAACAAGATATGGACATACCTTCTGAAGGTGTATCCTTTTTGTCCTTCAGAGAAGCAAGATACTATGGGCAGTTCGTTTTCCAGTGCCCATCTTTTTGGCAATGGAAACACTTTCCTTTGCCTCCATCAACTTTAGTCTTCCTTTTCTGTTTAGCTATTTTCTTGGAAGGACCAGGAATCTGAGGTTTCATTTTCTTATTGCCCTTCTTCTTGTTGGACTTTCTAGCAAAAGAAGATGCAATCAAAGCTACCTCTTTTCCTTTATTGCCCGGTATATTCTTTTGGGCAATAACTAGCATGTTGACTAAACCAGCTAAGGTGCATTCCTGTTGATTCATATGAAAATTTGTCACAAAATTCCCAAAAGACTCAGGAAGGGACTGAAGGATCAAATCCGTCTGTAGTTGGAAATCCATGTTGAAGTCAAGATGTTCCAACTGCTCAATCAACCGAATCATCTTGTGGACATGATCCCCAACATTATGTCCCTCAGATATCCTTATACGGAATAGCTGTCTAGATATCTCATACCTAGCATTCCTGTTGTGCTCACCATACAACTCTTGTAGGTTAAGAAGGATCTCACTCGCACTCAACATGTTCTCATGCTGCTTCTGTAACTCATTACTCATAGAAGCAAGCATGTAACACTTAGCTCTCATATCATGCTCCTTCCACTTGTCCAAAGTTTCATGTTCCTCTTGTGTGGCCTCTGGAGGTAAGGAACCAGGAACATTTGAATCTAGAACATATCCTATATATTCAAGGTTCAGGACAAGTTTCAAATTTCTTAGCCAATCAGACAGATTAGGTCCTGTCAACCTATTGCGATCAAGTATGCTTGCAAGGATATTGGATGGTGGTGGTTGTTCTGTGCTCATTTTTATCAGAAAATTAACTACAGAAAATAACCAGATTAATTAGTAAATGTATCATGTAATTAACCAAAATGATTATGGTCTTTTAATCAAATTGGTCCTCCCACTAACTTAGCGAATCCTACACTTCCAAAGTAGAAAACGGAAATCCTAGTTGGATGGATTTCTAGTGGGTGATTGAATTCTTATAATTCTATTGATCATCCTCAGTTACATCCATTATTAGAATTACAATAAACTATAAGTGAGCAACTCCTTGCCCATCACATCTTATGTGAGGTTTAATCCTTTACCTAGCCCCTAATGCTCAAAATCTCAGGTACAACTATTATTGACTTATCTTGCATTAGTTAAGTTGATCCCATTGAGCCAGTAATTATGCATGTGACACCCCTTACCCATCTACAGTGTAGCAGAGCAAGTTATGCCACTCAGTGTGCCAGAGCACCAATTTATGTTTCTATTTACAATTTATCCCTTTTTAATTCATTTATTTTCAATTTTTGATAAATCTGAATTTTTCCGCAAATTTTATAGAAAATCCGGCAGAGTGCCGGCTGTAAATTGGAAAAACAGTTCTTCTGAACCTGTTTAAAAACACTTCCAATATAATTTCTAAATCCCAACTCCATTATACACATTTCAAGTCAATCTCAAAATCTCAATCTCAAATCACAATACTATTTTTAAAACTTTTCTATTCACTTCATTACTTGAAGCATATTCATAAATATTTTTCAACATATCATTTATCAACATACATTATGCAGAAAATTTCAATAATATGAAATTTCATATATTTACATTAATACATAATTACAAGAGTTTATAGTTACAATCCAAACTAATACAAAATGCCAAAATACAAAATGCTCCCAAAATCCTATGTCCTATCATATGCACTGCAGGTGTGAGGTGACTCGAGACTCCGGATGCAAATCTGAAGGCTCACCTGGTCTGATGTCTGCTGGGCTCACCAGCTAGGTCTCCAGTACCTGCGCGTGGCAAAAGCGACGCACTAAGCAATTCTGCTTAGTGGTGACAATATAAAATAAAATAAAATAAAATAAAACGGATATGCAGAATGTGTGTTTACATTTTTGGTAGACTTAACTTCTGATATTATTTACATTATTATTCAATTAAAATTTAGTAAGATTTATTATTATTGCCAGAGTAACCCATACTAGTCGACTGGACTGGATAAATGGGTAAACTGGCACTGGGTACTAAGTACCTCGGACCATCACACCATTGGTCACATTGTGTCTCCCGATGTGCAACAGAACAGCTAATAAGCTGTAATAATTATCAGGGTTAAAACCCAAGTGTAATAATTCAAATAACATAGGCAAAAGCTATTATGTCACAGAATGGCATGGGAAGCCATGAAACACAGAATGGCATGAAGCCATATGCAGTACTGCTAACAGAACCCTATTGGCATGCCAAGCTATCCAAACCAATCTTGTTAGGTATACTAGGACATTTTACACTTTTAAGTTTCACAATTTTTGAAATTTAAGTTTTAGTGTTACTATTCCATTCATTGGTCAACAAAAATGTTGACTTTTGCATAGGCAATGGGTACATTGGTTTCAATATCATCAACATACCACATTTTGCATTCAAAATTTGTTGGTATTGGTTGCCAATACCATTTCTAAGCTTAATGTTAGTTGGGCAGAATTTTCAGTTTTTATGTTTTATCTTTACTGTTCCGTTGGTCAATTTTGCAGTGGGAATTTGGCAAACTGATCAACATGAAAGTTGTTTCTTATTTTGTCTAGTTACATTTCCTTTTTTGAATCACTCCATTTGGAGTTTTGTAGCTCAAGTTATGTCCAAAACCACAACTGGCCGGATTGAAAATTTTTCCAGAATTTCTGGACTGACCATATCTACAGTGTAATGAATAGTGACTACAACTCACTTGTTGAATAGGTTTTGGTCATAATTTGGGTTAGGTTTCTTTAAAAGTTGTTGGTCTATATCTCAGCTTATTGCTAGTAAAATTTCAGGTCAATTGGACCTTTCTACATTGAGTTATGGCCAAATGACCAAACACTGTTCATTTGATCATTTTGCCCAGGCAGACTGCAGATCACCCGGATTAGGGCAAGCTTTTGGTCCACTTGCTTTGGTTTTATGGGCATAGTTTCTTCACCAAAGTTATGCCATTATGTGTCTAGTTTCATGTCCAATTGGCCTTGCACCAATTGAACCTCTACAATTCGAGTTATGGCTGCCCAAACCTACTGGACTCATGTCTAATTCTGTAGGTCACCATGGGCAGCCACACCAAACCCAAACTCCACTACTCAACACACTTCATTTTTTATTTAAACAGAACCAAATGGTCACTAATTGAGCATTAAAACTTACTTTCAGCATTACATGATCAAAGTCTCCATTTTATACCCAAACCCTAACCCTAACATCTTAAATCATGCATTTAAGTTGCATTTCATCATCCTAAACAATAGGTTAGTGTTAAGGGCAGCTAGTGTGACACCCCTTACCCGACTACAGTGTAGCCGAGCAAGTTATGCCACTCAGTGTGTCGGAGCACTCTATTTTATCTTAATTCATTTTTATCGTAGTTTTGAATATAACTTGTGAAATATAATTCATTTATTGAAATTGTAATTTATTTGAGGTTCTGAAAATTTTAAAGAAAATCCGATTGAGGCTAAAAATGGAGAAAACAGTTTCTTGAACTGTGAAAAACACTTCTAATAATCATATTCATCTATTCACAAACTCCAATATCAAAATCTCAATATTTTTTAACCATTCGTTTCTCAATCATTCATCACATTTGATAGTCATGTAATAGTCACAGATCAATATTCATTTTTTCCATTTATAAACACAATTTTGCATTATTTACATGAAAATCAAAATACATTACATAAGTTTCATTTACACAAAGGAAAATAAAAATTAATTACAAAATACCAAAATGAAGCCTAGTGTCCTACCAATGCACTGTAGACGGTGAGGTGACACGGACACTATGCAGAATCGTGAACCGCCTTTACCGAACTGTGGTCTACCGGGCCCTCTGTCCAAATCTTCGCACTACGCGTTGCAAAAGTGACGCGCTAAGCATAAAGCTTAGTGGTGCCAATAATACAAGAAAATATAATATGCAAATAAAAATAATAATTTCCTTGCTATTGTGTTCATAAGAAATGAGTAATTACTAACTTATTGTTTAGTCGAGGGCTAATCATGTTTTATGATATTAACTTCTTCATGTATTTCGTTAATTATTTTTTTTTTTCATGATCTTGAGCTTCCTTGTATTTTTGTAATCATTCCTGATACTTAATTTTCGTATTTTCTTTAATAATCAGTTCACAGTTATACTTTTCCATTCATTTGGTTGCCCAACTAACCTATACTGGATGATTGGACTGGATAACGGGTCGTTGGCAGTGGGCACCGCGGTGCCTCAGGCCGTCATACCATGGGACGCAGAACGTCAACCACGTATGCAGTCAATATAGCTAAAAGCTATGATATCACATAATCGAGCATAAAAGCCATGAATACGGGCATAAAAGCCATGGATACGGGCATAAAGCCATGAATACAGGCACAAAGCCTTTCCTTTCGCAGTACTGCTAAAACAATATCCTATTGGCATGCCAAACTATCCAAACCAATCTAGTTAGGTATACTAGGGCATTTGATACTTTTAAATTTTTCAAATTTTGAATTTCAAGTTTTGGTGTTACTATTCACCTCATTGGTCAACAAAAATGTTGACTTTTGGATAGAAAATAGGTGTATTGGTTTTAACACCCCAAACATACCACATTTTGTATTTAAAACTTGTTGGAATTGATTACTATTACCATTTCTAAGTTTAAACCAAGGGAAGCAGAATTTTCAGTTTGTGAAGCTTAAATTTACTGTTCCATTAAGCACTGTTGCAGTGGGAATTTGAAGAAATAACAAACATGAAAGTTGTTCTTTATTTTGTCTAGTTGAATTTCCTTTTTTGAATCACTCCATTTGGAGTTTTGTAGCTCTAGATATGGTCCAAAAACCACAGCTGGCCGGATTTCCATTCTGCAGAAATTACCATATCTACAGTAACATGAACAGTGACTGCCACTGCCATTTGGGTTAGGTTCTGGTCATAATTTGGGGTAGGTTTCTTCATGAAAGTTGTTTTTCTATGTCTTAACTTGTTTCTGTAAAAATTTCAGGTCAATTGACCATATCTACAGTGAGTTATGGCCAAATGAATAGTTACTGTTCATTTGGTCATTTCTGCAGGTGCTGTTGCAGGGTATCCAGATTGGGGCCAACTTTTGGTCCTCTTGCTTTGGTCTTTTGGGCATGGTTTCTTCAGCAAAAATGTGCCATTATAAGCCTAGTTTCATGTCCAATTGGCCAAACACCAATTGGACGAACACAGCCAAAGTTATGGCTGTCTAAGTGGACTGAAATTTCAGTCACCCTGCTGCTGCCCCTAGGCAGCATACTCATTCACTTTGCCATGCATTAACTCACTTCAATTTATGATTAACTTGCCTTAAATGGTCACTAATTGACCACTAGAATGTCCATTAATCAATTCAAATGCCAAGTCCAATTTTCACTTCTCAAACCCTAATTTCCATATGAGTTTTCACAACATGCTTTAATTAACTATCTCATTCACTATCCACACGCATACATGGTTTAAACATAATCTCTAATCCACTTTAAGTCCATCAAAACACTCCATTTCTATTCCTTCAAAAGGGCAGCCGAAATTTATGGTGGCCATACACACAACTTTTATTCACTTAAACTACACTTTCTCACTAAATTCAAGTCCTTAATCATGTAAGTAAGGAGTTTTAGGTGTATAGATGCACTAACCTTTAGGTGGCAGATTTTTCAAGCTATCCAAACTCCTTCTTTCTTCTTCTTTTGGCTGCCTAGAGGTTGCTCAAGTTGCTAGGTTAATTTTTTGTGAAGCTAGGTTATGATTTTGTTGGGTAGAAATGGGTGAATCAAGCTTTGAAAAGCTTGAATATACTTAGCTATGGAAGAGAGGTCACGTATTGGAGGAAGAAGAAGAAGAAGAGCAGAATTTTTAGGTCCATTTGTCTCTTTTAAGTGATTTAAGAAAGCTTATTAGCTTGTGATTGGTTGGTGAGTTTTAAATGACATCATCATATGTCATAAATGGGCATTTTCTTGTATTTTTCTTTTCTTTTCTTTTCTACTAACTTCAAATTAATTTTTTATCAACATTAATTCATATTTTATGTCATAATAATTATTTACTCAACTGGACAACTCGGCCAAAAATTGCTTCTGAAGGCGAAATGACCAAAATGCCATCCGTTTGGCTTAACGGGTCAAAATTGTCTGTACCGATTGAAAAATTTTTCTAAATATTTTCTTGGCATTCTAATGCCATAGGAACCTCAATAACCCTTCTCTGGAGTCCCAAAAATTATTTTATAATTTTTCCCTCGGGTCTAGGGCTCCTCGTTGCGAGAACCGCAACTTCCCTCTGGGTTACCCGTCACTTGGGCACCGGCTCCTTTAACTTAATTGTATTTTATTTCTAAAATTTTTACTAAATTTTTCTTGTTAATATTTGAGTTAATTATGGTTCCTGACTTTAGTTTAAATATTTTTCTGGACGTTCTAGCTGTCCGGACCGACACCGGTCACCGAATAAAGAGAATGTACGGAGTTGCTACTGGGAGGGTGTTACAACTCTTACCTCTAATTTAAATTTCGTCCTCGAAATTTACAGATAAGTAATCGGGAGTTGCTACCTCCTTGTTTCTTTACTTCCTTGTATCGCCTCATCGATTATGCAGGTTTGGCTCTTCCTGAGCTTCCATAGCATATACTTGTGGTACCACCCTGACTTCGGGCTTTTCAACTGTCTCTGAAACAATCTTCTGTGAAATGTCAGCTGTTTCTGCTCCACCTGATCTTTTACCCCTTTGAACTATAGGGGAAGGTCTATCAACTTGTACCGGAGCTATTGAACCACTCCTCTGAGGGCAATCTCTTATGAAATGATCCGTAGCCCCACACTTGAAACACTCTCCAGTTAACAGTCGACACTCCCCTCTGTGTCTTCTACCACAATGCATACATTCAGGCATTGGGGTTGATCCCCTTGTTATTGTGCCCGGGGAACTAGCTATAGATATTCCAATCTGGCCTCTGTGGCCCTGTGTCTGATCTTGTAAACTAGAACCCTTAAACTTCTTACTATCAATTGGTATACCTGGTATCTGGTCCAAATTCCCTCTTACGCTGCCTATCTTTCCTATTTTGTTCATTTATTCTCACTTTCTCCACTTTTAATGCAGCTTCCACTAACTTGGCGAAGTCTGTGATCCCCAAGGCAGTGATCATGATCTTTATATTATCATTTAATCCCTCTTCAAATCTCTTACACCTTTCAGCTTCATTAGGGACTATCTCCCTTCCATAGCGGCTCAATCTTACGAATTCCTTCTCATACTCGACCCATGACAACCTGTCTCGCCTCGGGTTAATAAACTCTCTTCTTCTCTCTTCTAGGTATACAGCCCACATATTTCTTCTTAAATTCGGAGAGAAAGAAGTCTCATGTCACTATTTGGCTGCACTTCATCGGACACGGTGTCCCACCATTCATATGCATCGTCTTGCAGCAGAGATACTGTGATTCCAAGTTTTGCTCGAGTGCAATGGAGTTGTTTTAGAATTCTGCCTGCTCAACCAATTCTACCGCAATGAGTCATCTTCTCTCTTGCCATAGAAGTCCACGACTCCAAACTTTCTTAGCCTTTCAGTGTGATTTACATTGTGGAGCCGGTGGTGGTGGTGGTGGTCTTTGGCATTACTCGGCCATTTGTCTAAAGAAATCGGCCATTTCTTTGGAACATGGCTCGTGGAGGTGGCGAGCAGCTCGCTTGAGTGGCGGAGCGAGTTCTTCCATGCCCCAGTCTCACCTGCCAGGTGGAGCATGACTCTCCACTTCCTCCTCATCGCTCGGTGATGAAGGGTCCATATCCTATTCAAAATAAGAAAGACAAACAGATCTGCATTAGTGTCACCTCGACTCTTACAAATGCAATGCATGGTATGGACTCAATCTAGGCCCAGAAATGCCTAAACCGTGCTCTGATACCACTAAATGTAACACCCCTTACCCGACTACAGTGTAGCCGAGCAAGTTATGCCACTCAGTGTGCCGGAGCACTCTATTTTATCTTAATTCATTTTTATCGTAGTTTTGAATATAACTTGTGAAATATAATTCATTTATTGAAATTGTAATTTATTTGAGGTTCCGAAAATTTTAAAGAAAATCCGGCGGAGTACCGGCTAAAAATGGAGAAAACAGTTTTTCGGAACCTGTGAAAAACACTTCTAATAATCATATTCATCTATTCACAAACTCCAATATCAAAATCTCAATATTTTTCAACCATTCGTTTCTCAATCATTCATCACATTTGATAGTTATGTAAATCATGCATCAATATTCACTTTTCCATTTACAAACACAATATTGCATTATTTACATGAAAATCAAAATACAATACATAAGTTTCAATTACAAAAAGGAAAATAAAAATTAATTAAAAAATACAAAAATGAATACTAGTGTCCTACCAATGCAATCTGTAGGCGGTGAGGTGACACGGACACTATGCAGAGCGTGAACCGCTTACCGAATCGTGGTCTACTGGGCCCTCTGTCCAAATCTTGATTACCTACAGCGTTGCAAAGCGACGCGATAAGCATAATACTTAGTGGTGCCAATAAGACCAGAAAATATAAGATGCAAAGAAAAATAATAATTTCCTTGCTATTGTGTTCATAAGAAATGAGTAATTACTAACTTATTGTTTAGTCGAGGGCTAATCATGTTTTATGATATTAAATTCTTCATGCATTTCGTTAATTTTTTTTTTTCATGATCTTGAGCTTCCTTGTATTTTTGTAATCATTCCTGATACTTAATTTTCGTATTTTCTTTAATAATCAGTTCACAGTTATACTTTTCCATTCATTTGGTTGCCCAAGTAACCTATACTGGATGACTGGATCGATAACGGTCGTTGGCACTGGCACCGCGGTGCCTTGGGCCGTCATACCATGGGACGCAGAACGTCAACCACGTATGCAGTCAATATAGCTAAAAGCTATGATATCACATAATCGGGCATAAAAGCCATGAATACGGGCATAAAAGCCATGGATACGGGCATAAAAGCCATAAAGCCTTTCCTTTCGCAGTACTGCTAAAACAATACCCTATTGGCATGCCAAACTATCCAAACCAATCTAGTTAGGTATACTAGGGCATTTGATACTTTTAAATTTTTCAAATTTTGAATTTCAAGTTTTGGTGTCACTATTCACCTCATTGGTCAACAAAAATGTTGACTTTTGGATAGAAAATAGGTGTATTGGTTTTAACACCCCAAACATACCACATTTTGTATTTAAAACTTGTTGGAATTGATTACTATTACCATTTCTAAGTTTAAACCAAGGGAAGCAGAATTTTTAGTTTGTGAAGCTTAACTTTACTGTTCCATCAAGCACTGTTGCAGTGGGAATTTGAAGAAATGGCAAACATGAAAGTTATTCCTTATTTTGTATAGTTGAATTTCATTTTTTGAATCACTCCATTTGGAGTTTTGTAGCTCTAGATATGGTCCAAAAACCACAGCTGGCCGGATTTCCATTCTGCAGAAATTACCATATCTATAGTAACATGAACAGTGACTGCCATTGCCATTTGGGTTAGGTTCTGGTCATAATTTGGGGTAGGTTTCTTAATGAAAGTTGGTTTTCTATGTCTTAAATTATTGCTGTAAAAATTTCAGGTCAATTGACCATATCTACAGTGAGTTATGGCCAAATGAACAGTTACTGTTCATTTGGTCATTTCTGCAGGTGCTGTTGCAGGGTATCCGGATTGGGGCCAACTTTTGGTCCTCTTGCTTTGGTCTTTTGGGCATGGTTTCTTCAGCAAAAATGTGCCATTATAAGCCTAGTTTCATGTCCAATTGGCCAAACACCAATTGGACGAACACAGCCAAAGTTATGGCTGTCTAAGTGGACTGAAATTTCAGTCACCCTGCTGCTGCCCCTAGGCAGCATACTCATTCACTTTGCCATGCATTAACTCACTTCAATTTATGATTAACTTGCCTTAAATGGTCACTAATTGACCACTAGAATGTCCATTAATCAATTCAAATGCCAAGTCCAATTTTCACTTCTCAAACCCTAATTTCCATATGAGTTTTCACAACATGCTTTAATTAACTATCTCATTCACTATCCACATGCATACATGGTTTAAACATAATCTCTAATCCACTTTAAGTCCATCAAAACACTCCATTTCTATTCCTTCAAAAGGGCAGCCGAAATTTATGGTGGCCATACACACAACTTTTATTCACTTAAACTACACTTTCTCACTAAATTCAAGTCCTTAATCATGTAAGTAAGGAGTTTTAGGTGTATAGATGCACTAACCTTTAGGTGGCAGATTTTTCAAGCTATCCAAACTCCTTCTTTCTTCTTCTTTTGGCTGCCTAGAGGTTGCTCAAGTTGCTAGGTTAATTTTTTGTGAAGCTAGGTTATGATTTTGTTGGGTAGAAATGGGTGAATCAAGCTTTGAAAAGCTTGAATATACTTAGCTATGGAAGAGAGGTCACGTATTGGAGGAAGAAGAAGAAGAAGAGCAGAATTTTTAGGTCCATTTGTCTCTTTTAAGTGATTTAAGAAAGCTTATTAGCTTGTGATTGGTTGGTGAGTTTTAAATGACATCATCATATGTCATAAATGGGCATTTTCTTGTATTTTTCTTTTCTTTTCTTTTCTACTAACTTCAAATTAATTTTTCATCAACATTAATTCATATTTTATGTCATAATAATTATTTACTCAACTGGACAAGTCGGCCAAAAATTGCTCCTGAAGGCGAAATGACCAAAATGCCATCCGTTTGGCTTAACGGGTCAAAATTGTCTGTACCGATTGAAAAATTTTTCTAAATATTTTCTTGGCATTCTAATGCCATAGGAGCCTCAATAACCCTTCTCTGGAGTCCCAAAATTATTTTATAATTTTTCCCTGTCTAGGGCTCCTCGTTGCGAGAACCGCAACTTCCCTCTGGGTTACCCGTCGCTTGGGCACCGGCTTATTTAACTTAATTGTATTTTATTTCTAAAATTTTTACTAAATTTTTCTTGTTAATATTTGAGTTAATTATGGTTCCTGACTTTGGTTTAAATATTTTTCTGGACGTTCTAGCTGTCCGGACCGACACCGTCAGGAGCAGAGAATGTACGGAGTTGCTACCGGGTGGGTGTTTCTACTCTTCCCCTCTACTTTATCTTTCGTGCTCGAAATTTACCTGACTTAATTAATCGAGGAGTTGCTACCTCCTTGTTTCTTTACTTCCGTGTATCGCCTCATCGATTATGCAGGTTTGGCTCTTCTGAGCTTCCATAGCATATACTTGTGGTACCACCACGACTTGGGCTTTTCAACTCTCTCAAACAATCTTACGTGAAATGTCACTGCTTTCGCTCCACGATCTTTTACCCCTTTGAACTATAGGGAAGGTCTATCAACTTGTACCTGAGCTATTGAACCACTCCTCCGAGGGCAATCTCTTATGAAATGATCCGTAGCCCCACACTTGAAACACTCTCCAGTTAACGATCGACACTCCCCTCGTGTCTTCTACCACAATGCATACATTCAGGGCATTGGGTTGATCCCCTTGTTATTGTGCAGGGAACTAGCTATAGATATTCCAATCGGCCTCTGTGGCCATGTGCGATCTTGTGAACTAGAACCCTTAAACTTCTTACTATCGGTTAGTATACTTGGTATCTGGTCCAAATTCCCTCTTACACTGCCTATCTTTCCTATTTTGTTCATTTATTCTCACTTTCTCCACTTTTAATGCAGCTTCCACTAACTTGGCGAAGTCTGTGATCCCCAAGGCAGTGATCATGATCTTTATATTATCATTTAATCCCTCTTCAAATCTCTTACACCTTTCAACTTCATTAGGGACTATCTCCCTTCCATAGCGGCTCAATCTTACGAATTCCTTCTCATACTCCACCCACTGACAACTGTCTCTGCCTCAGGTTAATAAACTCTCTTCTTCTCTCTTCTAGGTATACAGTACCCACATATTTCTTCTTAAATTCGGAGAGAAAGAAGTCTCATGTCACTATTTCTGGCTGCACTTCACTGGACACAGTGTCCCACCATTCATATGCATCGTCTTGCAGCAGAGATACAGCAGATTCCAAGTTTTGCTCTGGAGTGCAATGGAGTTGTTTTAGAATTCTGCCTGCATTCAACCAATTCTACTGCAATGAGTCATCTTCTCTCTTGCCATAGAAGTCCTGACTCCAAACTTTCTTAGCCTTTCCGGTGTGATTTACATTTGTGGGTGGTGGTGGTGGTGGTGGTGGTGCTGGCATTACTCCGGCCATTTGTCTAAAGAAATCGGCCATTTGCTGGAACATGGCCTGTGGAGGCTGAGCAGGCTCTGCTTGAGCTGGCGGAGCAGGTTCTCCCATGCCCCCAGTCTCAGCTGCTGCAGGTGGAGCATGACTCTCCACTTCCTCCTCGACTACTCTCTGTGATGAAGGGTCCATATCCTATTCAAAATAAGAAAGACAAACAGATCTGCATTAGTGTCACCTCGACTCTTACAAATGCAATGCATGGTATGGACTCAATCTAGGCCTAGAAACGCCTAAACCATGCTCTGATACCACTAAATGTAACACCCCTTACCCGACTACAGTGTAGCCGAGCAAGTTATGCCACTCAGTGTGCCGGAGCACTCTATTTTATCTTAATTCATTTTTATCGTAGTTTTGAATATAACTTGTGAAATATAATTCATTTATTGAAATTGTAATTTATTTGAGGTTCCGAAAATTTTAAAGAAGATCCGTGAGTCTGGCTAAAAATGGAGAAAACAGTTCTTCGGAACCTGTGAAAAACACTTCTAATAATCATATTCATCTATTCACAAACTCCAATATCAAAATCTCAATATTTTTCAACCATTCGTTTCTCAATCATTCATCACATTTGATAGTCATGTAACAGTCACAGATCAATATTCACTTTTCCATTTACAAACACAATTTTGCATTATTTACATGAAAATCAAAATACATTACATAAGTTTCATTTACACAAAGGAAAATAAAAATCAATTACAAAATACCAAAATGAAGCCTAGTGTCCTACCAATGCACTGTAGACGGTGAGGTGACACGGACACTATGCAGAACTGTGAACTGCCTTACCGAATCTGTGGTCTACTGGGCCCTCTGTCCAAATCTTCAGTACCTACGCGTAGCAAAAGCGACGCGCTAAGCATAAAACTTAGTGGTGCCAATAATACAAGAAAATATAATATGCAAATAAAAATAATAATTTCCTTGCTATTGTGTTCATAAGAAATGAGTAATTACTAACTTATTGTTTAGTCGAGGGCTAATCATGTTTTATGATATTAACTTCTTCATGCATTTCGTTAATTATTTTTTTTCATGATCTTGAGCTTCCTTGTATTTTTGTAATCATTCCTGATACTTAATTTTCGTATTTTCTTTAATAATCAGTTCACAGTTATACTTTTCCATTCATTTGGTTGCCCAAGTAACCTATCTTTGGATGATTTGGATCGATAACGGGTCGTTGGCACTGGGCACCGCGGTGCCTCGGGCCGTCATACCATGGGACGCAGAACGTCAACCACGTATGCAGTCAATATAGCTAAAAGCTATGATATCACATAATCGGGCATAAAAGCCATGAATACGGGCATAAAAGCCATGGATACGGGCATAAAAGCCATAAAGCCTTTCCTTTCGCAGTACTGCTAAAACAATACCCTATTGGCATGCCAAACTATCCAAACCAATCTAGTTAGGTATACTAGGGCATTTGATACTTTTAAATTTTTCAAATTTTGAATTTCAAGTTTTGGTGTCACTATTCACCTCATTGGTCAACAAAAATGTTGACTTTTGGATAGAAAATAGGTGTATTGGTTTTAACACCCCAAACATACCACATTTTGTATTTAAAACTTGTTGGAATTGATTACTATTACCATTTCTAAGTTTAAACCAAGGGAAGCAGAATTTTTAGTTTGTGAAGCTTAACTTTACTGTTCCATTAAGCACTGTTGCAGTGGGAATTTGAAGAAATGGAAAACATGAAAGTTGTTCCTTATTTTGTCTAGTTGAATTTCCTTTTTTGAATCACTCCATTTGGAGTTTTGTAGCTCTAGATATGGTCCAAAAACCACAGCTGGCCGGATTTCCATTCTGCAGAAATTACCATATCTACAGTAACATGAACAGTGACTGCCACTGCCATTTGGGTTAGGTTCTGGTCATAATTTGGGGTAGGTTTCTTCATGAAAGTTGTTTTTCTATGTCTTAACTTATTGCTGTAAAAATTTCAGGTCAATTGACCATATCTACAGTGAGTTATGGCCAAATGAACAGTTACTGTTCATTTGGTCATTTCTGCAGGTGCTGTTGCAGGGTATCCGGATTGGGGCCAACTTTTGGTCCTCTTGCTTTGGTCTTTTGGGCATGGTTTCTTCAGAAAAAATGTGCCATTATAAGCCTAGTTTCATGTCCAATTGGCCAAACACCAATTGGACCAACACAACCAAAGTTATGGCTGTCTAAGTGGACTGAAATTTCAGTCACCCTGCTGCTGCCCCTAGGCAGCATACTCATTCACTTTGCCATGCATTAACTCACTTCAATTTATGATTAACTTGCCTTAAATGGTCACTAATTGACCACTAGAATGTCCATTAATCAATTCAAATGCCAAGTCCAATTTTCACTTCTCAAACCCTAATTTCCATATGAGTTTTCACAACATGCTTTAATTAACTATCTCATTCACTATCCACATGCATACATGGTTTAAACATAATCTCTAATCCACTTTAAGTCCATCAAAACACTCCATTTCTATTCCTTCAAAAGGGCAGCAGAAATTTATGGTGGCCATACACACAACTTTTATTCACTTAAACTACACTTTCTCACTAAATTCAAGTCCTTAATCATGTAAGTAAGGAGTTTTAGGTGTATAGATGCACTAACCTTTAGGTGGTAGATTTTTCAAGCTACCCAAACTCCTTCTTTCTTCTTCTTTTGGCTGCCTAGAGGTTGCTCAAGTTGCTAGGTTAATTTTTTGTGAAGCTAGGTTATGATTTTGTTGGGTAGAAATGGGTGAATCAAGCTTTGAAAAGCTTGAATATACTTAGCTATGGAAGAGAGGTCACGTATTGGAGGAAGAAGAAGAAGAAGAGCAGAATTTTTAGGTCCATTTGTCTCTTTTAAGTGATTTAAGAAAGCTTATTTGCTTGTGATTGGTTAGTGAGTTTTAAATGACATCATCATATGTCATAAATGGGCATTTTCTTGTATTTTTCTTTTCTTTTCTTTTCTACTAACTTCAAATTAATTTTTCATCAACATTAATTCATATTTTATGTCATAATAATTATTTACTCAACTGGACAACTCGGCCAAAAATTGCTTCTGAAGGCGAAATGACCAAAATGTCATCCGTTTGGCTTAACGGGTCAAAATTGTCTGTACCGATGGAAAAATTTTTCTAAATATTTTCTTGGCATTCTAATGCCATAGGAACCTCAATAACCCTTCTCTGGAGTCCCAAAAATTATTTTATAATTTTCCCCTGGGTCTAGGGCTCCTCGTTGCGAGAACCGCAACTTCCCTCTGGGTTACCCGTCGCTTGGGCACCGGCTCATTTAACTTAATTGTATTTTATTTCTAAAATTTTTACTAAATTTTTCTTGTTAATATTTGAGTTAATTATGGTTCCTGACTTTAGTTTAAATATTTTTCTGGACGTTCTAGCTGTCCGGACCGACACCGGTCACCGGAACAGTAGAATGTACGGAGTTGCTACCGGGAGGGTGTTACAACTCTTCCCCTCTAATTTAAATTTCGTCCTCGAAATTTACCTGACTTAAGTAATCGGGGAGTTGCTACCTCCTTGTTTCTTTACTTCCTTGTATCGCCTCATCAGTGTCTGGGTTTGGCTCTTCCTGAGCTTCCATAGCATATACTTGTGGTACCACCCTGACTTCGGGCTTTTCAACTGTCTCTGAAACAATCTTCTGTGAAATGTCAGCTGTTTCTGCTCTACCTGATCTTTTACCCCTTTGAACTATAGGGGAAGGTCTATCAACTTGTACCGGAGCTATTGAACCACTCCTCTGAGGGCAATCTCTTATGAAATGATCCGTAGCCCCACACTTGAAACACTCTCCAGTTAACAGTCGACACTCCCCTCTGTGTCTTCTACCACAATGCATACATTCAGGCATTGGGGTTGATCCCCTTGTTATTGTGCCCGGGGAACTAGCTATAGATATTCCAATCTGGCCTCTGTGGCCCTGTGTCTGATCTTGTGAACTAGAACCCTTAAACTTCTTACTATCAGTTGGTATACTTGACTGTCCTGGTCCAAATTCCCTCTTACGCTGCCTATCTTTCCTATTTTGTTCATTTATTCTCACTTTCTCCACTTTTAATGCAGCTTCCACTAACTTGGCGAAGTCTGTGATCCCCAAGGCAGTGATCATGATCTTTATATTATCATTTAATCCCTCTTCAAATCTCTTACACCTTTCAACTTCATTAGGGACTATCTCCCTTCCATAGCGGCTCAATCTTACGAATTCCTTCTCATACTCGGCCACTGACAACTGTCTCTGCCTCAGGTTAATAAACTCTCTTCTTCTCTCTTCTAGGTATACAGTACCCACATATTTCGGAGAGAAAGAAGTCTCATGTCACTATTTCTGGCTGCACTTCACTGGACACAGTGTCCCACCATTCATATGCATCGTCTTGCAGCAGAGATACAGCAGATTCCAAGTTTTGCTCTGGAGTGCAATGGAGTTGTTTTAGAATTCACTGCCTGCTCAACCAATTCTCACCGCAATGAGTCATCTTCTCTCTTGCCATAGAAGTCCACACTCCAAACTTTCTTAGCCTTTCCAGTGTGATTTACATTGTGGAGTGGTGGTGGTGGTGGTAGTCTTGGCATTACTCCAGCCATTTGTCTAAAGAAATCGGCCATTTCTTTGGAACATGGCTGTGGAGGCCGAGCAGCTCGCTTGAGCCGGGCGAGCAGTTCTTCCATGCCCCAGTCTCACCGCAGTGGAGCATGACTCTCCACTTCCTCCTCATTGCTCTCTCGTGATGAAGGGTCCATATCCTATTCAAAATAAGAAAGACAAACAGATCTGCATTAGTGTCACCTCGACTCTTACAAATGCAATGCATGGTATGGACTCAATCTAGGCCCAGAAATGCCTAAACTGTGCTCTGATACCACTAAATGTAACACCCCTTACCCGACTGTAGCAGTAGAGCAAGTTATGCCACTCGGTGTCTGGAGCACTCTAATTTATCTAAATTAATTTTTATCGTAGTATTGAATATAAATTTTGAAATATAATTCATTTATTGAAATTGAAATTTATTTGAGGTTAGAAAATTTTAAAGAAAATCCAGTGAGTACTGGATAAAAATGTAGAAATCAGTTCTTAGTAACCTATGAAAAACACTTCTAATAATCATATTCATCTATTCACAAACTCCAATATCAAAATCTCAATATTTTTCAACCATTCGTTTCTCAATCATTCATCACATTTGATAGTCTTGTAACAGTCACAGATCAATATTCACTTTTCCATTTACAAACACAATTTTGCATTATTTACATGAAAATCAAAATACATTACAAAAGTATCATTTACACAAAGGAAAATAAAAATCAATTACAAAATACCAAAATGAAGCCTAGTGTCCTACCAATGCCTTGTAGAGGTGAGGTGACACGGACACTATGCGTAATCGTGAACCGCCTTTACGAATCTGTGGTCTACCGGGCCTTGTCCAAATCTTGACTCTACAGCGTTGCAAAAGCGACGCGCTAAGCATAAAACTTAGTGGTGCCAATAATACAAGAAAATATAATATGCAAATAAAAATAATAATTTCCTTGCTATTGTGTTCATAAGAAATGAGTAATTACTAACTTATTGTTTAGTCGAGGGCTAATCATGTTTTATGATATTAACTTCTTCATGCATTTCATTAATTATTTTTTTTTTTCATGATCTTGAGCTTCCTTGTATTTTTGTAATCTTTCCTGATACTTAATTTTCGTATTTTCTTTAATAATCAGTTCACAGTTATGCTTTTCTATTCATTTGGGTGCCCAAGTAACCTATACTGGATGACTGGACTGGATAACGGGTCGTTGGCACTGGGCACCGCGGTGCCTCGGGCCGTCATACCATGGGATGCAGAACGTCAACCACGTATGCAGTCAATATAGCTAAAAGCTATGATATCACATAATCGGGCATAAAAGCCATGAATACGGGCATAAAAGCTATGGATACGGGCATAAAGCCATGAATACAGGCACAAAGCCTTTCCTTTCGCAGTACTGCTAAAACAATACCCTATTGGCATGCCAAACTATCCAAACCAATCTACTTAGGTATACTAGGGCATTTTATACTTTTAAATTTTTCAAATTTTGAATTTCAAGTTTTGGTGTCACTATTCACCTCATTGGTCAACAAAAATGTTGACTTTTGGATAGAAAATAGGTGTATTGGTTTTAACACCCCAAACATACCACATTTTGTATTTAAAACTTGTTGGAATTGATTACTATTACCATTTCTAAGTTTAAACCAAGGGAAGCAGAATTTTTAGTTTGTGAAGCTTAACTTTACTGTTCCATTAAGCACTGTTGCAGTGGGAATTTGAAGAAATGACAAGCATGAAAGTTGTTCCTTATTTTGTCTAGTTGAATTTCCTTTTTTGAATCACTCCATTTGGAGTTTTGTAGCTCCAGATATGGTCCAAAAACCACAGCTGGCCGGATTTCCATTCTGCAGAAATTACCATATCTCTGATAACATGAGCAGGATCGCCATCGCCATTTGGGTTAGGTTCTGGTCATAATTTGGGGTAGGATTCTTCATGAAAGTTGGTTTTCTATGTCTTAAATTGTTTCTGTAAAAATTTGAGGTCAATTGACCATATCTACAGTGAGTTATGGCCAAATGACAAGCATTCGTTCATTTGGTCATTTCGCAGTCTTGCAGGGTATCCGGATTGGGGCCAACTTTTGGTCCTCTTGCTTTGGTCTTTTGGGCAAGGTTTCTTCAGCAAAAATGTGCCATTATAAGCCTAGTTTCATGTCCAATTGGCCAAACACCAATTGGACCAACACAACCAAAGTTATGGCTGTCTAAGTGGACTGAAATTTCAGTCACCGCTGCCCCCTAGGCACATACTCATTCACTTTGCCATGCATTAACTCACTTCAATTTATGATTAACTTGCCTTAAATGGTCACTAATTGACCACTAGAATGTCCATTAATCAATTCAAATGCCAAGTCCAATTTTCACTTCTCAAACCCTAATTTCCATATGAGTTTTCACAACATGCTTTAATTAACTATCTCATTCACTATCCACATGCATACATGGTTTAAACATAATCTCTAATCCACTTTAAGTCCATCAAAACACTTCATTTCTATTCCTTCAAAAGGGCAGCCAAAATTTATGGTGGCCATACACACAACTTTTATTCACTTAAACTACACTTTCTCACTAAATTCAAGTCCTTAATCATGTAAGTAAGGAGTTTTAGGTGTATAGATGCACTAACCTTTAGGTGGCAGATTTTTCAAGCTACCCAAACTCCTTCTTTCTTCTTCTTTTGGCTGCCTAGAGGTTGCTCAAGTTGCTAGGTTAATTTTTTGTGAAGCTAGGTTATGATTTTGTTGGGTAGAAATGGGTGAATCAAGCTTTGAAAAGCTTGAATATACTTAGCTATGGAAGAGAGGTCACGTATTGGAGGAAGAAGAAGAAGAAGAGCAGAATTTTTAGGTCCATTTGTCTCTTTTAAGTGATTTAAGAAAGCTTATTAGCTTGTGATTGGTTGGTGAGTTTTAAATGACATCATCATATGTCATAAATGGGCATTTTCTTGTATTTTTCTTTTCTTTTCTTTTCTAATAACTTCAAATTAATTTTTCATCAACATTAATTCATATTTTATGTCATAATAATTATTTACTCAACTGGACAACTCGGCCAAAAATTGCTTCTGAAGGCGAAATGACCAAAATGCCCTCCGTTTGGCTTAACGGGTCAAAATTGTCTGTACCGATTGAAAAATTTTTCTAAATATTTTCTTGGCATTCTAATGCCGTAGGAAACTCAATAACCCTTCTCTGGAGTACCAAAAAATATTTTATAATTTTTCCCCGGGTCTAGGGCTCCTCGTTGCGAGAACCGCAACTTCCCTCTGGGTTACCCGTCGCTTGGGCACCGGCTCATTTAACTTAATTGTATTTTATTTCTAAAATTTTTACTAAATTTTTCTTGTTAATATTTGAGTTAATTATGGTTCCTGACTTTAGTTTAAATATTTTTCTGGACGTTCTAGCTGTCCGACCGATCAGGAACAGTAGAATGTACGGAGTTGCTACCGGGAGGGTGTTACAACTCTTCCCCTCTAATTTAAATTTCGTCCTCGAAATTTACCTGACTTAAGTAATCGGGGAGTTGCTACCTCCTTGTTTCTTTACTTCCTTGTATCGCCTCATCAGTGTTTGGGTTTGGCTCTTCCTGAGCTTCCATAGCATATACTTGTGGTACCACCCTGACTTCGGGCTTTTCAACTATCTCTGAAACAATCTTTTGTGAAATGTCAGCTGTTTCTGCTCCACCTGATCTTTTACCCCTTTGAACTATAGGGGAAGGTCTATCAAGTTGTACCGGAGCTATTGAACCACTCCTCTGAGGGCAATCTCTTATGAAATGATCCGTAGCCCCACACTTGAAACACTCTCCAGTTAACAGTCGACACTCCCCTCTGTGTCTTCTACCACAATGCATACATTCAGGCATTCGGGTTGATCCCCTTGTTATTGTGCCCGGGGAACTAGCTATAGATATTCCAATCTGGCCTCTGTGGCCCTGTGTCTGATCTTGTGAACTAGAACCCTTAAACTTCTTACTATCAGTTGGTATACTTGACTGTCCTGGTCCAAATTCCCTCTTACGCTGCCTATCTTTCCTATTTTGTTCATTTATTCTCACTTTCTCCACTTTTAATGCAGCTTCCACTAACTTGGCGAAGTCTGTGATCCCCAAGGCAGTGATCATGATCTTTATATTATCATTTAATCCCTCTTCAAATCTCTTACACCTTTCAGCTTCATTAGGGACTATCTCCCTTCCATAGCGGCTCAATCTTACGAATTCCTTCTCATACTCGGCCACTGACAACTGCCTCTGCCTCAGGTTAATAAACTCTCTTCTTCTCTCTTCTAAGTATACAGTACCCACATATTTCTTCTTAAATTCGGAGAGAAAGAAGTCTCATGTCACTATTTCTGGCTGCACTTCACTAGACACAGTGTCCCACCATTCATATGCATCGTCTTGCAGCAGAGATACAGCAGATTCCAAGTTTTGCTCTGGAGTGCAATGGAGTTGTTTTAGAATTCTGCCTGCATTCAACCAATTCTACCGCAATGAGTCATCTTCTCTCTTGCCATAGAAGTCCACAGCTCCAAACTTTCTTAGCCTTTCCAGGTGTGATTTCTGTTGTGGAGCTGGTGGTGGTGGTGGTGGTGCTGGCATTACTCCGGCCATTTGTCTAAAGAAATCGGCCATTTCTTTGGAACATGGCTGTGGAGGCCGAAAGGTGCTCTGCTTGAGCTGGCGGAGCAGGTTCTCCCATGCCCCCAGTCTCAGCTGCTGCAGGTGGAGCATGACTCTCCACTTCCTCCTCGACTGCTCTCTGTGATGAAGGGTCCATATCCTATTCAAAATAAGAAAGACAAACAGATCTGCATTAGTGTCACCTCGACTCTTACAAATGCAATGCATGGTATGGACTCAATCTAGGCCCAGAAACGCCTAAATCGTGCTTTGATACCACTAAATGTAACACCTCTTACCCGACTACAGTGTAGCCGAGCAAGTTATGCCACTCAGTGTGCCGGAGCACTCTATTTTATCTTAATTCATTTTTATCGTAGTTTTGAATATAACTTGTGAAATATAATTCATTTATTGAAATTGTAATTTATTTGAGGTTTCGAAAATTTTAAAGAAAATCCGGCGGAGTACCGGCTAAAAATGGAGAAAACAGTTCTTCGGAACCTGTGAAAAACACTTCTAATAATCATATTCATCTATTCACAAACTCCAATATCAAAATCTCAATATTTTTCAACCATTCGTTTCTCAATCATTCATCACATTTGATAGTCATGTAACAGTCACAGATCAATATTCACTTTTCCATTTACAAACACAATTTTGCATTATTTACATGAAAATCAAAATACATTACATAAGTTTCATTTACACAAAGGAAAATAAAAATCAATTACAAAATACCAAAATGAAGCCTAGTGTCCTACCAATGCACTGTAGACGGTGAGGTGACACGGACACTATGCAGAACTGTGAACTGCCTTACCGAATCTGTGGTCTACTGGGCCCTCTGTCCAAATCTTCAGTACCTACGCGTTGCAAAAGCGACGCGCTAAGCATAAAACTTAGTGGTGCCAATAATACAAGAAAATATAATATGCAAATAAAAATAATAATTTCCTTGCTATTGTGTTCATAAGAAATGAGTAATTACTAACATGTTGTTTAGTCGAGGGCTAATCATGTTTTATGATATTAACTTCTTCATGCATTTTGTTAATTATTTTTTTTTTTCATGATCTTGAGCTTCCTTGTATTTTTGTAATCATTCTTGATACTTAATTTTCGTATTTTCTTTAATAATCAGTTCATAGTTATACTTTTCCATTCATTTGGTTGCCCAAGTAACCTATACTGGATGACTGGACTGGATAACGGGTCGTTGGCACTGGGCACCGCGGTGCCTCGGGCCGTCATACCATGGGACGTAGAACGTCAACCACGTATACAGTCAATATAGCTAAAAGCTATGATATCACATAATCGGGCATAAAAGCCATGAATACGGGCATAAAAGCCATGGATACGGGCATAAAGCCTTGAATACAAGCACAAAGCCTTTCCTTTCGTAGTACTGCTAAAACAATACCCTATTGGCATGCCAAACTATCCAAACCAATCTACTTAGGTATACTAGGGCATTTTATACTTTTAAATTTTTCAAATTTTGAATTTCAAGTTTTGGTGTCACTATTCACCTCATTGGTCAACACAAATGTTGACTTTTGGATAGAAAATAGGTGTATTGGTTTTAACACCCCAAACATACCACATTTTGTATTTAAAACTTGTTGGAATTGATTACTATTACCATTTCTAAGTTTAAACCAAGGGAAGCAGAATTTTTAGTTTGTGAAGCTTAACTTTACTATTCCATTAAGCACTGTTGCACTGGGAATTTGAAGAAATGGCAAACATGAAAGTTGTTCCTTATTTTGTCTAGTTGAATTTCCTTTTTTGAATCACTCCATTTGGAGTTTTGTAGCTCTAGATATGGTCCAAAAACCACAGCTGGCCGGATTTCCATTCTGCAGAAATTACCATATCTACAGTAACATGAACAGTGACTGCCACTGCCATTTGGGTTAGGTTCTGGTCATAATTTAGGGTAGGTTTCTCAATGAAAGTTGTTTTTCTATGTCTTAACTTATTTCTGTAAAAATTTCAGGTCAATTGACCATATCTACAGTGAGTTATGGCTAAGTTCATTTGGTCATTTCTGCAGGTGCTGTTGCAGGGTATCCGGATTGGGGCCAACTTTTAGTCCTCTTGCTTTGGTCTTTTGGGCATGGTTTCTTCAGCAAAAATGTGACATTATAAGCCTAGTTTCATGTCCAATTGGCCAAACACCAATTGGACCAACACAGCCAAAGTTATGGCTGTCTAAGTGGACTGAAATTTCAGTCACGCTGCTGCTGCCCCTAGGCAGCATACTCATTCACTTTGCCATGCATTAACTCACTTCAATTTATGATTAACTTGCCTTAAATGGTCACTAATTGACCACTAGAATGTCCATTAATCAATTCAAATGCCAAGTCCAATTTTCACTTCTCAAACCCTAATTTCCATATGAGTTTTCACAACATGCTTTAATTAACTATCTCATTCACTATCCACATGCATACATGGTTTAAACATAATCTCTAATCCACTTTAAGTCCATCAAAACACTTCATTTCTATTCCTTCAAAAGGGCAGCTGAAATTTATGGTGGCCATACACACAACTTTTATTCACTTAAACTACACTTTCTCACTAAATTCAAGTCCTTAATCATGTAAGTAAGGAGTTTTAGGTGTATAGATGCACTAACCTTTAGGTGGCAGATTTTTCAAGCTACCCAAACTCCTTCTTTCTTCTTCTTTTGGCTGCCTAGAGGTTGCTCAAGTTGCTAGGTTAATTTTTTGTGAAGCTAGGTTATGATTTTGTTGGGTAGAAATGGGTGAATCAAGCTTTGAAAAGCTTGAATATACTTAGCTATGGAAGAGAGGTCACGTATTGGAGGAAGAAGAAGAAGAAGAGCAGAATTTTTAGGTCCATTTGTCTCTTTTAAGTGATTTAAGAAAGCTTATTAGCTTGTGATTGGTTGGTGAGTTTTAAATGACATCATCATATGTCATAAATGGGCATTTTCTTGTATTTTTCTTTTCTTTTCTTTTCTACTAACTTCAAATTAATTTTTCATCAACATTAATTCATATTTTATGTCATAATAATTATTTACTCAACTGGACAAGTCGGCCAAAAATTGCTTCTGAAGGCGAAATGACCAAAATGCCATCCGTTTGGCTTAACGGGTCAAAATTGTCTGTACCGATTGAAAAATTTTTCTAAATATTTTCTTGGCATTCTAATGCCATAGGAGCCTCAATAACCCTTCTCTGGAGTCCCAAAAATTATTTTATAATTTTTCCCTCGGGTCTAGGGCTCCTCGTTGCGAGAACCGCAACTTCCCTCTGGGTTACCCGTCGCTTGGGCACCGGCTCATTTAACTTAATTGTATTTTATTTCTAAAATTTTTACTAAATTTTTCTTGTTAATATTTGAGTTAATTATGGTTCCTGACTTTAGTTTAAATATTTTTTCGGACGTTCTAGCTGTCCGGACCGACACCGGTCACCGGAACAGTAGAATGTACGGAGTTGCTATCGGGAGGGTGTTACAGCTAGGGTACCATTTTAATTCAAGAAAATCTTCAAAACCCTACCAAGCCCAAGGCTGCTAGAATTTTAAGAAAAGTTTACAGATGGCATATTTTTAATTTTCATGCAAATTTACATTCCACTCAACTCCTTTAACATGAATCAAAAGAGAATGAGTGAGTTTAGTCACTAACCTTTAATGAAGTAAATTCCAAGCTTATCAAAGCTCCTCCTTTCTATTTCTTTTTGCTGTCTTTATCTTGCCCAAGATGTATGAATAATTTTTTGTGAAGACAAAGTTGAGTTTCAAGGTAATTTAGTGGGTGATTTCAAGCTTTCCTAAGCTTCCATGGAGTTTCTCTTCTCTTTCTCTTTCTCTAATATTCCCGTTGGTTTTGGAAAGAAAATGGCTGCTGGAATTTTCTTCTTTGTTTTTATCTTATTTTGTGTCCCTTTTATCTCTTTAGTCATTTTGTTAAGTGGTGATTGGGTGGAAACTCCTAATTACATAAGCATGACATCATAATTCCCAATTTAACTCATTTTTCTTTCTTTTCTTTTCTACCAAATTTCAATTTAATTTTTAGCAATATTTATTCATATTTTGTGTCATAATAATTATTTACTTAACTGGACAAGTCGGCCAAAAATCACCTTTGAAGGCGAAATGACCAAAATGCCCTCCGTTTGGCTTAACAGACTAAAATTGTCTGTACCGATTGAAAAATTTTTCTAAGCATTTTCTTGGCATTCTAATGCCATAGGAACCTCAATGACCCTTCTCTGGAGTCCCAATAATTATTTTATAATTTTTCCCCCGGGTCTAGGGCTCTTAGTTGCGAGAACCGCAACTTTTCACTAGGTTACCCATCGCTAGGGCACCGGCTCATTTAACTTGGTTGTATTTTATTTCTAAAATTTTTCCTAAATTTTTCTTATTAATATTTGAGTTAATTATGGTTCCTCACTTTAGTTTAAATATTGTTCCGGATATTCTTGCTGTTCGGACCGACACTGGTCACTGGAACAGTAGAATGTACGGACTAGCTAAGGTGAGGATGTTACAATGCAAATAATTTTAATGTCCTCAGGTACATCCAATATTGGCCGCCAAACCTTTTACATATTTACAACATCTCATGCTTTAACAATTATTCTTAAGAAAATCTCTTAAATTAATTGCATCTTATGCAACTATTTAAAATTTCTTAAAATAATTGTCCCAATGTAGGGCCTATGTTATAATTACTTTAATTATAGCATTTCCAACTTAATCATTTGTTTGGAAGATTTTATGGTCATCTTAATTACTATTTAGGTCTCACTTTGCACATTATCCATTTAGCATGCATATATCATATAATTGCATACATTCCCATACATCTCATGCATTCATGGATAAGCAGTAAATATGGTATGATCATGGAGTTTCTAAGGGATTCAATTCTGAGCCACCAAGAATTGAATCAGGGCATTCCTAGGTGCATTTCATTCATTCATTTTACAAGAGTTGCTGAAGGAGTATATAATCAATACTTGATCTTGAATTCCTCTCATTGGTCCCACCAATGCTCTTGACCTCTTTGAACTTCTTGCAATCCAATATTACATAGTAATCCTTGGCATACCAAGGCGAATTTACAAGAACTTAAATAAATGAAATTACAACCCAAAAATTATTACAAACTTAATAATACATGCCCAAAATAAATTAAAATAAATTAATTAATTTACAATCCCAAAGAAACATAAAAGAAATAAATTCAATCACATTGGTCTTTTATAGTCCATGATCATCCATCATGCAAATCACTATTTAACAATTAAATAAAACATACATATTTAAATTAAATTGAATATCTCATATTCAACTTAAAAATCCAGATTTGAATATAATTCAACTAAATTTAAAAATTCAGATTTGAATCTCATTCAAACAAATTTAAAAATTCAGATTTGAATCACATTCAAACAACCTTAAAAATTCAGATTTGAATCACATTCAAATATTTTTTTAAAAAAATCAGATTTGAATCATATTCAAACATTTTTTTAAAAAATCAGATCTGAATATTATTCAATCAATTTTAAAAAATCAAATTTAAATATGATTCAAACAACTTAAAAAATTCA
This sequence comes from Hevea brasiliensis, assembly GCF_030052815.1. Lineage (NCBI taxonomy): Eukaryota > Viridiplantae > Streptophyta > Magnoliopsida > Malpighiales > Euphorbiaceae > Hevea > Hevea brasiliensis. Next base: position 114,220,439 of record NC_079495.1, read on the forward strand.
GATTTGAATACATTCAAACAACTTTTTAAATTCAGATTTGAATCATATTCAAACAATTTTTAAAATTCTGATTTGAATCATAATTTAATTGTGTGATTAAAACTACTAATTAAACACTTTAATTAGTCAAAGAATAGGCCTTAGATCATACAATAATTGCAGAATTAAAAGCCAAACCTTGAACCACCCATGGAAGCCAAACCATGTGCACCATTGATGGTGTTTTTCAAGCATGCCGCCAAACCTCCATTGCAACCAGCAATGGATAAATCAACTCATGATCATAACACATAATTAAATCATATAATCAACAATCTAAATGGCAAATATAGTGGCTCTGATACCAATTGAAAGAACGGAAGCGTGAAAAACACAAGTTTATACCATTGAATTCAAAAATTTTCACCTATGGTTACATGCATCATGCAAGATTTATTTTTATATATTTGATTTCAATGATAAACAACATATTAAAACTCTTTTAATATTTTTTTGGATCTGTATTTGCCATTTAAGATTTTTAAATTAATCAGATTAATTTTAGAACCCTAGATTAAATCAAGAACGATTACACTAATCTCTTGATGCACTGCAGCATTTCTGTGCCTTTGAGATTTTTCTTCAGGATACCAGATGTTGTCCCTCTAGCTTGTCCACACCAAGAACACCTATGGCAGCCCTTGAATAGCTTCTAAAGCTTTTTCTATTAATTAGAAAATCAAGTTTTGCCTTTTAAAAGATTAGAGATGTAAACAGGACACTAGAAACAATTTCTAGTGTTCTTAATTCAAGAGATTGATGGATAATCTCTTTGAATTGATGAGAGATGAAGAAGAATAGATGGAGAGCCTCAAAATGGCGTGACAAAGGAGGAGTGGCTGCTGGTTGTATTTTTCTTTTTCATAACAACACTTATATAGCTAGGTTAGCACATTAAACCCTTGCCACATGTCACCCTTTGATTAGCTCTAGGTTTAAGTGACCCAATCATATTGTGCCAAGTGTCAAACCTATATTTAATCTTGATTTAATCATCTTACATGATTAAAAAACATTTGGCAAGCTTGTGTGTAATCCCATGTGTCACCATCTCATGGTGCCACGTGTCATACTGTGAAATGACCAAAATGCCCCTGTGTCTTAATTTTGAGTTCTCAACCCAAAATAATGATTTTTTCTTCTTCTAATTAATTTATATCAAATATAAATTAATTAATTAATCTCTATTAATTAATTTTTCATTAATTAAATTCATATTTAAACACTTTAAATATAAATTTAACTTATACTATACATCCAATAATCTAGATTTGGTTTCAAGTCATGCTAGAGACTTTGTAATCTAATTGCAAACCAAACCTATTTAATTAATCAATTAAACTCTTTAATTAATTAATTAAATCATATTTAAATAGGTGATAACTTGTGTATGTGTGTGACTTACTAGGCTCATCACTAATTGGCAATGAGACATGATATCAACTCTTAATATCATCAGAACTCTTTCTTACCATAAATGATTTCTCTAAATCATTTTATGCAACTCATAGACCATGGTTAACACCTAGCATAGCATGCCATGGACACCCGATTAGTAATAAGGTTTACCTTAAATGAACCTATAATCATATGTTACCATGCATTAGAATCTCTATTACAAAATCCCAACTCAAGCTGGAGTCATGGTTTATGTCAAACCCCATTTGCTATGAATATTATGTTCTCTTTTAATTCTAGTTCTTGATTAAAAAGATTTTCTCATCAGAAACTCTTTTCTGAATAAATCTATCTGTCCTAGCCAGGAACTTGAAACATCAAGAACAATTAAATGAATATAGGATTTCATCTCTATTTACTTAGAGGAACAGATTCCATCTTGATCAACACCTACCTCCATATATAACTAGTAGGAGCCAACACATGCCCATATACCCATACACAGTACAAGTATGAAAGCAATATCAAACTCAAACTACCTATATACAAGATAACTGTGCTATCTCAGGTCTAAAGATTATATGCACTGATATGATTTATGATAAAACATTGACAAGAGTAAACTCCATGTGCTTGTTATAAGTGTCACTGGTTCGGCCTATTTATCATGTATAAGTGCCTATCATGTTTGTTATATGGCATGAGACTCACCATTCCATCTTATTTATATCTCATATAAATAACTTGGGAACAAACATGAATACAATCTTTCTGGATAAGTCATGTCATTATTATGAAGTATCATCGATTGTGAACCTATTTATGATACTTTGTACTAGAAATACTGTCACTCATATTCTTAACAACTTAAGAATAGAATTTCTAACAAAATATCAATGGACCTTTTCTATTACACATAAATATATTATGTAAACGGAAAAGTGGAAATGCCTTTAATTAATAAAAATATGTACAAGATACACACTAAATGATATGCTCTAGGGCAAACTACTAACACCTATCTTATCTTACTTTATTATTTTAGTAATTTTGAATTTATTTAATTTAATATCAATTATTTTTTTAAGGAGAAACCAGCGGAGTTTTCGCATGTTTCTATTATCATTTGGCCTATTTTACTATTCATCTGATTGAAAATTTCAACAATAATTTCCAATAATAATCTCATCCATACTCATATCATCATTTCAAAAATCATTATGTAATTGAAATCCATACTCATTTGTACAAATTCATTCTTGCTCCATTCTTATAGCAAAATTCTCAAATTTGCATTAATTTACATAATTTGCAACTAATTGCATAAATCCTTAATTTACATGATATGTAAATTAATTACAATTTGCTAATTTACATTACAATATAAGAAATAAATAACATACACATAATACATGATATGCTTAATGTGAGGCCTATCTACATGCATTGCTGAGGAGGAGACAACCTTTGACACTTTGCAGATATGTAAATTAATTACAATTTGCTAATTTACATTACAATATAAGAAATAAATAACATACACATAATACATGATATGCTTAATGTGAGGCCTATTTACATGCATTGCTGAGGAGGAGACAACCTTTGACACTTTGCAGATCTGGACTCCAAAAATCCCAGTAATTTGCCCACTGGTTTTTATCTTCAGTACTTACGCGAAGGAAACAATTCCATTGCACTGAGCATTGCTGTTTAGTGGTGCAATAATATAATAAGAAATAATGTATACAAATAAAAAATAATTGGAGCATATTTTCTATACTCAAGAATTTTACTGGGTTCATATGAAATTTGCCATACAGTATATCTTTTCATCATTTATGTTGCTCTCTAGAATCTCTTCTACCGTAAGTTTACAATAATCATTTATATAATGTACAAATAAATCTAAATATTTAGTTTCTAATATTTTTAAATTAGTTCAATAAATTTTTTTTTTCTCTGCCCAGGTAACCTATGACAGGCTGACTAAACTGGATAACGGATCGTTGGCACTGGATACCGCGGTGCCTCGGGCCATCATACCATGGGACGCAGAACGTCAACCACATATGCAGTCAGTATGGCTAAAAAGCCATGATAAAACATAATCGGGCATAAAAGCTACGAATGTTGGCATAAAGCCATGAATGCGGGCATAAAGCCTTTCGCAGTACTTGTAACACCCTCCCGTGTACACGGGTACGGGGTGTCACAATACTGCTAAAACAATACCCTTGGCATGCCAATCTATCCAATCTGACACACGTGTCTAGACAATACATGGGCACATAGTACCATTAAGAGTTTATATATTTCATCATTTCATTATATTTTTCGTTTATATTTTTATAGCATTCTAATTTTGTTTATAATGGAAACATATTACCAAATTCACATTTCTAGGTAATTTATGCATTCATCGTAATATTCATACTAATTACAATTCACATTCATTTAATCTCATGTACGATTCACATTCAAAATATCTTTCCTTTCTCTCTTGATGGGAACCTAAATTCCAAATGACACTTTTATCACATTTATTCATTCAACAATCTATTCATGTAAAGTACATTTCATACTTCAAGTTGTATTGCTAATATATTATGAACTCCATTGGTGTTGGGAGTATAAGTCTCAACAATCCATCTAGGTTAATTTCATTTCAAATTCAAGTAGTGTGTAACACCCATATTTGCATGACTTGGTATATTTTACTGTTCTGGTGACCAGTGTCGATCTGGATAACTGAGGGGATTAGAACCACACTTAAGACAACTAGATAAGCCCTGAACACAAATAATTAGTAATTGCCAATTAGTTAAGTATAAATAAGAAAAAAAGAACATAAGAAGTTAAACGAGCCGAGAGTCACAGTGACGGGTGACCTTCTCGGGAAGGACTGCGAAGTCGATTTATACTCAAATTTCGAGTTGTAAAATGTGACGCCGCAGTCCTTAGGAATATTGTGAACACAGTGGAAAAAAGAAAATCACGAAAAAGAACTGTTAAGCCAGTCAAATAATTAGGTCAGGGATCCGAAAGAAATATTGAATTATTTGCAAACCGGGTCGAACCGGCAAGGGGCAATTTGGTCAATTGACCCTGAGAGCTGACTCTTGACCTAACTATCAAATAAAATCAGAGAAAAAAAAATTTCAGAATCGAGAATTAAATTAAAGAACTAAATAAAAATAAATAGAAAAAAAAAAGAAGAAAAAGGAAAAGTAGAATTGGTGACATCATGCATGACATCATGCATGATGTAATAAACACTAATTAAAAAAAATAAATTTGGATAATTTGTGGTCTTCCATAGAGGATAAATTAATAAAAAAAAAAGAAAACAAAACAAAAAAAAAAGAGAGGTCTTCATCTTCATTGCCGTCTCTCTCTCTCAACTCTCCCTCTCCACAAACTCCATTAAAGCTCTTTTTTGGAGCTTGAATATTACCAAATTCCCACCATAAAAAAATAGTCTACCATAGAGAAAACCTTGTGTTGAGCTTTGGGAAGAAGATTGAAGAAGAAAGAAGAGGAGAAAACTTGAAGGAAAGGAAGAAGAAAATTCTGCAATTTAAGGTTAGTGAGTTCACATTAAATTTTAGTTTAATTAAAGTATTTATAGCATGAAGAACTTGGAAATATGCTTAAAATGAAAAGAAAATTATTGTGGAGGGACCATATGTGAATTCGGCCAGCAGTAAATTTAGGTTGAAATGAGTGAATTTGATGTATTTAAATGGTTGTTTAAATTGAATAGTGAATATAAACTATGGATTAGTGTTTGGAATGCATTAAAGTTGAATTGCATGAAAGTTAGGGTTTGCAGCTAGGGTTTGGAAGACAAAAGTGTGAAAATTTGTTAAATGATGTGTTTGACTTTTTTGGAGATGAAAAAATGGTCATTTATGACCAATTGATGTGTGTTGGAAGTGTTAGAACCAAATGGAAATTCGAACTGGCTATGGGCAGTATGCAAGCAGCATGACCAAGGTCCCTTTCAGGGACCAAAACTGAAATTTTACCAACCCAATTGGTGTAAGGCCGATTGAGAATGAAACAAGACACAAAATGACACATTTTTCATTTAGGAATCATGCCCAAAAAGTGACTAAAACCTAGTGAACAAATTGGCCAAATCCGGACTTAGGCAATTTGACCTGTACAAAAATGACCAAATGAATTGTGTTCATTTGGCCATGACTTGGGCTAGGCAGGTCTAAATGACCTAAAATTTTACCAGTAGAAAGCTGAGATATAGACCTAAAACTTTCATGAGAAACACAAACCCAAATTATGCCCTTAACTAAGTCATTTGGCCACCCAAATTTGGTGACTTAAAATTGCCAGAACCAGTTTTGGTGCCCAAAAATCTAGGTTAAGTCCAATTCGGCAGCCATGATTTAAATGGCTATAACTTGAGCTAAAAAACTCCAATTGGAGTGATTCAAAAAGGAGAATAAAGTTAAGACAATAAGGAATAATTTCTATGAAGAAAATTTAGCCAAATTCTAACAGCAAAATGACTAATAGAATAGTGCAACATAAGACACCAAAACTGAAAATTTGCAATTTTACCTAAAAGACCTAAGTTTTGAGAAAACAACCAAAACAAACAAAATTGGTGACCAAAATGTGGTATGTGAGTATAGTTGGTGTTCCCATACCTTTTAAGTATAAGAAAGTCAATATTTTGAAAGTCAATAGTATCATGAATAGTAACCTCAACATGAAAATTTACAAGAATGTAAGTTTAAACATATTGGAATTAGTTATTGGAATTGTTATGAAGTAAAGATACTGAGACACTATAAATTTTGTGTTTCAGCTGAAAAAGACTTGGAAGGTCTGAGAGATTGACTCAAGGCCTAGAGGTTACTCACGTCAGGTTTGTGCACAATAAACCTTATTTGAGCATTTTGTCATTGAAAAATTGATTTGGTATGATTTATGAAAATTTGGTGTTAATCATGAATTGCGTTGCCACTTTGTGAATGAAACTATCACTTTGGAAATCTATCAGATTTCTCATTAATTATTTGAATAAAATGTTTGAAATAGATTTTTGATTCACACTTAGCATGACAGTGCCTCATTATTCCTCCTCCACTTATGGGGTGAGATCGATTATTTTTCCTCCCTCTCTGTTTTACCAGTTGAGGTTGTAGATCGGATGAGTACTCATTAGCTAGCTAGCCACCTCCCTCATTGATTTCGATTAGTGGGGTTGTAGATTGCTTTGTCATGGTGTATAACACGGCATTGATCAAAAATTTTGTGTCATGGCTTAAGTTGTGTATGAATTGGTAACACTATGTTTATTAAATTGTTTGACCAAAATTGTGCTATAATGAGTTTTGATAATTTGTGAAATGTAATTGTGAAATATTTAAATTGTGATTTATCAATGAATGTTTTATATACTTTTCTGTGATCCAAGGACACACTTTTCTGTCTGATTTGATTAAAATGCCCTTCATAGATTATGACATTATCTTGGGCATAGATTGGTTAGCCAAGCATCATGCAATGATTGACTATAGATTGAAGACAGTCACTTTTGGTCTCCCTCAGTATGGTGATATAGTAATACATGGGGAGAGGCAGTTATTGCCTTCAAATATCATTTCAGCTACACTAGCCAGAAAAATGATTAGGAAGGGGTGTGAAGCGTACTTGGCGCATGTGATAGACACCCAAGTGGGTAGTCCAACATTGGGGGACATCCCCATAGTATGTGACTTTTCGGATGTGTTTCTTGATGAATTGCCAGGATTACCTCCAGAAAGAGAAGTGCAGTTTGAAATTGATGTTATGCCTGGTGTGAACCCAATGTCTATAACACCATATAGAATGGCACCAGCAGAACTAAAATAATTGAAAGTACAGTTGCAAGAGCTGCTTGACAAGGGCTTTATCTGCCCTAGTGTGTCACCTTGGGGAGCACCAGTGTTGTTTGTAAAGAAGAAAGAAGGAACTCTCCGATTATACATTGACTATCGGCAGTTGAATAAGGTGACAATAAAGAATAGATACCCATTACCCCACATTGATAACTTATTTGATTAGTTGAGGGGGACAGCTGTGTTCTCCAAAATTGACCTGAGATCAGGTTATTATCAGCTGAAAGTACAAAAGCAGAGTATTTTTAGAATCTGCTATGGCCATTATGAGTTCTTGGTCATGCCATTCAGGTTAACTAATGCTCCAGCTACTTTTATGGATTTAATGAACACTATCTTCAGACCATACCTCGACCAGTTTGTTGTGGTATTTATAGATGATATATTGGTTTATTCGAGGAATGCAGAAGAGCATGATAGACATCTGCGCATTGTACTGCAAACTTTTAGGGAGAAATAGCTATATGCCAAATTGTCGAAAGGTGAATTTTGGCTGAAGGAGATATCCTTTTTGGGGCACATAGTATCAGCAGAAGGTATTAAGGTAGATCCTAGCAAGATAGAAGCTGTCCTTAATTGGAAGCCACCCAGAAATATCACAGAGATTCGCAGTTTTCTGGGGTTAGCTGGATACTACCATAGATTTGTGAAAGGATTCTCCATGTTGCCATCTCCATTGACCAAGCTGCTTAGGAAAGATGTGAAATTTCAGTGGACGGACAAATGCCAACAGAGTTTTGATGAGTGAAAGAGGTGTTTGACTGAGGCTCTAGCCCTGATTTTACCTATTATGGATAAAGAATACATAGTTTACAGTGATGCTTTTCACAATGGGTTAGGCTATGTATTGATGCAAGATCGAAATGTCATTTCCTATGCATCACGCCAGCTGAAACCGCATGAGAGGAATTATCCGACACATGATTTGGAGCTTGCAGCTATTGTGTTTGCTCTTAAGATCTGGAGACACTATTTGCTTGGGGAGAAGTGTTACATCTACACAGATCATTAGAGTTTGAAGTATTTGAGCACCCAGAAAGAGTTGAATTTGAGACAGAGGAGATGGTTAGAGTTAATAAAAGACTATGATTATCTAATAGACTATCAGCCAGGGAAAGCTAATGTGGTGGCTGACGCCTTAAGTCGCAAGACTGTGGCAAGTCTACAGGTTACTCCTTTGTCTATGGTATATGAGTTGAGATCATTACATGCAAGCTTAGAGATTAATGATGAGGGGTAGACAGCAGTTGCATGGCATGTACAACTAGTGTTAACTGATCAGATCCGAATGGCTGCTCAGAATGATTAGAAGTATCAGAGGCTGTTGGAAGAAGTCCGGCAGGGTAAGAAACTAGAATTCTCAATTAGAGATGATGGTGTACTGCTACACCAGGGTAGAATGTGTGTTCCTAATGATGTTAATTTGAGGCAGATCATTTTGAAGGAAGCACATGAGTCTTCTTTTGCCATGCACCCTGGTGGTACAAAAATGTATAAAGGGCTAAAGGAGCATTACTGGTGGATGGGTATGAAAAGAGATGTGGCAGAATTTGTTTCCAAATGCCTAACTTGCCAGCAAGTGAAGGCAGAGCATCAAGTACCCACTTGGTTATTACATCCACTACCAGTGCCAGAATGGAAATGGGAGAGAATCACTATGGATTTTGTGATGGGACTTCCGAGGACACAGAAGAGTCATGATGCAGTTTAGGTCATTGTTGATAGACTGACCAAGTCTCCTCATTTTCTACCTGTTTGGATGGACTATAGTCTAGAAAGATTGGCCAAGTTGTACATTGATGAGATTGTGAGACTACACAGAGTGCTAGTATCCATCGTATCGGTCAGAGATCCTAGGTTCACTTCCAGATTCTGGGGTAGTCTTCAGAGAGCCCTAGGAACTAGATTGAACTTCAGTACGACATTCCACCCACAGACTGATAGCCAGTCTGAAAGGGTAATTCAAATCTTGGAGGACATGCTACGGGCTTGTGTGATTGAATTTGAGGGCAGTTGGGATACACACCTGCCTTTGATTGGGTTTGCTTACAGCAACAGCTACCAATCAAGCATTAGGATGCCTCCATATGAAGCTTTGTATGGCAGAAAATGCAGAACTCCCCTGTGTTGGGATGAAGCAGGTGAAAGAAAGATGATTGGGCCATAAATTGTTCAGCAAACTGAAGAGAAAATCAGATTAATCAGAGACCGACTCAAGGCTGCATCAGACTGTCAGAAGTCCTATATTGATATGAAGAGGCAAGATATTGAGCATGCAGTAGGTGAGAAAGTATTCCTCAAGGTTTCCCCTTAGAAGAAAATTATGAGATTCGGCAGAAAGGGGAAACTGAGTCCTCGCTTCATTGGGCCATATGAGGTTCTGGAAATAGTGGGTCTTTTGGCATATCGGTTGGCACTACCTCCAGAGTTGGAGAAGATACATAATGTCTTTCATGTGTCCATGTTAAGGAGGTATCGATCAGACCCATCTCATGTACTACCAGTAGAAGAAATTGAAGTGAATCCAAACCTCACATATGAAGAAGAACCCATAGAGATTTTGGCTTATGAGGTGAAGCAGCTACGGAACAAGTAAATACTATTAGTGAAAGTGCTGTGGAACCATTATTCGGGCCAAGAAGCAACTTAGGAATGAGAGGAGGACATGAGGAGACAGCACCCCCAGCTGTTCAGAGATTGATACCAGGTAAAATTTCGAGAAGAAATTTATTTTAAGGGGGGGAGAATTGTAATACCCCTATTTGCATAGCCTGGTATATTTTACTGTTTCGGTGACCGGTGTCGATCCGGATAACTGAGGGGATTAGAACCACACTTAAGACAACGAGATAAGCCCTGAACACAAATAATTAGTAATTGCTAATTAGTTAAGTGTAAATAAGAAAAACAGAACATAAGAAGTTAAACAAGCCGAGAGTCACAGCGATGGGTGACCTTCTCGGGAAGGACTGTGAAGTCAATTTATACTCAAATTTTGAACCGTAAAATGTGACGTCGCGGTCCTTAGGACTATTGCGAACATAGTGGAAAAAAGAAAATCACGAAAAAGAACTATTAACCCCGTCAAATAATTAGGTTAGGAATCCGAAAGAAATATTGAATTATTTGCAAACTGGGTCGAACCGGCGAGGGGCAATTTGGTCAATTGACCCTGAGAGCTGGCTCCTGACCTAACTATCGAAGAAAAGAGAATTTCAGAATAAGGAATTAAATTAAAGAACTAAAGAAAAATAAATAGGAAAAAAAAGAAGAAAAAGGAAAAGTAGAAATTGGTGACATCATGCATGACGTAATAAACACTAATTAAAAATAAATAAATTTGGATAATTTGTGGTCTTCCATAAAGGATAAATTAATAAAAGAAAAAGAAAAGAAAATAAAAAAAAAGAGAGGTCTTCATTTTCATTGCCATCTCTCTCTCTCAACTCTCCCTCTCCACAAACTCCATTGAAGCTCATTTTTGGAGCTTGAATATTACCAAATTCCCACCATAAAAAAATAGTCTACCATAGAGAAAACCCTGTGTTGAGCTTTGGGAGAAGATTGAAGAAGAAAGAAGAGGAGAAAACTTGAAGGAAAGGAAGAAGAAAATTCTGCAATTTAAGGTTAGTGAGTTCACATTAAATTTTAGTTTAACTAAAGTATTTATAGCATGAAGAACTTGGAAATATGCTTAAAATGAAAAGAAAATTATTGTGGAGGGACCATATGTGAATTCGGCTAGCAGTAAATTTAGGTTGAAATGAGTGAATTTGATGTATTTAAATGGTTATTTAAATTGAATATTGAATATAAACTATGGATTGGTGTTTGGAATGCAATTAAGTTGAATTACATAAAGTTAGGGTTTGCAGCTAGGGTTTGGAAGATAAAAGTATGAAAATTTGTTAAATGATGTGTTTGATTTTGTTGGAGATGAAAAAATGGTCATTTGTGACCAATTGATGTGTGTTGGAAGTGTTAGAAGCAATTGGAAATTCGGACTGGCTATGGGCAGTATGTAGGCAGCATGACCAAGGTGCCTTTCAGGGATCAAAACTGAAATTTTACCAATCCAATTGGTATGAGGCCAATTGGGAATGAAACTAGACACAAAATGACACATTTTTCTTTTAGGAATCATGCCCAAAAAGTGACTAAAACCTAGTGAACAAATTGGCCAAATCCGAACTTAGGCAGTTTGACCTGTACAAAAATGACCAAATGAACAGTGCTTATTCGTTTGGCCTTGGCAGGTCTAAATGACCTGAAAGTTTACCAATAGAAAGCTGAGATATAGACCTAAAACTTTCATGAAGAATACAAACCCAAATTATGCCCTTAACCAAGTCATTTGGCCACCCAAATTTGGTGACTTAAAATTGCCAGAACCAGTTTTGGTGCCCAGAAATCTGGGTTAAGTCCAATTCGACAGCCATGATTCAAATGGCTATAACTTGAGTTACAAAACTCCAATTGGAGTGCCCTTAACCAAGTCATTTGGCCACCCAAATTTGGTGACTTAAAATTGCCAGAACCAGTTTTGGTGCCCAGAAATCTGGGTTAAGTCCAATTCGGCAGCCATGATTCAAATGGCTATAACTTGAGTTACAAAACTCCAATTGGAGTGATTCAAAAAGGAGAATAAAGTTAAGACAATGAGGAATAATTTCTATGAAGAAAACTTAGCCAAATTCTAACAGCAAAATGATCAATGGAATAGTGCAACATAAGACACCAAAACTGAAAATTTGCAATTTTGCCTAAACGACCTAAATTTTGAGAAAACAACCAAAACCAACAAAATTGGTGACCAAAATGTGGTATGTGAGTATAGTTGGTGTTCCCATACCTTTTAAGTATAAGAAAGTCAATATTTTGACTTGAATAATACCATGAATAGTAACCTCAACATGAAAATTTGCAAGAATGTAAGTTTAAATATATTGGAATTAGTTATTGGAATTGTTATGAAGTAAAGATACTGAGACACTATAAATTTTGTGTTTTAGCTAAAAAAGACTTGGAAGGTCTGAGAGACTGAGCCAAGGCCTAGAGGCAACTCACGTCAGGTTTTTGCACAATAAACCTTATTTGAGCATTTTGTCATTGAAAAATTGATTTGGTATGATTTGTGAAAATTTGGTGTTAATCATGAATTATATTGCCACTTTGTGAATGAAACTATGACTTTGGAAATCTATCAGATTTCTCATGAATTATTTGAATAAAATGTTTGAAATAGATTTTTGATTCACACTTAGCATGACAGTGCCTTATTATTCCTCCTCCACTTATGGGGTGAGATTGATTATTTTTCCTCCCTCTCTGGTTTACCAGTTGAGGTTGTAGATCGGATGAGTACTCATTAGCTAGCTAGCCATCTCCCTCATTGATTTCGATTAGTGGGGTTGTAGATCACTTTGTCGTAGTGTACAACACGGCATTGATCGGAAATTTTGTGTCATGGCTTAAGTTGTGTATGAATTTGCAACACTATGTTTATTAAATTGTTTGACCAAAATTGTGCTATAATGAGTTTTGATAATTTGTGAAATGTGATTGTAAAATATTTAAATTGTGATTTATCAATGAGTATTTTATGTACTGCATTTCAAATATTTATTGTGCACCACTGAGTATTTTTATACTCAGCGATAGCTTATTTTATTGTCGCAGATAGGAGCAAGGAAAAAGCAGCTGAGTGAGCTGCTAAACTTGAAAAGCCTTCGCTGATTTTGTACAGGCACTATTTTATACCCAATGTAATTTAGTTTGATGTAAATAAATATTGTTCATATGTATTAATGTAAAGTTGAGCAGTTGTATTTATAAATTATAATAATATTATTTTTGGATTTTATATCTGTAAATTAAACTTGTGAATGTAAATTAGCTTTATTAAATGCAATGTTGATGGAATTATTTTGAAATGGTTTGATTTGAGAATTTTGAGTTGATTTGGTTGGGAGTTGTAGAAAAATTTATTGAAAGTGTTTTTCTCAGGTATTTGAAGAACTGTTTTCTCAAAATACAGACGGTACTCTACCGAAATTTTTATAAAATTTGTGGAAAAATAAAATTGAATAAAAATTTTAACTATTTTTTAAACTCTAATTAAATGTTTTAATACCTAGTAGAAAATGCTCACCACTTATGAAAGTAAGAAAATTGTTTTAAAATCCCTTGTAGGGTACTTAATGAGTTATCGGTAGGTAAAGTTCGGTAGTTCATTAGGTATTTTACGGGATCATGTTATGCCTTACAGAGGAGTGAGGTGTGACATGTTTTAGTGGTATCAGAGCATGGTTTTTCAATAAATTTTGACTATGTGTATGAATATTTCTTTGATAAGTACAACAATTCAAGTGTCTTTAATTGATACATATGACATATTTACATTATGAAAATGCACTAACGGAGGTCAACCTCCTTGTGTTTGATCTCAGGAAATAGAAAATTTTGAGAAACGGAATGAAAGAGGGAGATCATTACGTGGAACAATCTATTGAGGCTGAGGTTCAAGGGGAAGCCCCAGCACTCCAGAATGTGAGTGGGTCAACCACTCCAGGTCTTACTTCAGCACTGCAGTTTTCTGCTCAGTTTGCACAGCAGATGGCTACGTTTTTCCAAAAAATGGCGGGAAATGTACCACCTCAAGCTCAGATGCAAGCACCCATAGCGTAACCACAGCCCTCGGCTCGGCAATATGAAAAATTAATGAAATTTGGGGCCATCGAGTTAAAGGGCACTGTGGATCCACTGGAGGCAGAACAGTGGTTAGAGAGAATGGAACGGGTTTTCAGAAAGCTGCAGTGTGTAGAAGAGCTGAAGTTTGAGTACTCTGTTTCTCTACTACAAGGGGATGCATATGAATGGTGGAAGACCATCCCCCACAGCTTGGTTGAGCCACCTGTGCTGACATGGACAGACTTCCTGAGGGAATTCAAGCAGAAATGAGTTCCTAATGCTTATGTAGATACGAAATTGCAAGAATTCTTGAGCCTGAAGTAAGGGGACAGAATAATAGCAGAGTATGAGAGAGACTTCTCTCGACTGAGCTACTACGCTGGAAGTCTAGTTTCTACTCCCAGAGACAGATGTAAGGGGTTTGAGGCCAAATCTGAGAATGCAAGTTGTGGGTTTTCGACATCAGAATTTCTAAGTTGATCTCACAGGCCCTGGAACTGAAAAGGATAGAATTAGAAGGGGCAGTGAAGAAGGGCTCACAAGAGAAAGAGAAGACTGAAAAGGCTACTGGTCAAGCACCTGAAAGTGGTTCAGGGAAGAGGAAACAGTTTGGGGGATCTAGCTCTCGCAGATTTGGCAAAGGCATATTCTCTAGCCAAAGACCACCCCGGTTTGGTCAGCAGACCCAACAAGTTTCTCGAGGATCTTTATCAGTCCGGCAGTGTGAAACCTATGGTAGAACACACGGTGGGGTTTGTTTTAAGGCCACAGGTGCATGTTTTAACTGTGGAGGGAGTGAACATTTCGCCAAGGATTGTACTAGTCTGCGCCGATCTGGACCTTCTGCTACATCTGAGAGATCAGCCCAAGTCTCTACACCTAGAGGATCACAGCCAGCTGGTAGAGGTAGAGGCAGAGGTAGGGGTCCTGGTAACACTCCTGGAAGTCAAATCACGATAACTGATCGGTACCAGTGGCGCACTGATCGAGTGTATACAATGCGTCAAAGGGAGGAGGCCGAAACGTCAGACGTAGTAGCTGGTATTTTCTCCATCCTTGACCAAGATGTATAAGTGTTGTTTGATCCTGGCTCCACACATTCATATGTCATTGCTAGTGTGATGTGTTCTACTACTATTCAGTGTGTACCAATGGACTATGATGTGCTAGTAACTAGTCCATTAGGCTAGGAGGTTAGGGTAAATAGACTATATAGGGATTGTCCTCTGGTGATCCAAGGACACACTTGTCTGTCTAATTTGATTGAAATGCCCTTCAGAGATTATGACATTATCTTGGGCATGGATTGGTTAGCCAAGCATCATGCAATGATTGACTGTAGACTGAAGACAGTCATTTTTGGTCTCCCTCAGTATGGTGATGTAATGATGCATGGGGAGAGGCAGTTATTACCTTCAAACATCATTTCAGCTGCACTGGCTAGAAAGATGATTAGGAAGGGGTGTGAAGCATACTTGGCGCATGTGATAGACACCCAAGTGGGTAGTCCAACATTGGGGGACATCCCCACAGTATGTGACTTTCTGGATGTCTTTCCTGATGAATTGCCAGGATTACCCTCAGAAAGAGTAGTGCAGTTTGAAATTGATGTTATGCCTGGTGTGGACCCAATCTCTATAACACCATATAGAATAGCACCAGCAGAACTAAAAGAATTGAAAGTGCAGTTGCAAGAGCTGCTTGACAAGGGCTTTATCCGCCCTAGTGTGTCACCTTGGGGAGCGCCAATGTTGTTTGTAAAGAAGAAAGATGGCACTCTCTGATTATGCATTGACTATCGGCAGCTGAATAAGGTGACAATAAAGAATAGATACCCATTACCCCGCATTGATGACTTATTTGATCAGTTGAGGGGTGCAGCTGTGTTCTCCAAAATTGACCTGAGATCAGGTTATTATCAACTGAAAGTACAAGAGCATAGTATTTCTAAAACTGCCTTTAGAACCCGCTATGGCCATTATGAGTTCTTGGTCATGCCATTCGGGTTAACTAATGCTCCGACTGCTTTTATGGATCTGATGAACATTATCTTCAGACCATACCTGGACCAGTTTGTTGTGGCGTTTATAGATGATATATTGGTTTATTCGAGGAATGCAGAAGAGCATGATAGACATCTGCGCATTGTACTGCAAACTTTTAGGGAGAAACAGCTATACGCCAAATTGTCAAAATGTGAATTTTGGCTGATGGAGATATTCTTTTTGGGGCACATAGTATCAACAGAAGGTATTAAGGTAGATCCTAGTAAGATAAAAGCTATCCTTAATTGGAAGCCACCCAGAAATATCATAGAGATTCACAATTTTCTGGGGTTAGCTGGATACTACCGTAGATTTATCAAAGGATTCTCCATGTTGCCATCTCCATTGACCAAGCTGCTTAAGAAAGATGTGAAATTTCAGTGGACGGACAAATGCCAACAGAGTTTTGATGAGTTAAAGAGGTGTTTGACTGAGGCTCCAGTCCTGACTTTACCTACTCTGGGTAAAGAATACACAGTTTACAGTGATGCTTCTCACAATGGGTTAGGCTGTGTATTGATGCAAGATTGAAATGTCATTTCCTATGCATCACGCTAGCTGAAACCGCATGAGAGGAATTATCCGATACATGATTTGGAGCTTGCAGCTAATGTGTTTGCTCTTAAGATCTGGAGACACTATTTGTATGGGGAGAAGTGCTACATCTACATAGATCATTAGAGTTTGAAGTATTTGAGCACCCAGAAAGAGTTGAATTTGAGATAGAGGAGATGGTTAGAGTTAATAAAAGACTATGATTGTCTAATAGACTATCAGCCAGAGAAAGCTAATGTGGTGGCTGACGCCTTAAGTCACAAGACTATGGCAAGTCTACAGGTTTCTCCTTTATCTATGGTACATGAGTTGAGATCATTACATGCCAGCTTAGAGATTAATGATGAGGGGTAGACAGCAGTTGCATGGCATGTACAACTAGTGTTGACTGATCAGATCCGAATGGCTACTCAGAATGATTAGAAGTATCAGAGGCTGTTGGAAGAAGTCCGGCAGGGTAAGAAACTAGAATTCTCAATTAGAGATGATGGTCTACTGCTACACCAGGGTAGAATGTGTGTTTCTAATGATGTTGATTTGAGGCAGATTATTTTGAAGGAAGCACATGAGTCTCCTTTTGCCATGCATCTTGATGGTATAAAAATATATAGAGGGCTAAAGGAGCATTACTAGTGGATGGGTATAAAAAGAGATGTGGCAGAATTTGTTTCCAAATGCCTAACTTGCCAGCAAGTGAAGGCAGAGCATCAGGTACCCTCTTGGTTGTTACATCCACTACCAGTGCCAGAATGGAAATGGGAGAGAATAACTATGGATTTTGTGATGGGACTTCCGAGGACATAGAAGAGTCATGATGCAGTTTGGGTCATTGTTGACAGACTGACCAAGTCTACTCATTTTTTACCTGTTCGGATGGACTATAGTCTAGAAAGATTGGCCAAGTTGTACATTGATGAGATTGTGAGACTACACAGAGTGCCAGTATCCATCATATCGGACAGAGATCCTAGGTTCACTTCTAGATTCTGGGGTAGTCTTCAGAGAGCCCTTGGAACTAGATTGAACTTCAGTACGACATTCCACCCACAGACCAATGGCTAGTCTAAAAGGGTAATTCAGATCTTGGAGGACATGCTACAGGCTTGTGTGATTGAATTTGAGGGTAGTTGGGATACACACTTGCCTTTAATTGAGTTTGCTTACAACAACAGCTACCAATCAAGCATTGGGATGCTTCCATATGAAGCTTTGTATGGCAGAAAATGTAGAACTCTCCTGTGTTGGGATGAAGTAGGTGAGAGAAAGATGATTGGGCCAGAAATTGTTCAGCAACTTGAAGAGAAAATCAGATTAATCAGAGACCGACTCATGGCTGCATCAGACCGTCAGAAGTCCTATATTGATCTGAAGAGGCAAGATATTGAGTATGCAGTGAGTGAGAAAGTATTCCTCAAGGTTTCCCCTTAGAAGAAAATTATGAGATTCGGCAGAAAGGGAAACTGAGTCCTCGCTTCATTGGGCCATATGAGATTCTGGAAAGAGTGGGTCCTTTGGCATATCGGTTGGCACTATCTCTAGAGTTGGAGAAGATACATAGTGTCTTTCATGTGTCCATGTTGAGGAGGTATCGATCAGACCCATCTCATGTACTACTAGTAGAAGAAATTGAAGTGAATCCAGACCTCACATATGAAGAAGAACCCATAGAGATTATGGCTTATGAGGTGAAGCAGCTACGGAATAAGCAAATACTGTTAGTGAAAGTGTTGTGGAACCATCATTCGGGCTAAGAAGCTATTTGGGAACGAGAGGAGGACATGAGGAGACAGCACCCCCAGCTGTTCAGAGATTGATACCAGGTAAAATTTCGAGACGAAATTTATTTTAAGGTGGGGAGAATTGTAACACCCCTATTTGCATAGCCTGGTATATTTCTCGTTCGGTGACGGTGTCGATCCAGGACAAGCGAGGATTAGAACCACACTTAAGACAACTAGATAAGCCCTGACCACAAATAATTAGTAATTGCCAATTAGTTAAGTATAAAAAAGAAAAACAAAACATAAGAAATTAAACGAGCGGAGAGTCATAGCGATGGGTGACCTTCTCGGGAAGGACTGCGAAGTCGATTTATACTCAAATTTTGAACCGTAAAATGTGACGCCGCGATCCTTAGGACTATTGCGAACACAGTGGAAAAAAGAAAATCATGAAAAAGAACTGTTAAGCCAGTCAAATAATTAGGTCAGGGATCCAAAAGAAATATTGAATTATTTACAAACCGGGACGAACTGGCGATGGGCAATTTGGTCAATTGACCCCGAGAGCTAACTCCTGACCTAACTATTAAATAAAATCGGAGAAAAGAAAATTTTGGAATCAGGAATTAAATTAAAGAACTAAAGAAAAATAAATAGGAAAAAAAAAGAAAAAAAAGGAAAAGTAGAAATTGGTGACATCATGCATGATGTAATAAACATTAATTAAAAATAAATAAATTTGGATGATTTGTGGTCTTCCATAAAGGATAAATTAATAAAAGAAAAAGAAAAGAAAATAAAAAAAAAGAGAGGTCTTCATCTTCATTGCCATCTCTCTCTCTCAACTCTCCCTCTCCACAAACTCCATTAAAGCTCATTTTTGGAGCTTGAATATTACCAAATTCCCACCATAAAAAAATAGTCTACCATAGAGAAAACCCTGTGTTGAGCTTTGGAAGAAGATTGAAGAAGAAAGAAGAGGAGAAAACTTGAAGGAAAGGAAGAAGAAAATTCTACAATTTAAGGTTAGTGAGTTCACATTAAGTTTTAGTTTAATTAAAGTATTTATAGCATGAAGAACTTGGAAATATGCTTAAAACGAAAAGAAAATTATTGTGGAGGGACCATATGTGAATTCAGCCAGCAATAAATTTATGTTGAAATGAGTGAATTTGATGTATTTAAATGGTTGTTTAAATTGAATATTGAATATAAACTATGGATTGGTGTTTGGAATGCATTAAAGTTGAATTGCATGAAAGTTAGGGTTTGCAGCCAGGGTTTGGAAGACAAAAGTGTGAAAATTTGTTAAATGATGTGTTTGACTTTGTTGGAGATGAAAAAATGGTCATTTGTGACCAATTGATGTGTGTTGAAAGTGTTAGAACCAATTGGAAATTCAAACTGGTTATGGGCAGTATGCAGGCAGCATGACCAAGGTCCCTTTCAGGGACCAAAACTAAAATTTTACCAACCCAATTGGTGTGAGGCCAATTGGGAATGAAACTAGACACAAAATGACATATTTTTCATTTAGGAATCATGCCCAAAAAGTGAATAAAACCTAGTGAACAAATTGGCCAAATCCAGACTTAGGCAATCTGACCTGTACAAAAATGACCAAATGAATAGTGTTTGTTCATTTGGCCATAACTTGGGCTAGGCAGGTCTAAATGACCTGAAAGTTTACCAGTAGAAAGCTGAGATATAAACCTAAAACTTTCATGAAGAATACAAACCCAAATTATGCCCTTAACCAAGTCATTTGGCCACCCAAATTTAGTGACTTAAAATTGCCAGAACCAGTTTTGGTGCCCAGAAATCTGGGTTAAGTCCAATCTGGCAGCCATGATTCAAATGGCTATAACTTGAGCTACGAAACTCCAATTGGAGTGATTAAAAAAGAAGAATAAAGTTAAGATAATAAGGAATAATTTCTATGAAGAAAACTTAGCCAAATTCTAACAGCAAAATGACCAATGGAACAGTGCAACCTAAGACACTAAAACTGAAAATTTACAATTTTGCCTAAAAGACCTAAGTTTTGAGAAAACAACCAAAACGAACAAAATTAGTGACCAAAATGTGGTATGTGAGTATAGTTGGTGTTCCCATACCTTTTAAGTATAAGAAAGTCAATATTTTGACTTGAATAGCACCATGAATAGTAACCTCAACATGAAAATTTGCAAGAATGTAAGTTTAAACATATTGGAATTGTTATAAAGTAAAGATACTGGGACACTATAAATTTTGTGTTTCAGCTGAAAAAGACTTGGAAGGTCTGAGAGACTGAGTCAAGGCCTAGAGGCAACTCACGTCAGGTTTGTGCACAATAAACTTTATTTGAGCATTTTGTTATTGAAAAATTTATTTGGTATGATTTATGAAAATTTGGTGTTAATCATGAATTGTGTTGCCACTTTGTGAATGAAACTATGACTTTGGAAATAAATAAAATTTCTCATGAACTATTTGAATAAAATGTTTGAAATAGATTTTTGATTCACACTTAGCCGGACAGTACCTTATTATTCCTCCTCCACCTATGGGATGAGATCGATTATTTTTCCTCCCTCTCTGGTTTAGGAGTTGAGGTTGTAGATCGGATGAATACTCATTAGCTAGCTAGCCACCTCCCTCATTGATTTCGATTAGTGGGGTTGTAGATCGCTTTGTCGTGATGTACAACACGGCATTGATCGAAAATTTTGTGTCATGGCTTAAGTTGTGTATGAATCAGCAACACTATGTTTATTAAATTGTTTGACCAAAATTGTGCTATAATGAGTTTTGATAATTTGTAAAATGTGATAGTGAAATATTTAAATTGTGATTTATCAATAAATATTTTATGTACTGCATTTTAAATATTTATTGTGCACCACTGAGTATTTTTATACTCAGCGATAGCTTATTTTGTTGTCGCAGATAGGAGCACGGAAAAAGCAGCAGAGTGAGCTGCTAAACTGGAAAAACCTTCGCTGATTTTGTACGGGTACTATTTTATACCCAATGTAATTTAGTTTGATATAAATAAATATTATTCATATGTATTAATGTAAAGTTGAGCAGTTGTATTTATAAATTATAATAATATTAATTTTGGATTTTATTTTTGTAAATTAAACTTGTGAATGTAAATTAGCTTTATTAAATGCAATGTTGATGGAATTATTTTGAAATGGTTTGATTTGAGAATTTTGAGTTGATTTGGGTTGGGAGTTGTGGAAAAATTTATTGGAAGTGTTTTTCTCAGGTATTTGAAGAACTGTTTTCTCAAAATACAGACAGTACTCTGTCGAAATTTTTATAAAATTTGCGAAAAAATAAAGTGGAACAAAAATTTTAACTAGTTTTCAAACTCTAATTAAATGTTTTAATACCTTGTAGAAAATGCTCACCACTTATGAAAATAAAAAAATTATTTTAAAATCCCTTGTAGAATACTTAATGAGTTATCGGTAGGTGAGGTTCTGTAGTTCATTAGGTATTCTACGGTATCATTTTATGCCTTACAGAGGGGTAAGGTGTGACATTGTGTCACTCATGTTTTATTAGACCTACTAGCAATGGGAATACAAATCTTAGTTATATATTCACATAACTTAAATGTTCATTAAGTCATTTAGGTAAATTACTATTTCTATTCCAAGTAATCCATGAACATTTCATGGATTCCAAATTTCATACCTTAATTTCTTCTACCAATTTAGTTCTTACACTTTGTGTCTTTGTATTACTATTCACATTACTATTCACTCAAATTGTTGACTTTTTAATACATAATAAATTTATTGAACCTAAGTTCACCAAGATACCACATTTTGCATTCTAAAGTTATTGGTATTGGTTGCCAATACCATTTCAAAGCTTAGTGTTGGTTACTTTACAATTTATAAATTTCAAGCACTAAGTTTACTGTTCCATTGGTCATTTGTACAGTAGGAATTTGATAAAATTGTCTTCATGAAAGTTGTTCCTTATTGTGCCTAGTTATATTTCTTTTTTTGTATCACTCCATTTGGAGTTTTGTAGCTCAAGTTATGGTCATTTTACCATAACTGGCTGGATTGGACAGAATCTAGAATTCTGGGCAAAACTGGTTCTGCCATATTTGGTGACCTAAGTTTGGTTGGCACTTTGAATTGGTTAGGTTTAGAATTTGAGTTTGTGTTCTTCATGAAAGTTGTAGGGCTATGTCTCAGCTTTTTGCTGGTAAAATTTCAGATCAATTGAACTTTTTTACGCTGAGTTATGACCATTTGAATAAATACTATTCATTTGGTCATTTTCCAGGGACAGCATGTTGGTCACCCAGATTAGGGTAATTTTTAGGTCAACTTGGTTTAGTTTTCTGGGCAGGGTTTCTTCACCAGAGTTGTGCCATTATGTGTTTAGTTTCATATCCAATTAGCCTTGCACCAATTGAACCTATACAGCTCCATTTATGGCTGCCCAAACCTACTGGACTCATAACTAGTCCTGCAGGTCACCAAGGGTAGCGTGCCTAAGCTCATCTCCATTATCCTTACTCACTTCAATTCCTCCTCACACACATTCAAATGGTCACTAATTGACCATTACAAGGTTAACATACCATTACATAAGAAAAACTCTAATTTTTCGCAAACCCTAATTTCTAAAGTGTCTATTTCATACTATCCATACCATCTAACACATCCAATCACAAATTCCTACAAAGCAACTCTAATAAACACATTTTATTTCATTTAAATTCATCAATTCCCATAGGTACACATGTTAACCAAAATTCTTCTTCCATCAAACATGAATAATTTCTCAAATTTTTTCTTGTAATTCTTTCCATTTTCATGCTCAAATTTAAGTTTACTAAAAGAATATGGAAGAAAGTAGCACTAACCTCTTTAAGCAGAATTTTGTCTAAGCTTAAACTTCACTTTCTTTCTTTTTCTAGGCTGCCAAACACTCTCCCAAGAGGTAAAATCAAGTTTCTATAAAGGGGGGTAGGGGTTTTATGGTGTGATCAATTGGAAGATGGAGCTTTGGTTGAGTGAAAATGGTGGAAATTCTCTCTCCCTATCTTTCTCTCTATATTTCAGCTGATTGGGGAAGACAAGTGCAGATTTATTTTTCATTTTGTCTCATTTTTACTTAGTTTTTATCCCCTTTAAAAGGCTTGTCAATTTGTGATTGGGTGGAGAGTGTTTAATGACATCATATGATGTCATAATTCCTAATTTCTTTCATTTTTCTTTCCTTTTCTTTTCTACTCATTTCCAATTCAATTTTTTAGCAATATTTATTCATATTTTAGATCATAATAATTATTTACTTAACTAGACAAGTTAGCCAAAAATCATCTCTAAAGACAAAATGACCAAAATGCCCTCCATTTGGCTTGATAGACTAAAATTGTCTGTACCGATTGAAAAATTTTTCTAAACCTTTGCTTGGCATTCTAATGCCATAGAAACCTCAATGAGTCTTCTCTAAAGTCCCAAAAATTATTTTATGAATTTTCTCCCAGGTTTAGGGCTTCTAGTTGCGAAGACCGCAACTTCCCACTGGGTTACCCATTGCTAGAGCACCGGCTCATTTAACTTGGTTGTATTTTATTTCTAAAATTTTTCCTAAATTCTTATTATTATTATTTGAGTTATTTATGACTCCTTACCCTAGTCTAAATATTTTTTCAGACGTTCTAGCTGTCCGGACTGACACCGATCACCGGAATTGTATAATGTACGAAATTGCTACAATGAGGGTGTTACAATTCTTCACCTCTTACAAAAATTTCGTCCTCGAAATTTACCAGGTGTAGGTATCTGAGATAATTCCTTTACCTTTCTATTACTCCCTTTGTCTACTCCTTTATATATATGGTATTATTTAGTCTTTTCGAATTTATCATTATACACTTAGGCATATCATAAAGGAAGGATACTTTACCTCAAATTCACATTTGGGGCATCTTGCTCCTCTCCGGCTTGGATGACATTTGGAAGTCGTGTTACTCTTGTACTTGGTCCTTCCACGACCTCTGTCTGGGTCTATGGTAAATTCCTCTTAAGACAATCTTTCAGACGATGGTCTATGGCCCCACATCTATAACAGGCTCCAGTCAATCTCCTACATTCACCTTTATGCCATTTGTTATAATGGCCACATTTTCTTGCTAGTCCTGGTGCACTCACTACTAGTGTTTCTGGTTGATCTCTTTTGGGTATAGGCTTGGGTCTAGATCTCCTACTTTGATCAGATGTCTGACTTAACTGTTCTCTCGGCCTCTTATTACTAGACTGTCCAAATTTCCTCTTTTGCTAATCACCACTCCTCTTCTGTTCCTCTTCATGAACACAGCTAATATATTTCTTTCTGAACTCTATTAGAAAAAATTTTCAAGTTACATCGGCTGGTGGCACTACCTTGGTTACAACATCCCACCACCGATATGCAGCTTCTTTGTCACACCCTACTCCCCCGTAAGATGTAACATGATCCCGTAGTACACCTAATGAATTACCGTACTTCGCCTACCGATAACCCATTAGATATACTACAAGGGATTTTAAAAACAATTTTTGTGAAATTTAAATCATCGATTAAAATCTGGTGTTATAAAATTTTTTCAAAATTTCGGCAAAGTGCTGGCTGTATTTTGAGAACACAGTTCTTCAATCCTGCAAAAGAAAATGCTCCCAATATGTTTTCTCAAATACAACTTCAATAACTTCATTTGCACTCATAATTCAAATCTCAATAATCAAATTAATCTCCTCATAAAAGAAACATTTCATTGATTATAAGACTCAAAATTAATATTACAAAACTATTCAGATAAATGAAATCCCAAATTTACATTTACAATAATTTACATTTAATTACATACCAAAATATTTTACAAGAGTTTTTATACAACTGCTTAAATAATTTACATACATATTTTTACATGCATACATCAAAACCTATGTACATGGGTATACCTATGATATACCTAGAGCTGATCTGAATATGTCTTCAAAGAAACTTATTCACTGCTCTATGCTCTTTTTACCTGCGACAGCATATAAAGCTATCGCTGAGTGGTGAACTCAGTGGTGCACAACTATAATTTAAAACATAGTACAATATACATTGACAAAATTCTGATAAATAATTTGGAAATCTGAATACTCATCAAATTCTAAAACTCAAAATATTCATTGCCAATAATGTAAATCATTTGTATAAAATGACTTCGATCATGAAATTCAATTTATCAAATCATAACTAACCATTTAGGTAATTCCAACAAAATCAATTATATATAAATCATAATTGAAATCACAATTCTTTACCATTCAAAAGCCATTCTGTATCTCAAAAATCATTCTTTATCTCACTAACTATGCAAGACTAATCCAAAAGGGCCATATTCGATGTGATTCTAACTCCCTATGGTCGGGGAGGTCGAATCAGATTCTAACTCCCTATGGTCGGGGAGGTCAAATCATCATGCACAGTACCATCACAATAATGAATCTTCTGCAAGGGCCATAACAATAAAATAAACTTAGATCTAACCTCAAATCAGAGGAAAATCTAAGCCTGTGCACGTACCATGG
This sequence comes from Hevea brasiliensis, assembly GCF_030052815.1. Classification (NCBI taxonomy): domain Eukaryota; kingdom Viridiplantae; phylum Streptophyta; class Magnoliopsida; order Malpighiales; family Euphorbiaceae; genus Hevea; species Hevea brasiliensis. Next base: position 114,246,385 of record NC_079495.1, read on the forward strand.
TAATCAAAACACAACTAACTCCATTGTCTTCTCAACAAATGAGAGAGATGGGTAATAACCTACTCAAGCATCTATAGTGAGATATAAAACAATATCACAATCCTTTTAGTGAGCATAAATCACAATATAATTCAATTCAAAGTCAATTCCAATATCCAATAATTTTTATGCTCATCACAATTCAAATCATAAATTTGCATTTTTCCATGAAAATTACCATCATAATTCAAAACATGTTCTATCACAATTTTCCAAAACATAATTTATTCAATCCATAACAATGCTTAATACTTGTGGAAATACCAGTTCACAAAGCTAAATTCATACATACTATAACAATTTCAATAATCATTGAATTAAATCCAATGCTTATTAAACATAATACATAAGAAAATATGTCATTTAATCATATGAAATATTCAAAACAAAATCAGTTAAAAACTAGCTGTGCACAAATCTCTGATAACTGTCTCTTGGTCTTGACTCAGTGTTTCCTTCCCTCTCCCTGAGTCTTTGCTAACTGAGAAACACAATTTGAAGTGTTTCAGTACTTAATTAAACTGTCTCTAACGATAATGTTTGATAAATAATTCACTGAATGCTATTATTTGCTTAATCAACTTAATATATCGACCCTCGATGCGTTTTAGGTAATTTAGGTTTTGACATTACTAATATGTCATATTCGATAGTCTTTTAGGGTTGGTACATGTTACCAAGTTCATTTCCATGTATACTGCATTTTCTTGCAATTTGCTGGATTCCGGGATACTAGTTTGACCTAGCTGGACGACCTAGTTCCCTCGGTTTTCGGGTTTCGGTCTAAACTACAAACTTGTAGATCTATGTCTTATGGAACGCGGGGCAAATTTCAGGTCATTCTGAGTTATGTAGACTAAGTTATGGTCATTTTACTATTGCTGGTCAAATTGCACCAAAGTTGGTCATTTTAGGTCACTTTAGGTCATTTTAGGTTCGGCCAGTTTTTGGACCCGAACTTGTGCAAGCTCTTTGACTTGCTTATGATCATTTCTGGGCTTTGGTGTCTTCATAAGACTTGTAGATATGGGTCTTAGCTATTCATGGTTAAAATTTCAGGTCAATTGGACCTGTTTTGAGTGAGTTATGGCCTAAACACTAACTGCTGCCCAAATGGTCAATTTTCAGGCCTTACTTGCACTTAATCCGGATTTGGTCATTTTTCAAGCTACCTTGCAAGCAGAATTTTGGCAAGCTTCCTTCATGAAAGTTGGCACATTTTGTGCCTAGTTTCACATCCAATTGGTCTCATACCAATTGGAGCCACACAATTAAAGTTCTAGGCCTAAAACTCAAACTGCCTTATTGAAATTCTTGCATACACATCAAGCATCACTTTTAACACTCACCAAACTTAACATTTAAACCAATTCTGGTTGTACCACAACCTAAACATAATTTACAACATTTTATAGGTCATTTTGGCAGCTTACAATTACATTCAATGTGCACCAACAAGTGCAGAATTTGTCCAACTCAATTTACAACAATTCAATCACCAATTCATGCTTATTTACATGTCAAACTTCACACCATCATTCATGCACTCAAATTGTCATAGCAACCAACACATTTTAACATCATTATTCCATAAACCAAGCATGAATTCTAGCATTCTTCAAGAGCTAACAAACTGCCACAATGGTACATTTACATTCCATTAATTTCCAAGCTTTAAATTTCATTTCACATTTACATATTCTAAATATACATCACCAAAATGATTACCCATACACAAATAATTAATCAACCTTCTAATCCACCATTTACAAGCAAGAGTAAACTATCTTCAAGGTGTTTCCATGGCTGCCAAAAGTACACATTCCCATTCAACATCAAATCTCAAAATTTTCTTCATAAATCAAACACCCATAACACCCTTACAAACTTTAACAAAGCAACAATCAAAAACTCAAACTTACCTATGGATGAGACTTCTCAAATCTTCACTAAACTTCCTGATTTTGGTATCAAACTCTTCCTTGTGATGTGGGGATAAACTTTAATGAAGCAACCTAGGTGTTTGGAGGTGAAATGAAGAGGATGATGAAGCTTGAACCAATTGCGGCAATGGAGGTTTTGAGAGAGTTCAATTCGGCATGGTGAGTCTCAAGGTTGAAGATGAAGTCTAGTGGAAGTAATCAGCCCATGTGATGTTAATTTAATCCCCAAAGTGCTCCACTCACCCATTTTTAATGATTTAATGAGTGAAAAGTGTTAATTACCCAATTTGAACCCCATTTTTGCTATTTATATTAGGTACCCCTAATTTAGTTTTTCATTATATTTTCCAAGTGTAATATCATGTATTTTCAATGGACATTTAGGTCAAAAGACAACTCGGGGTGTCAAATGACCACAATGCCCATGTTCGGGTTGCATTCCCGATTTTTCGGTAACACCAGGTTTTGTCCGTTTTTCGATTTCTCACTTTTCTTTGTACTAATTATTTAATTTTTCTTTGATATTTCTAATGATATTTATACTTCAATTGATGTCTCTTTAAGTCTTAAAATTAATTTCTAGGGTTCCCCGCGGTCCAGGGCTAGTCAACGGTCCACGCTGTGACTTCCCCGTGCTGTCACCCATTGCTAGGGTTCCCGGCTCGCTTAACTTGGTTGCATTTCTTTACTATTATTTTTCCTTTGTTTTTCTTGTATTTTCTTTTCTTGTATTTCATTATTTAATGTCTCCTCACTCATATCGAAGTGTAGTTCTAAGCATCCTAGCTGTCCGGACAACACTGGTCACCGGAACAGTAGAACGCATTACCGAACATAGGGGTGTTACATTCTTGTAACAATGAAACTGCATACTCTAAACTCTGTTCTGGTGTGCAATGGAGCTGCTGCAGGACTCTTTCAGTCCTTTCTAACCAATACTCAATTGCTGAAGAATCGTCTTCCTTTCTACCATTGAAATCTACAGCTCCATACTTCCTAATTTTTCCTAGAGGTGATTTTTGCTGAGGCGGTGGTGGAATAACCCCAGTCATCTGTCGAAAGAATTCAGTCATCTGCTCAAACAAGGCTTGTTGGGGTTGTACCGGCACCTCTTGCATTGGTGGAGCAGGATCTCCCCGATTTCCAACATCACTACCAGTCGGGATATGGCTTACTACTTCTTCGTCTAGTGCCCTCTGTGATTCTGAGTCCATACCTTAACCTAAAATAACCAAAGAAAACAGATCTACATTAGTGTCACCTCGACTCACATGAATGTAATGCATGTTATGCACACTATCTCATTCTATCTATCTGTACCTAGGAATGCCTAAACCATGCTTTGATACCAATAAATGTGACACCCCTCACCCGACTACAGTATAGCCAAGCAAGGCATGTCACACTCGGTGCCAGAGCACCCTATCTTATCTTACCTTATAATTTTAGTAATTTTGAATTCGTTTAATTTAATATCAATTATTTTTCTATGGAGAAACCAGTGGAGTTTTTCCTGTTTCTATTACCATTTGGCGTATTTCACTATTCACCTGTTTGAAAATTTCAACAATAATTTCCAATAATAATCTCATCCATACTCATATCATCATTTCAAAAATCATTATGTACTTCAAATCCATACTCATTTGTACAAATTCAGTCATGCTCCATTCTTATAGCAAAATTCTCAAATTTGCATTAATTTACATAATTTGCAACTAATTACATAAATCCTTAATTTACATGATATACAAATTAATTACAATTTGCTAATTTACATTACAATATAAGAAATAAAATAACATGCACATAATACATGATATGCTTAATGTGAGGCCTATCTACATGCATTGCTGAGGAGGAGACAACCTTTGACAATTTGCAGATCTGGACTCCAAAAATCCCAGTAATTTGTCCACTGGGTTTTATCTTCAGTACCTGCACTAAGGAAACAATTCCATCGCGCTAAGCATTGCTGTTTAGTGGTGCAATAATATAAAAAGAAATAATGTATACAAATAAAAAATAATTGGAGCATATTTTCTATACTCAAGAATTTTACTGGGTTCATATGAAATTTGCCATACAGTATATCTTTTCGTCATTTATGTTGCTCTCTAGAATCTCTTCTACCATAAGTTTACAATAATCATTTATATAATGTACAAATAAATCTAAATATTTAGTTTCTAATATTTTTAACTTATTTCAATAATTTTTTTTTCTCTGCCCAGGTAACCTATGATAGGCTGACTAAACTGGATAACGGGTCGTTGGCACTGGATACCGCGGTGCCTCGGGCCGTCATACCATAGGACGCAGAACGTCAACCACATATGCAGTCAGTATGGCTAAAAAGCCATGATAAAATATAATCGGGCATAAAAGCTATGAATGTTGGCATAAAGCCATGAATGTGGGTATAAAGCTATGAATACGGACATAAGGCCATGAATAAAGGCATAAAACCTTTCGCAGTACTGCTAAAACAATACCCTATTGGCATGCCAATCTATCCAATCTGACACACGTGTCTTGGCAATACATGGGCACATAGTATCATTAAGAGTTTATATATTTCATCATTTCATTATATTTTTAATTTATATTTTTATAGCATTCTAATTTTGTTTATAATGGAAACATAATTACCAAATTCATATTTCTAGGTAATTTATGCATTCATCGTAATATTCATACTAATTACAATTCACATTTATTTAATCTCATATACTATTCATATTCAAAACATCTTTCCTTTCTCTCTTGATGGGAACCTAAATCTCAAATGACACTTTTATCACATTTATTCATTCAACAATCTATTCATATAAAGTACATTTCATACTTCAAGTTGTATTGCTAATATATTATGAACTCCATTGGTGTTGGGAGTATAAGTCTCAATAATCCATCTAGGTTAATTTCATTTCATATTCAAGTGGTGTCACTCATGTTTTATTAGACCTACTAGTAATGGGAATATAAATCTTAATTATATATTCACATAACTTAAATGTTCATTAAGTCATTTAGGTAAATTACTATTTCTATTCTAAATAATCCATGAACATATCATGGATTCCAAATTTCATACCTTAATTTCCTCTACCAATTTAGTTCTTACACTTTGTATCTTTGTATTACTATTCACATTACTATTTACTCAAATTGTTAACTTTTTAATACATAATAAATTTATTGAACCTAAGTTCACCAAGATACCACATTTTGCATTCTAAAATTGTTGGTATTGGTTGCCAATACCATTTCAAAGCTTAGTGTTGGTTACTTTACAATTTATAGATTTCAAGCACTAAGTTTACTGTTCCATTGGTCATTTGATAAAATTGTCTTCATGAAAGTTGTTCCTTATTGTGTCTAGTTATATTTCTTTTTTTGAATCACTCTATTTGGAGTTTTGTAACTTAAGTTATGGTCATTTTACCAGAACTGGCTGGATTGGACAAAATCTAGAATTCTGGGCAAAACTGGTTCTGGCAGATTTGGTGACCTAAGTTTGGTCGGCACTTTGAATTGGTTAGGTTCAGAATTTGAGTTTGTGTTCTTCATGAAAGTTGTAGGGCTATGTCTCAGCTTTCTGTTGGTAAAATTTCGGATCAATTGAACTTTTCTACACTGAGTTATGACCATTTGAACAAATACTGTTCATTTGGTCATTTTCCAGGGATAGCATGTTGGTCACCTGGATTAGGGTAATTTTAAGGTCAACTTGGTTTGGTTTTTTGGGCAGGGTTTCTTCACCAAAGTTGTGCCATTATGTGTCTAGTTTCATATCCAATTAGCCTTGCATCAATTGAACCTATAAAGCTCCATTTATGGCTACCCAAATCTGCTGGACTCACAACTAGTCCTGCAGGTCACCAAGGGCAGCATGCCTAAGCTCATCTCCATTATCCTTACTCACTTCAATTCCTCCTCACACACATTCAAATGGTCACTAATTGACCATTACAAGCTTAACATACCATTATATAAGCAAAACTCTAATTTTTCATAAACCCTAATTTCCAAAGTGTCCATTTCATACTATCCATACCATCTAACACATCCAATCACAAATTTCTACTAAGCAACTCCAATAAACACATTTTATTTCATTTAAATTCATCAATTCCCATAGGTACACATGCTGACCAAAATTCTTCTTCCATCAAACATGAATAATTTCTCAATTTTTTTCTTGTAATTCTTTCCATTTTAATGCTCAAATTTAAGTTTACTAAAAGAATATGGAAGAAAGTAGCATTAACCTCTTTGAGCAGAATTTTCCTAAGCTTAAACTTCACTTTCTTTCTTTTTCTAGGCTGCCAAACACTCTCCCAAGAGGTAAAATCAAGTTTTTGTAAAGGGGGGTAGGGGTTTTATGGTGTGATCAATTGGAAGATGGAGCTTTTGTTGAGTGAAAATGGTGGAAATTCTCTCTCCCTATCTTTCTCTCTATATTTCGGCTTTTTGGAGAAGACAAGTGCAGATTTATTTTTCATTTTGTCTCATTTTTATTTAGTTTTTATCCCTTTTAAAAGGCTTGTCAATTTGTGATTGGGTGGAGAGTGTTTAATCACATCATATGATGTCATAATTCCTAATTTCTTTCCTTTTTCTTTTATTTTCTTTTCTTCTCATTTCCAATTCAATTTTTTAGTAATATTTATTTATATTTTAGATCATAATAATTATTTACTTAACTGGACAAGTCGGTCAAAAATCATCTTTGAAGACGAAATGACCAAAATGCCCTCCGTTTGGCTTAATAGACTAAAATTGTCTATACCGATTGAAAATTTTTTTTAAACCTTTTCTTGGTATTTTAATGCCATAGAAACCTCAATAACTCTTCTCGGAAGTCTCAAAAATTGTTTTATAAATTTTCTCATGGGTTTAGGGCTTTTAGTTGCGAAGACCGCAATTTCCCACTGGGTTACCCATCGCTAGGGCATCGACTCATTTAACTTGGTTGTATTTTATTTCTAACATTTTTCCTAAATTCTTATTATTATTATTTGAGTTATTTATGACTTATGACTCTAGTCTAAATATTTTTTCAGATGTTCTAGCTGTCAGGACAGACATCGGTCACCAGAACAGTAGAATGTACGAAATTGCTACAGTGAAGGTGTTACATCTTTTAATTTCTTTGGAAAAAACAAAATTTAAAATTTGGCTTTTGGGGAATTTTGGCTTATGATGCGAAGCATATGAATCTGAATCCATATCATAGGGTGTGATGAAATTTTTACGCTGGTTGTCACCTACCGCAACCCTCCTCCTTTACCCGGGCTTGGGACCGGCTAAGCGCAAACTACTTAAGCGCAAACTACTCAAAGAAAATGCCTGATGAATGGAGGAAGAGTATTTTAGTACCTATTTTTAAAAATAAGGGAGACATACAGAATTGCTCAAACTATAGGGGAATTAAACTCATGAGCCATACTATGAAGTTGTGGGAGAGAGTTGTGGAGCATCGACTACGTCATGATACTTCTATCTCTCTCAATCAATTTGGTTTCATGCCCGGTCGTTCAACTATGGAAGCGATCTTTCTCATTAGAAGCTTGATGGAGAAATATAGAGATGGGAAGAAAGATCTACACATGGTTTTTATTGATTTGGAGAAGGCTTATGATAGTGTTCCAAGAGAGATCTTATGGAATGTGTTAGAACAAAAGAGGGTATCTATTAGGTACATACAAGTATTGAAAGATATGTACGAAGGAGCAACTACTATTGTGCGCACAGTGGGAGGGGACACAAGTGATTTTCCGATCTTAATTGGATTACATCAAGGATCAGCCATAAGCCCTTACCTTTTTACATTAGTTTTAGATGAACTGACGAAACATATACAAGAGAGTATTCCTTGGTGCATGATGTTTGCGGATGATATTGTTCTGATAGATGAGACACGAGAAGGAGTCAATAGGAAGCTAGAACTTTGGAGAAGTGCTCTAGAGTCAAAGGGTTTTAAGTTAAGTAGAACTAAGACAGAATACATGCATTGCAAGTTCGGTGAAGGCCAAGCGGTGATAGGGAAGGAGTTAGTTTGAATGGGGTGGTACTTGTCCCAAAGTAATCACTTTAAATATCTGAGCTCAATCCTTCAAATAGATGGGGGATGCAAGGAGGATGTTAGTCATAGGATTAAAACTGGATGGTTGAAGTGGAAACGTGCCGCGGGAGTTTTATGTGATCGTAAGATTCCCAATAAATTAAAAGGAAAATTTTACCGTACAGCCATACGACCGGCTATGTTGTATGGTAGTGAGTGTTGGGCACTGAAAGAGTCGTATGCATCTAAGATAAGAGTTGCAGAAATGAGAATGTTAAGGTGGATGAGTGGCCATACTAGACTAGATAAAGTCCGTAATGAGAGTATCAGAGAAAAGGTAGGAGTGGTGCCAATTGAAGATAAGTTGAGAGAAGGGAGATTGAGGTGGTTTGGTCATGTGAAGCGTAGACATACAGAGGCTCCAGTTAGACAAGTAGAGCACATTAGGTTAGAGGATAGAAAGAAAAAAAGGGGTAGACCTAAATTAACTTGGAGGAGAGTAGTACAACATGACTTAGAAGCATTACACATTTCTGAGGATTTAACCAAAATCGTTCAGAGTGGAAAAAGCGAATCCATATAGCCGACCCCAAATTTTTGGGATAAAGGCTTAGTTGAGTTGAGTTGAGTTGATGCGAAGCATATGGGAGTTCTTTTGAGTTCTTTTGAGTTCTTGAGATGTTCCTTGAAGACCTTTTCTTGCTTATAGTTATTCATGCATCTTGTTGGTTAAATCCTTCTCTTCAATGCATGTTATGCTATTTGCTCCAAATTTTGATACTTGGTATTAGGGCTGTACAAAGTTTTTGAGGTTCTGAACCAAATAAAAAAACTGTACTAAAATCCCAAAAAAAAAATCGTTAGTGTAAGAATCGAAACAAAGTTATATTTACTATTTTGGTTTGGTTCTGGTTCTTCATTAAGAACCAAAGGGAACAATACCAAATTAAAGAATTGATTTTATATTTTTTTTTAGATATATTTTATAATTTTAATAAAATTATGTATATATATATATATATATATATATATATATATATATATATATATATATGTAAAACTTAATTTATCTCTAATTATAAGTGCATATAATTTAATATTATCTTTTATTTTTTTAATTTTTTTAAAAAGTTTTGGTCTTAAAAATATTAAATTATCTTATAATCCTTAATTATATGACTAAATCACATGTTAGTCATATAATATACTTTTAATTCTTAATTATATATGTATCTTTTACTTAAAGACTACATAACTAAAAAATATGTAAAATATAATATAACATTCTTATTACGGAATATATTTTTGATATTAATATTATTATTTTTAATGTTTGTATTATCATTCTTATTGTTTGTTTGCATATTATAAATTTAAGATTGCAATATTTTATTTTAAAGTGAACGCAAGAATATTGTACTTTTAGGTGTAAAAATCAACATTTGAAACTCAATTAGAGCCTTAAAACCAAAATAGAACCAAAATCGTACCAAAATTGCTTAGAACCAAATTGGAACCTATGTTTAATCGAACTGGAACCTATGTTTAACCAAACTAGAACCTATGTTTGGTTTCAAGTCTAGTTCCTAAAAGTCAAAGAAATGAAGGTTTAATTTTAGCTCCAGCTCTAATTCTTAGCTAGAACCATACTAGAATCAGAACCGAACATCTCTACTTGGTATACGAGATGTGTTTTGATGACATGCCCCCTTGGATGGTAGGAACAAGGTTACCATGATGATCCTGCTTGAATATTGATGTTTTGAGATTCAATTACAAAGCAGTCATTTCAAAACTCAGTAATTTTAAGGACTTTGACTCAAACGAGAAAATTAACTTGAAGGTATTAACAATTGTGGAATTGAACTTTTCATGAGGAAACAATGACAAACATATAAGATGTGCATTTTAATATAGACAAAGGCTATCATAAAAACATTATTGAATTAAATGAATTTGGTATTGCCAAATAAAGTAAAATAATTCATTATTTGCCTTTTACAAGTTCCAAAAATTTCTTCAAGCTTGTAGAAAAATTAAGTGTGTTGAAGAAACCTCATCATAACCATACAAGAAGAAATGGCCATGTTAAACTGCCATATACAACCTATAAATAAGTGTATGCCTGTGTGTGTAGTGTTTAAGTAAAAGAGTGCAAAGTAAGTAGAGAATTACTTATGCATGAGTATATAAAAGTAAGTATATGTGAGTGGTGTACTCCAATTGATGTGTGCATGTGAAAGTGAGATAAAAAGAAAGTATAATGTTTGCTTGAAGTGTTGTGTAATGACCCAAACCAAGGGCCATTACTAGCGTTGGGGTTTGGGTTAGCTTAAAGCTAATGAAACCAGTAGCGAGCCTAAAAATCTATTAAACATAAACATATCTCCGTATCTCACAATCCAAGTATATTCCAAACTATTACACTTTAGTTTTCTCATTCATAAATTAACATAAAATTGGTTCAAAATTTCAACATTCACATACATAAAATCACTAAAGTGTAATTATTTCATACATACATTTTCACATAAAGAGTTAGCTTAGATTTCAACCATTCTTAATCACATCACTTATACTTAAGATATAACATCTATCTAAACTTGAATACCAGTACAGTAACTATTTCTTCACATATTACATGTCCATTAAACATATAACATACATATGAAAATTCTATAGCTACTCCTGCTACTCAACTCTAAAGAACTCTTATATTCCTGCACTCCTACACCTGGGGTAAGGGGAAAAGGGAAAAAGGGTGAGCTTACACAAGCTTAGTGAGTAAACTAACTAACATTAATTAATTATATTATTCATTTCATACATATGCAATGCATCATCCAAATGAGTTTTCACATCATAAACATTTTATGTAGATGGATTTGTCACCATTGATTCTCCAAGTCCAATATGCCAGGCTCATATAGGGGCTCCTTAGGACTTTTGCTTAATATATCCAATATGCTCTGCTCATATAGAGGCTCCTCATGACTTTCGCTTAAAAGTAATGCGCTAAGGGCTTATTAGGCCTCACTTGGTCTTACCACCACATATCATGTATAATCACATCATAAACATAACACATACATAACATAGGGAGAACCAGTAGGTCATCTAAATTCCATCATGCATCAACAATAATTATGCAAAAATGCAACATATTCATGCTTTAGATACATACACCTTAGTAAACAATGAAATGATGCATGTGGAGGATCATGAATTACATTTAAAGAATTTACATTTATTAATGTTATAGTTACTTACCTTTTGTAGCCTATCAATCACCTAACATGAACAGTAGCTAGCCTCAGATCCTTAGCTTCCGAAATTTCTCAAATCAGAACCTAAGGAGTTATTCAAAGCTCTAGAACTTATATATATAACAAACATCTTATTCTAGGCCCTTAAGAATCATTAAATCATGTTTTGAAACCTTAGAACTAAAGGAGAATTATGGCTGGCAGAACCAAATCTGGTTGTCAAACCATCAAACTTGGAATTTCTCCTGATTTTTTCCCAAGAAACTTCATGTTTTAGCTGCCAAAATATTGGTTTTCGATAGCTAAACCTAGTAATTTCTAGAATTTCCAAGTCAAAAACCAATAAAACCTCTCTCCCAAAGTCGATAAAACATACCATAAAGCTCCAAAACACAATCCGAACATATAAGCTGTGACACCCCTTACCCGTCTACAGTGTAGCCGAGCAAGATATGCCACAAGTGTACCGGAACACCATATTTTATCTCAATTATTTTTATCATTCCTTAATTTATTTCTTCATGGTTATGAAGTGCAATTTGTGAAATTTAACTCATTTAAGTTATTTATTGAAATTATAAATTTATTTGAGGTTTCAAAAATTTTATAGAAAATTCGGCAGAGTACCGGCTAAAAATGAATAAAACAGTCCTTCAAAACCTGTGAAAAACATTTCCAATACATTTCTAATCATTCTTAACTCCATTTATGTCAACATAATCTCAATATTTGTCAACCATTTCTCAAAAATTCTTCTATTTATCATTCATTCATTTCACATGATAATCATGTACAAATCATAAATAAATACTAAATTTTTATTTATAAACACAAATTACAAATATTTGCATTAATACTAAAATATATTACATGAGTTTTAACTATACATGAGAAAATAAAAGTTTAATTATAAAATACAAACAGTACAAAATACCAAAATGGGACCTAGTGTCCTACCAATGCACTGTAGTATGTGAGGTGACATAGACACAATGTAGATCTATGTACAAGTCTCACCCAGTTTGTGGTCTGCTGTGCTCTCTGGCCAAATCTTCAGTACTTACGCATTGCAAAAGCGACGCGCTAAGCATAAAGCTTAGTAGTGCCAATAATAAAAGAAAATATAATATGCAAATAAAAGTAAAAATTTTCTAGTTATTGTGCTTATAAGAAATAAATAATTACTAACTTATTGTTTAGTCGAAGGTTAATTACATCTTATGATATTAACCCTTCCTAGCATTTTATTAATCGTTCTCTTGATGATTTTGAGCCTCTTTTTATTTAAATCAATCTTGTTCTTTATCTTGATATTTAATTTCCTTACTTCCTTTAATAATTAATTCAATTACATTTATACTTTTCCATGTCCAAGTAACCTATACAAATTGAATGAACTGGATAAACGGGTAAACTAGCACTGGGTACTAGGTACCTCGGGCCGTCACACCATCGGTCACAATGTGTCTCCCGGTGTGCAGACAGAATGGCTAATAAGCCATAAAAGCAATAAGGCATAAAGCCAAGTATAACATTATAATCAGTATAGCCAGAGGCTGTCATATCACAGAAAGGCATGAGGCCATATGCAGTATTGCTATCAGAACCCTATTGGCATGCCAACCTATCTAAACCAATCACACTAAGCCTACTAGGACATATTATAAAGTCATTTCTTGAATATTTGTACTTAACATGTAAGGTTACTATTCATTTAGTTATTTAAGTCAAAATATTGACTTTCTCATATATAATAGTTACATGAGTTTTAATCACATAGATTTACCACATTTTGGTTCCCAAATGTATTGGCATTAGTTGCCAATCCATACTTCTAACCAATAGAGAATAAATAAAAAATTTTAGTTTTGGGTGCTAGAGTTTATTATTCCATTAGACCATTCTACAGTGAGAATTTGGCCAAGTGTTCTTGATCAAAGTTGTTCATTATTGTGTTTAGTTACATTTCACTTTTTGAATCACCCCATTTGGAGTTTTCTAGCTCAAGTTATGGCTATTTCACCATAACTGGTCGGATTGCCTTTACCCAGAAGTTCTGGGCAATTTTGATTCTGCCAGATTTAATAGTTCAACTTTGGCTAGCAATTTTATTTAGTTAAGTCCAGATTTTGAGTTTGTGTTCTACACTAAAGTTGTTCTAATTTGCCTAAGCTTTCCATTGATATAAATTTCAAGTCAATTGGACCTTTCTATACTAAGTTATGACCAAATGAATGAACACTATTCATTTGGTCATTTTGCCCAGGCAGAATTGGTGCTACCTGGATTTGGTCAATTTTTAAGGCATCCTAAGTTTATTTTCTGGACAGGTTTCCTTCATCAAAGTTGTGCCATTATGTGTCTAATTTCATGTTCAATTGGCCTTGCACCAATTGAACCTACACAACTCAAGTTATAGCTGCCCAAACTTACTGGACTCACACCCAGTCCTGTAGGTCACTCAAGGCAGCACACCCAACCTCAAATCCCAAGCTACAATTCACTTCAATTCCTCATTATACTCAGCAAAATGGTCACTAATTGACCATTAAAACTTCCATTCACCAATACATGAGCAAAATCCAAATTTTGTGCCCCAAACCCCAACTCCAACAACTACAATTCTTCATACACACATAATCAATGCATTAATCCATCAAATTCATGTTCAATTGTTTCCATTTACAACTATAATTCAATTTTATCCTTGATACCCTAAGGTACCATAAGGCTGCCAAAATTAGAGGGGTACATAACTTATGATTTTCTTTTCAATTTCTTGCAATTCCTAATCTAAATCAAGTCCTTACACATATATTGAGAGAAAGGAAGAGAGATTGGTCACTAACCTTGTGAGCAGAATTTTTCCACTCTAATTTCCTTCACTTTCTTGGCTTTTCTTAGCAGCCAAACACTTGCTCAAGATGTAATATTAAGTTTTTATGAAGGAAGGTAGGGATTTTATGGTGTATTTACAAGGAAAATCTAGTGAGAAGGATGAGCATCCATGGAGGTGGAAGGAGAGATGGGTTTCAGCTGGTTGGGAAAGAAGAAAGAGCTGATTGTTTTCTTTAATTTTTCTGCCAATTTACCCATTTTAAATGGTTTAAAGACATGTGTCACAATGTGATGGGGTGGGAGTATAATAATGACATCATAATGATGTCAAAATTCCAAATTTCCTTCATTTTCTTTCCTTTTCTTTTTTACTCATTTTCAATTAAATTTTTAGCAATATTTATTCATATTTTATATCATAATAATTGTTTACTTAATTGGACAAGTCGGCCAAAAATTATCTCTGAAGACGAAATGACCAAAATGCCCTCCGTTTGGCTTATCGAGCTAAAATCGTCTATACTGATCTAAAAATTTTTCTAAGCATTTTCTTGGCATTCTAATGCCATCAAAACCTCAATGACTCTTCTCTGGAGTCTTAAAAATTATTTCATGAATTTTCTTTCGGGTTTAGGACTTCTAGCTGTGAAGACCGCAACTTCCCACTGGGTTACCCATCGCTAGGGCACCAGCTCATTTAACTTGGTTGTATTTTATTTCTAAAATTTTTCTTAAATTTTCTTATTATTATTTGAGTTATTTATGACTCCTCACTCTAGTCTAAATATTTTTCCAGACGTTCTAGCTGTCCGGACTGACACCGGTCACCGGAACCGTAGAATGTACAGAATTGCTATAGTGAGGGTGTTACAATTCTTTCCCTCTAACAAAAATTTCGTCATCGAAATTTACCTGACTTAAGTAATCGTGGAGTTGCTACCTCCTTGCTCTTCACTTCCTTGTATCGCCTCATCAATGTCTGGGTTCGGCTCCTCCTGAGCTTCCATAGCATATACCCGTGGTGCCACCCTGACTTCGGGCTTTTCGACTGTCTCAGAAATAATATTCTGTGAAATGTCAGCCGTCTCTGCTCTACCCAAACTTTTACCCCTTTGAACTGTAGGGGCAGGCCTATCAACTTGTACTGGAGCTGTTGAACCACTCCTCTGAGGGCAATCTCTTATGAAATGATTCGTAGCCCCACACTTGAAACACTCTTCAGTTAACAGTTGGCAGTCCCCTCTGTGTCTCCTACCACAGTGCATACATTCAGGCACTGGGGCTAATTCCCTTGTTACTGTGCCCGGGGAGCTAGCTATAGATATCCCAGTCTAGCCTCTCTGGCCCTGTGTCTGATCTTGTGAACTAGAACCCTTAAGCTTCTTACTATTAGTCGGTACACTTGACTGCCTTGGTCCAAATTCCCTCTTACGTTGCCTATCTTTCCTATTTTGTTCACTTACTCTGACCCTTTCCACTTTCAGTGCAGCTTCAACCAATTTTGTAAAGTCCGTAATTGCTCTGGGGTGTAGTAGAGTTGTTTTAAAACTCTTCCTGTTCTGTCCAACCAGGTCTCAGCTGCAACATAATCATCTTTTCTCTTGCCAAAAAAATCCACTGCTCTAAATTTCCTGAGTTTCTCCAAATGAGATTTTTGCTATAGAGGTGGTGGTGGCATTACCCGAGCCATTTGTCTGAAAAACTTGGCCATTTGCTGGAACATGGCATGGGGAGGCTGAGCAGGCTCTGCTGGAGCCAGTGGAGCAGGTTCTCCCTAGTCCGTAGTCTCAGCTGCAGGTGGAGCATGACTCTCCTCTTCCTCATCTACTGCTCTGTGACGTGGGGTCCATATTCTAATCAAAATAAGAAAGACAAACAGATCTGCATTAGTGTCACCTCGACTCTTACAAATGCAATGCATGGTATGGACTTTATCTAGACCTAGAAACAAACTAAACCGTGCTCTGATACCACTAAATGTGACACCCCTTACCAGTCTACAGTGTAGTCGAGCAAGATATGCCACACAGTGTACCGGAACACCATATTTTATCTCAATTATTTTTATCCTTTCTTAATTTATTTCTTCATAGTTATGAAGTGCAATTTGTGAAATTTAACTCATTTAAGTTATTTATTGAAATTATAAATTCATTTGAGGTTCCGAAAATTTTATAGAAAATCCGGCAGAGTACTGGGTAAAAATGAATAAAACAGTTCTTCGAAAGCTATGAAAAACACTCTCAATACATTTCTAATCATTCTTAACTCCATTTATGTCAACATAATCTCAATATTTGTCAACCATTTCTAAAAAATTCTTCTATTTCTCATTCATTCATTTCACATGATAATCATGTACAAATCATAAATAAATACTAAATTTTCATTTATAAACACAAATTACAAATATTTGCATTAATACTAAAATATATTACATGAGTTTCAATTATACATGAGAAAATAAAAGTTTAATTACAAAATACAAATAGTACAAAATACCAAAATGGGACCTAGTGTCCTACCAATGCACTGTAGTCTGTAAGAGGACATGGACACAATGTAGATCTGTGTACAAGTTTCACCTAGTTTGTGGTCTGCTGGGCTCTCTGGCCAAATCTTCAGTACCTACACATTGCAAAAGCGACGCGCTAAGCATAAAGCTTAGTAGTGCCAATAATAAAAGAAAATATAATATGCAAATAAAAGTAAAAATTTCCTAGTTATTGTGCTTATAAGAAATAAATAATTACTAACTTATTATTTAGTCGAAGGCTAATTACATCTTATGATATTAACTCTTCCTAGCATTTTATTAATCGTTCTCTTGATGATTTTGAGCCTCTTTTTACTTAAATCATTCTTGTTCTTTATCTTGATATTTAATTTCCTTACTTCCTTTAATAATTAATTCAATTACATTTATACTTTTCCATGCCCAAGTAACCTATACAAATTGATCGATCTGGATAAACGGGTAAATTAGCACTGGGTACTATGTATCTCATGCCGTCACACCATCAATCACAATGTGTCTCCCGGTGTGCAGACAGAATGGCTAATAAGCCATAAAAGCAATAAGGCATAAAGCCAAGTATAACATCATAATCAGTATAGCCATAGGCTATCATATCACAGAATGGCATGAAGCCATACGCAGTACTGCTATCAGAACCCTATTGGCATGCCAACCTATCCAAACCAATCACACTAGGCCTACTAGGACATATTATAAAGTTATTCCTTGAATATTTGTACTTAACATGTAAGGTTACTATTCATTTAGTTATTTAAGTCAAAATATTAACTTTCTCATATATAATAGTTACATGAGTTTTAATCACATAGATTTACCACATTTTGGTTCCCAAAAGTATTGGCATTAGTTGCCAATCCGTACTTCTAACCAATGGAGAATAAATCAAAAATTTCAGTTTTGGGTGCTAAAGTTCATTGTTCCATTAAGCCATTCTACAGTGAGAATTTGACTAAGTGTTCCTGATCAAAGTTGTTCTTTATTGTGTCTAGTTACATTTCACTTTTTGAATCACCCCATTTGGAGTTTTCTAGCTCAAGTTATGGCTATTTCACCATAATTGGTCGGATTGCCTTTACCCAGAATTTCTAGGCAATTTTGATTCTGCCAGATTTAATAGTTCAACTTTGGCTAGCAATTTCATTTAGTTAAGTCTAGATTTTAAGTTTGTGTTCTACATGAAAGTTGTTCTAATTTGCCTAAGCTTTCCATTGATATAAATTTCAAGTCAATTGGACCTTTCTATACTGAGTTATGACCAAATGAATGAACACTGTTCATTTGGTCATTTTGCCCAGGCAGAATTGGTGCTACCTGGATTTGGTCAATTTTTAAGGCATCCTAAGTTTAATTTCTGGATAGGTTTCCTTCATCAAAGTTGTTCCATTATGTGTCTAATTTCATGTTCAATTGGCCTTGCACCAATTGAACCTACACAACTCAAGTTATAGCTGCCCAAGCTTGCTGGACTCATACCCAGTCCTGCAGGTCACTCAAGGTAACACACCCAGCCTCAAATCCCAAGCTACAATTCACTTCAATTCCTCATTATACTTAGTCAAATGGTCACTAATTGACCATTAAAACTTTCATTCACCAATACATGAGCAAAATCCAAATTTTATGCCCCAAACCCTAACTCCAACAACTATAATTCTTCATACACATACAATCAATGCATTAATCCATCAAATTCATGTTCAATTGTTTCCTTTTACAACTATAATTCAATTTTATCCTTGATACCCTAAGGTACCATAAGGCTTCCAAAATTAGAGGGGTACATAACTTATGATTTTCTTTTCAATTTCTTGCAATTCCTAATCTAAATCAAGTCCTTACACATATATTGAGAGAAAGGAAGAGAGATTGGTCACTAACTTGTGAGCAGAATTTTTTCCACTCTAATTTCCTTCACTTTCTTGGCTTTTCTTGGCAGCCAAACACTTGCTCAAGATGTAATATTAAGTTTTTATGAAGAAAGGTAGGGATTTTATGGTGTATTTACAAGGAAAATCTAGTGAGAAGGATGAGCATCCATGGAGGTGGAAGGAGAGATGGGTTTCGGCTGGTTGGGAAAGAAGAAAGAGCTGATTGTTTTCTTTAATTTTTCTGTCGATTTACCCATTTTAAATGGTTTAAAGACATGTGTCACAATGTGATGGATGGGAGTATAATAATGACATCATAATGATGTCAAAATTCCAAATTTCCTTCATTTTCTTTCCTTTTCTTTTTTAGTCATTTTCAATTAAATTTTTAGCAATATTTATTCACATTTTATATCATAATAATTGTTTACTTAACTGGACAAGTCGGCCAAAAATCATCTCTAAAGACGAAATGACCAAAATGCCCTCCGTTTAGCTTATCAAGCCAAAATCGTCTGTACTGATCTAAAAATTTTTCTAAGTATTTTCTTGGCATTCTAACACCATCGAAACCTCAATGACTCTTCTCTGGAGTCCCAAAAATTATTTCATGAATTTTCTCTCGGGTTTAGGGCTTCTAGCTGAGAAGACTGCAACTTCCCACTAGGTTACTCATCGCTAGGGCACCAGCTCATTTAACTTGATTGTATTTTATTTCTAAAATTTTTTCTAAATTTTTCTTATTATTATTTGAGTTATTTATGACTCCTAACTCTAGTCTAAATATTTTTCTAGATGTTCTAGCTGTCCGGACCAACATCGGTCACTGGAACCGTAGAATGTATGGAATTGCTTCCGTGAGAGTGTTACATAAGCACATTTCTAAGGCCCTAAACAACTTGAATTCATGCTCAAAGCTTACATGCAACCATAAGAGCTAGGATTCAAGTTTTAAACAAACTTCCATTATCACATAAATAAGAAATCCTTTGGTTTAACAATGAAAACTAGCCATTCTATGTCCATAAACACTTAGACTTGACAAAAAGCAAGAACAGAACAAGGAAAATCATACTTTCGTCCAAAACCTCAACATGCAACTCTTTTCCCTAAAATCAAAAACTTAAAACCGTGTAAAAATCACATGCAATTCAATCCCACTCTCCTAGTCATAATTTCATACCAAAACAAGTGGGAAATTTCAATTGGAAATAGGAATAAAATCACCTTTCTCCTATGGAACTAGGTTAAGAGATTGGAGGAAATCTTTAAAATCCTTCAAATTCTTAAACTCCCTAACCAATCCAAGACTTATAGCTTTTTAAATGATCAAAGTAAAAGAATTCAACGAGAAAAATTCCTTTTGCATGCAACAAAAGTTGAGAGAAAAAAGAAACTTACTTTTCTTTTATAATTTAACTAAAATGGGCTATTTATACCCTTGCCGTCGAGAGACTTTAAGTCCTTTTTGTCCAAATGAGCATTTGATCAGTAAAAAGTACTTGACTACCGAAGTTCTTTCTGCCCAAAACACACTTAAAAACTTTTCTTTGGTCCAAAACTATTAAAATATTTTCCTTTTCAAATACATTTTTGAACACATCACACATACATTTATTTATACATATACATACACTTTCCACTACCATTTCCCTACCAGTGGAATCTTGAATTCCGTCAGAATATTATATTGACAATAGAAATTTCGACATCAAAAAATGGTGAGTGTTACATTCTTCCCCCTAAGGAACATTCGTTTTTTAATGTTAAAACAAACACATAACAACATAAACACATAAAGTATAACATAGACAAACATAGGAAACATACCTAGAATGTCACACCTTATCTCTTGTAAGGCACGATATGTTCCTGTAGCATACCTAATGAATTACCGAACTCCGCCTATCGATAACCCATTAGTTATGCTACAAAGGATTTTAAAATAAATAATAGCTTTTTATCTTATCAATTCTTTTTGCGGAAAACTGCATGAGAATAGTTAAAATTCCATGTAAACATTCATTGGAAATAATGATAGACTAAATATTGCAAAAATTACATTTTCATAAGTCTCAAAGTAAAATACAAAATAGTTACAAACTCAAAATGTGATAGCAATGCAATGCTTTTAAATACAAACTGCTCAATGTCCATACAACCATACATATAAGTACAAAATACATCCAAAGGAATCACAAGGGTATACCTAACGTAAATACCCACAAACAATACCAAAATACTGCTTTTAAGTCTCTCACTCGGCAGCCTTCTCCTTTCCCTTACCTGCGACAGCATAAAGAAGCTATCGCTGAGTATATCACTCAGTGGTGCACAACTAATAACCTTAAAACTTAAGGTAAAACACAATTTGTCAAAGCATAATAAATCACATTTTTCTTAAGCATGAAAACTTCTCAATAGTTCTAAGTCCATAAAGGCCATTTATTGGAATAACATTTCAAATGAGAAATCACACTTCATAAATCACAATTCATAAAGCATTAGTGTTGCCAACATCAACACACAGTTTAGGCCATGACACAAAATTTCATGATCAGTGCCGTGTTGTACACCATGAAAAAGCAATCTCAACCTTATTAACCGTTATTAATGAGGGAAGGGCTAGCTAGCTAATGAGTACTTATGTAGTCTTACCCCACTAACCATTATTAATGGGAGACATAATCAATATCAATTATAAAACCCCAAGTAGTCATTACTACTGGGGAGTTCTGAAGGGACTGTCATGCTAACTGTGGTTTTAAAACAACTTTCAAGAGTTTCTAAATCAATAATCACGTTTGCAAAATAATAACATATTCAAATCATCATAAAACCCATAAAAGGGGTGGCAACACAAAAATTCCTCAAATACAAGAGAAAAACATACCTCATTCAAAATAAACTCATTTCAAATCAAACTCATTCAAATAAACTCATTCAAATCAATTTACGAAGCTAAAACAAAGAAAAAGGTTAGTTGTGCACAAACCTTCAATGCTCTCCTTTCTCTTTACTCACTATTCGTTGTCTGTCCCAACCTCTTTCTCTACTGAAAATACACAAAATAGAATGTCTCAATATGCATCTCAATTGCTGCCAAGAACTCATTACATGAATGTCTCAGGCATCCCAAATTAGCTTTGCAAATTTTAGAGAGTTTTGGTTTTGGACAACGTGGTGCCCCAATCTTTGAACCCAATTTTTACCTAGTTTCGATCATAATTTGATGAGGTGTTCTTCATGAAAATTGTTTATCTAGGTCTTAAATTTATTTTTCTTTTTGAATCGCCTAATTTGAGTTGTGTAGCTCGAGTTATGACCAAAACACGATTACTATTTATGTCACTGTTCATCCTGCAGATTCAGCTTTGGTAGATTTATCAATCCAACTTCGTTCAATAATTTGATCAAGTTAAGTCCATAATTTGTTCTAATTTTCTTCATACAAA
Source organism: Hevea brasiliensis (assembly GCF_030052815.1). Lineage (NCBI taxonomy): Eukaryota > Viridiplantae > Streptophyta > Magnoliopsida > Malpighiales > Euphorbiaceae > Hevea > Hevea brasiliensis. Next base: position 114,268,403 of record NC_079495.1, read on the forward strand.
ATATTCTACTATGTCTTAGGTTTCCATCGGTTCAAGAATTGCCTAAATCGGAGTTTTCTAGAGAGAGTTATAGCCATGCAAAATTTACTATTCATATAGTAAATATGCAGATTTACAGATTTCTGCAGATTCGGTGATTCAATTTTACTTAGTAGTTTGATTGGGTTAAGTCCATAATTTGTCCTCAAGTTCTTCATATGAAATGTTCTACTATGTCTTAGGTTTCCATTGGTTTAAGAATCGCCTAAATCGGAGTTTTTTAGAGAGAGTTATGACTATGCAAAGTTTACTATTTATATGGTCAAATTCTGCAGGTTCCAGAATTTTGTTTCTAAGTTGAAGGCTCATTTCGGATAGCTTAAGGTCATTTTCGGGGCAGGATATCTTCACAGAAATTCTAGCCCTATGTCTTAAGTTTTGTTTCCAATTGGTTTCACACCAATTGGAGTTGTGTAGCTTAAGTTATGGGCTTCCAAACACACTGAATTCAGTGTGCAAAATTCTGCCCTAAGTTCAAATTTTCATTTCTTCAATTGTTTTCTCTAACCAACCTCAATTCACATTTAATTCACCCAAAATGACTATAATTTAGTATTGACACATCAATGGCACTTCCTAACACAAGCCTCACAATTTTCGAACACCAAAGTTTGCAATTTTTCATTACCTCCATTCATCAACCTAATGTCAATTTAAACTAAATAAACCTCAAATGATCATAATTTAACACTACACACTCTAATTTCACTCTCTAGCTCCAAAGCTCCAATTTTTCCATGAACTCTAATCTCCCATAATTAAATTTATACACATTTCATGCAATTTCTTTACTCTAATAATGCATACTACTTCAACTAAGCTTGATTTTATCATCATTTTCATTGAAATACATCAAACCCTAATTTTTCTCCAATTTGGCCAAAACCCTAGTTTAGGTTCCATGCATGTTTTCTTTCATTTTCTTATGAAATTTCATCATAATCTAACTTAATTTAAGATTTGTATAACTAAATGAGCATTATAGAACTTACCTCTTGATGACTTCCTTCCAACTCCCCAAATCTTCAATTTTCTTCTAATCTCCTGTTTCCCCTTACTTTTAATCTCTAAATCAAAAATTAATTTGATGCTCTCTTCCAATTTGATGGAAACCCCATGGAGGAAAAGCAAGGAATTGAGTTTTGAGAATGGGTATCAATGGAGAAAGAAGGAAGAAGAAGAAAGAAAGAAAGAGAGAAGGAGAGAGAGTGGGTGGTAACTAAATGGGGGGGGGGGGGGAGAAGAGGGTTTTTCCCTTTATATATTTATCCCCATTATTTATTTATTTAATTCATTTAATTGAGTTGTCCAAAGCCCATTGATACTAAAATTTTAATTGGGTCAAAATGGAATTAAAATTCTAGATTTTTATTTCTTTTATTTTCTTTTCACTTTATACTTGAATTCTTTTCCTAAAAAAAATTATTTCATAATTCAATATATTATTTTCATTTAATTTAATTTACATTTTGGTCAAAAGTCAACTCTTGAGGTGAATTGATCAAAATGCCCCTTATCGGGTCATAATCCCTCTTTTTCAATATACCTGGTGAATCCTTATATTTTTGGGTCACTTGAATTTTTATTATGTCTATCTCAATTATTTTCTTTTTCTATTTATTTTTGGTCCTCAAGGTGTCTTTGAATAGTACTAGTCACGGACCAAAAATGGTACTATTCATAACTTGGAGGTTCAGGGTGTTACATAGAAGAGGTAAGGATATTATTGTAACATGGAGTCACGAGTTTCCCACGTGTTTTTTTCTGTGTTATGGCAATTCCACAGAATTTTTATGATTGGTATCTCCTTGTTCCTGAGTTTCTTTATCTGCTTATCTAAAGTCCGAACAGGTTACTCAACATAAGAAGTTCTTCTGAAATTCTCATGTCTGATTCACTTATAACCTTGTTTGGATCTGATACATACTTCCTCAATAAAGACACATGAAACACCAGATGGATCCTCTCTATTTCAGGTGGCAAGGCTAGCTTATAAGATATATTTCCAACCCTTTGTAGCACTTCATATGGTCCAATGTACCTCGGAGCTAGTTTGCCTCTCCTCCTAAATCGAATGACACCCTTCATCAAAGATACCTTTAGAAGCACCATATCCCCTTCTTGGAAAACCACTTCTCTTTTGTGAAGATTTGCATAGCTCTTCTATCTACTGATGACTGTCTTTAATCTTGCCCTAATTAAAGGCACTAACTCCTTTCTTACTAAGGCTCTTTCACCTACTTCTTTCCAACACACAAGAGACCTACACTTTCTCCCACACAGAGCTTCATATAGTGTCATTCCGATGCTAGAGTAATAGCTATTATTGCATGCAAACTCAACTAAAGGAAAGCACTTTTTCCATGATCCTTCAAAGTTAAGTGCACACATTCTTAGCATATCCTCCAGAGTCTGTATGGTCTTTTTTTACTATCCATCTGTCTGAGAATTGAAAGCTATGCTGAAGTCTAACCTAGTGCCTAACTCATTCTAAAGATGACACTAAAACGTTGATGTGAACTATGGCTCTTTGTCAGAGACTATTGTTACTGGAGCTCCTACTAACCTTACTATCTCTGCCACATACACCTAAGTCAACTTATCCACAGAATAGTTAGCTCTTATAGGAATTAAGTGAGCAATCTTGGTTAACCCATCCATTATAACCTATATCGAGTCATGTCTGTTAGAGGCTATTGGTAGCCCCACAATAAGATCTATTGCCACATTTTCCCATTTCCATTCTGGAATGGGTAGTGAGTTAAGCATTCCTGCTGACTTTTAATGTTCTAGCTTCACTCTTTAACAGACTTCACAAGTAAACACAAACTGTGCAATCTCTTTTTTCATGGAAGGCCACCAATACACCTTCTTTAGATCTTGATACATTTTGGTGGCTCCAGGATGGATGCTATACTTAGCATTATAAGCTTCTCTCATAATGTCTCCCTTGAATCTGATATCATCTAGTACACATAACCTACTACTATATCTTAACACTTCTTTCCCATCAAATCGGAACTCAAGGTTCTCACCCTCTTTCACTGCTTTACCTATCTTTACCAACTCAGGGTCTTCATGCTGCCTCTTTACTACTTATCTTAAGTATACTAGTGTCACCTTCATTTGAGCTGTCAGGTACCCTTAACTGATAACTCCAGCGGTAGCCCTTCTCCAATCAGCTGGTGCAACTCCTGCAAAATAGGTTATCTTTCCATGGATATATGGGTTAAACTGCCAAATGATTTCTAACTGAGGGCATTTGCAACAACATTTGCCTTTCCTAGATGGTATTGGATAGTACAATCATAATCACTAAGTAGTTCTATCCATCTCCTTTGTCTAAGATTCAACTCTTTCTAGTTGACGATATACTGGAGACTCTTATGGTCAATGAAAATTTTACACTTAGCCCCATATAGATAGTGTCTCCACATCTTTAGGGTGTAGACTACCACCGCCATCTCTGAGTCATGAATGAGATAATGTAACACCCTCACTTTAGCTAGTCCGTACATTCTACTGTTTCGGTGACTAATATTAGTCCGGACAGCCAGAATGTCTGGAACTATATTTAGACTAGAGTGAGGAGTCATAAATAGCCCAAATAATGTCAAGAAAAATTAAGGAAAAATTTTAAAAACAAAATACATTAAGGTTAAATGAGCCGTAGCCCTAGCAATGGGTGACCCTAATGGGAAGTTGCGGTGAAGACAGTTAGCAACCCTAAACCCTAGGAAAATTCTGTGAAATAATTTTTGGGACTTCAGGGAAGAGTGATTGAGGGTTCGATGACAATAAATTGCTAAGAAAATCCAAGGAAAATTGAAATAATCGGTACAGACAATTTTAGCTCATTAAGCTAAACGAAGGCATTTTAGTCATTTCACCTTCGGAGATGATTTTTGACCAACTTGTCTAATTTAGTAAATAAATTATATGATGTAAAATATGAATAAATATTGCTAAAAATTTAATTAAAAATGAAAAGAAAAGAAAGAGAAATAAAATGAATTAAATACCTAATTATGACATCATAATGATGTCATTTAAAAAGCTCCCACCAATCACAATGCAACAAGCCATCTTAAAACCATTAAAAGAGATAAAAATTAAAGAAAAAAAAATCAGATTTCCTTCTTCATCTTCTGTAACACCCTTCACCCGTCTACGGTGTAGCCGAGCAAGGCGTGTCACACTTGGTGCCGGAGCACCATAACTTATCTTACTTTATTCCTTTAATAATTTATTCTCGTTATATTTTAATATCAATTATTTTTCTATGGAGAAACCAGTAGAGTTTCCGCTGTTTCTATTACCATTTGGTGTATTTTACTATTCACCTACTTGAAATTTCAACAATATTTTGACAATAAAATCTCATCAGTTATTTTCATAATCATCTCATCACACATTCAATTCTTGCAACTCATTTGCATACATATCCATTCATACTCAATTTATGTATCAAAATTCTCAAACTTCATAATTTACATGATGTACAAATTAATTACAATACCATAATTTATATTACAATTAATAACTAATTATAAATACATAAAATAACTTTTGTGAGCCCTATCTACATGCATTGCTGAGGAGGTGACAACCTTGAGCACTTCTGACACTTCTACAGATCTGGACTTTAAAAATCTCAGTCAAAGTACCTGCGCAAGGAAACAAATCCATCGCGCTAAGCATTGCTGCTTAGTGGTGCAATAATATAACAAGAAAATAATATGTACAAATAAATTCTAAAGTATCATTTAGATCATCGGGTATCCATTAAATTTGGTATAATATTTATAATATCAACTATCTTATATTCTATTTTGTCCCTCTTTGGAAGAGTTGAGTTTATACAGTAATAATATTCGATATACATATTAATTCTAGGAGTATTGTATTTTCAGTTCCTACAATTCTGAAAATTTCATTTGTACAACTTGATTTAGTTATGTTGCCATTGCTAATCTTTTTTCTCATTTGATTCAATACTAATGTTCTTAAATAATTTCAATAATTTACACTGCTCAGGTAACCTATGATAGGCTGACTAAACTGGATAATGGGTCGTCATACCATAGGACGCGGAACGTCAACCACGTATGCAGTCAATATGGCTAAAAAGCCATGATAACACATAATCAGGCATAAAAGCCATGAGTGCGGGCATAAAGCCATGAGTGTGGGCATAAAGCCATGAATATAGGCATAAAACCTTACGCAGTACTGCTAAAATAATACCCTATTGGCATGCCAATCTATCCAATCTGACACACGTGTCTAGGCAATACATGGGCACATAGTACCAATAAATATTAATATGTTTTGTTCTATTATTTCATTATTTCACGATAAATTCTAATTATAATTTATAACATTTTAATTCTATTTGTAACAGAAATATAAATTTTTAGAATACAATTTTATATAAATTATGCATTTATCATAATCTATACATTCATTTATTATATCATTTGTGTTGATCACAATTCACAACAATGGTTCTCATGTACCATTGTACTCAAAACATTCTTTTTGTTTCTCATATGCCATTAATTATGTAAGGTATTAATTTGTAGTTACAAAAGAGGCATATGCCCTAGTGATAATTTCGCCTCATTTTCACATTTAACAGTCTATATATATATAATTGACATTTTATATTCCCAGTTGTATTATGAATATATTATGAGGTCTAGAACTGAAAATTAAATTTTCCCTAGCAATGTAGTTGAGATACAAACTTATTTATGTATTAATTTTAATTTCTCTTTTTTCCTCATGATGAGAACAAGTATTCATAATTCACCTTAATTCCTGTCATGTACCACTTATTGGGTAAGATATTATTATTGTTCTAATTACAATGAAACAATGAAACATAATTCCTCATGTTGACTTCATCTCATTTATACATTTGACAATTCACTTATCTAATTACAATTTCATATTTCCAATTGTATTACTAATGTATCATGAATTCTATTTGTAATGGGCATATAAGCCCTAACTATCTATTCCTTATGATTTAGGTGAATTATCATTCATATTTCAAGTAATCCATGAATATTTCATGAATTTCAAATTTAGATAAATTTGACTTAAATCCTAGTGTCACTCAAATTCACGTTTCACAATTTACCTACCACATCCTATATTAATAACTACAATGTTTCTTATAGTTTGATTTTCTACTTCACATAATTTAGTGGTTACTATTCATTTAACTATTTCCATTTAAAGGTTGACTTTTTGATTTATAATAAATTTGTTGAGCCTAAATTCACCAAGATACCACATTTTGCATTTTATTTTTGTTGGCATTGATTTCCAATACCATTTCAAAGCTTATTTTATGTTATTCAAAATTTTCAGATTTCATACCTTAAGTTTACTGTTCTATTGGTCATTGTTACAGTGGAAATTTGATAAAATTTTCTTCATCAAAGTTGTTCCTTTATATGTCTTCTTTAATTTCCTTTTTGAATCACTCCATTTGGAGTTTTGTAGCTCAAGTTATGGGCAATTTACCATAACTAGCCGGAATGGTCCTTACCTAGATTTTCTAGGCAAATTTGGTTCTGTTAGATTTGGTGTCCTAAATTGGACTAGCAATTTGAATTGGTTAGATTCAGAATTTGAGTTTGTGTTCCTCATGAAAGTTGTTCTAAATTGTCTAAGCTTTCTATTGATATAAAATTTAGGTCATTTGGATATTTCTACACTGAGTTATGGTAAATGAACAAACACTGTTTATTTAGTCAATTTCCAGGACCAGCAGGTTGGTTACCCGGATTTGGTCAATTTTTAGGGTATTCTAAGTTTGTTTTATGGGCAAGGTTTCTTCATCAAAGTTGTGCCATTATGTGTCTAGTTTCATATCCAATTGACCTTGCACCAATAGAACCTACAACACCAAGTTATAGTTGCCTAAACTTGCTGGACTCATATCTAGCCCTGTAGGTCCTATGAGGCAGCATACCCAACCTCAAATTCAAAGCCATAATTTACTTCAATTGCTCATCAAACACAGCTAAATGGTCACTAATTGACCATTAGGACTTTCATTCACCAACACACGAGCAAAACCCTAAATTTGCTCCAAACCCTAACTCCAAAATTCCAATTTACTCAAACATCATGCTATTAAATGTTCTAATCATCAATTTCATGTTCAATTGTATCAATTCACAACTATAATTCACTTAAATCATTGAAACTCTAAAGTACCCTAGGCTGCCAAAATTGAGGGTTTTCATACCTACATAATTTGTTTTCTTTCTTCCAAAACTAACACTCAATTCATAATCTACACAAGGTAAACTCATGGATTTATGGAAGAAGTAGCACTAACCTTAACTTAGCCAATTTCCAAGGCTTGAAAACTCCACTTTTTCTATTTCTTTTTGTAGTCCAAGTCTTGCTCTAGGTGTGAGGAGAAGTTTTTGTGAAGGGAAGCTAGGGTTTTGAGGTGGTTTGGTGGGTGGAAATCAAGCTCACTCAAAGCTTTAATGGAGGTCTCTCTCTCTCTCTCTTTCTTTCTCTCTTCTCTTGGTTCGGCTGAATGAAGGAGATGGCTGCTAGAATTGTTTCATTTTTATCTCATTTTTATGTCATTTTTATCCCTTTTACTTGTTAAATGGTGATTGGGTGGAGCTTTTTAAATGACATCATGTGATGTCAAAATTCTAATTTTCTTCATTTTTTTTTCTTTTCTACTCATTTTTAATTAAATTTTTAGCAATATTTATTCATATTTTATGTCATAATAATTATTTACTTAACTGGATAAATTGGCCAAAAATCATCTCTGAAGACAAAATGACCAAAATGTCCTCCGTTTGGCTTATTGAGCCAAAATCGTCTGTACCGATCTAAAAATTTTTCTAAGCATTTTCTTGGCATTCTAATGCCATCGAAACCTCAATGAATCTCCTCTAGAGACCCAAAAATTATTTCATGAATTTTTCCCCGGGTTTAGGGCTTCTAGCTGTGAAGACAGCAAGTTCCCGTCAAGGTCACCTATCGCTAGGGTACCGGCTCATTTAACTTCATTGTATTTTATTTCTTAAATTTATCTAAATTTTTCCTTACCATTATTTGGGTTATTTATAACTCCTCACTCTAGTTTACATTGTCTGGATAGACATTGGTCACTAGAACAGTCGAATGTACGAACTAGCTAAAGTGAGGTTGTTACATCTTCAGCTGGTCGAATTGCTTGAGAGAGAGAGAACTCCATTGATGACTTCTCTTCTCTCTAAATTTTCCTTATAAACACCCCCTAAAATCACTTGCCTCTTTCACTAAAACTCCTCCTTGCAACTAGAGCAAGCTTGAGGCAATAAAAAGAAAGAAAAATCAAGAAGTTTTGCAAGCTAGGAAATTTCTCACACAAGGGTTAGTGCCTATTCCTTCTCCTTTTCTTTAGATTTTGTGTTAGTAACATGAATTATGCTAGGAAATTGAGAAATTGAACAAATATGTGCATGTTAGGGCAACTCTCCATTTTTGGCAGCCATGAAGAATTTTAGGATATGATGATTTTGATTGAATTTAACATGTATACTAATGCCCAATGAAGTGTATGTTGGAGTTGAAGTGATAAATCACATGGATTGTATGTGTGTTATACAATTGGGAATTTAGGGTTAGGGTTTTGTACCAAAAATTTGGGGGTTTATGCAATTGAGGATGGATTGATGTTTTAATGGTCAATTAGTGACCATTTGGTATAGTTTGAACTAGAATTGTGACATTAAATAGGGGAATGATTAGGCTGCCTCATGGTTTGAATTCTGGACCCTTTGAGTCTAGTGTGTTCATGTGGTTATATCTTGAGCTATGTTGCCCCAATTGATTTAAGGCTAATTGGAGGTGAAATTAAACACATAATGCAACATTTTTAATGAAGAAACCCTGCTCAGAAAATCCACCTAAGTTGACCTAAAAATTGCTTCAATCCGGGTAACACACAAGCTGTCCCTGGAAAATGACCAAATAAACAGTGTTTATTCAAATGGTCATAACTCAGTGTAGAAATGTCCAATTGACCTGAATTTTATATCAATGAAAAGCTTAGATAATTTAGAACAACTTTCATGGAGAACACCAAACCAAATTCTGATCATAACCCATTTGAATTGCTAACCAAAGTCAGGGCACCAAAATTGCCAGAACCAATTCTGCCCAGAAATTCTAGGTTGATACCAATCCGGCCAGTCCTAAAGAAATTAGCATAACTTGAGCTAGAAAACTCCAAATGAAGTGATTCGAAAATTAAATTAAATAAGAGACAATAAGGAACAACTTTGATGAAGAGAGTTTGGTCAAATTTTTACTGTAGCAATGACCAATGGAACAGTAAACATAAGGTATGAAATCTGAAAATTTGAAATAACATTAAATGAGTTTTGAAATTGAATTTGCAACAAATACCAACATGTGTAGAATGCAAAATGTGGTATGTTGATGCTATTAGAACCAACTTACCTATTGTGTATGAAAAAGTCAACATTTTGATTGACTAGTAAAATGAATAGTAACCAATGAATATTAAATATAAAGAATTACACATTAAATTTTGTAATATGCCCTAGTATGTCTAGTATGATTGGTTTGGATAGGTTGACATGCCAAAAGAGTTCTAATAGTAGTACTGTATATGGCATTATGCCATTCTGTGATTTATGGCTTATGTGGCCATTTCGTGATATTATAACTTTTAGCCATTCCGACACTATTGTGATACTTGGCCTTGTGCCCAATTATTGTTACGGCTTATCAGCTGTTCTGTTGCACACTGGGAGACACTTTGTGACCGATGGTGTGATGGCCCGAGGTACTTAGTACCCAATGCCAGTTTACCCATTTATCCAGTCCGGTCAGCTGCATAGGTTACTTGGGCAATTATATTAAGTCTTAATAAATTATTATTAACTAATGTGCTAAATTGATAAAATTATTAACAATTACCAAAAATTTTAGTCTGCATAAAATATTAACAAAAAATTGCATGAACATTTATTTTATTTTATTTTAGTTTACTTTTATTTTATATTAGCACCATTAAGCAGTATTACTTAGCGCGTTGCTTTTTGCTACGCGTAGGTTCTAGAGATAAAGATAAGGAGCCCAGCAGACCACAGACTGGGTGATTAGTCAGATCTGCAAGGAGTCCAAAGTCATCTACACTACAGTGTATTCATGGTAGGACATTAGGTTTCTTTTGTATTTTGATGTTTGGTATTTTGTAGTAGATATGGATTTTGTCATGTACATTGTAAAGTTATCAAACTTGAAGTTTATGTAAATGTTTGTATATTTTGTAAATAAATAAAATTTGAGTATTTCTTCTTGAATTTGAGATTATTATGATATGAATGACATTATGGAAATTGTTTGAAAATTTGTTGAGAATTGGGTTGATGTTAGGAGTTGTGGGTTTGAAAATTTATTGGGAGTGTTTTTAGTAGGTTTTCAAGAACTGTTTTTCCAAATTACAGCCGGCACTCTGCCAGATTTTCTGTAAAATTTGTGATAATTCAAATTTATAAAAATTTAAAATAAAGGACATAAATAATATGAATTTCATATAAAAGGCTATTTAAACCATAAAATGAATATTTAGAAATTAAAATAAGATAAGATAAAATAAGATAAGGTGCTCCGACACTCTGTGTAACATGCCTTGCTCGGCTACATTGTAGACGGGTGAGGGGTGTCACAGATAACTAGCTTCATGCTTCTTTAACTACCTCAAAGCATAAGCTATTACTTTGCCATTCTATATAAGAACACATCCTAAACCCATTCCAAAGGCATCACAGTAAATGGTGAAATCTTCATTGCTTGAAGGTAAAGCTAGCACTAGTGCTAAAATCATACATTCCTTAGGCTTCTGGAAGCTCTCATCACACTGATCACTTCATTTAAACTTCTTATTGTTCTAAGTTAACCTAGTCATTAGAGTAGTTATCTTGGAGAAATTAGGCACAAATCTCTTATAATAGCCCGTCAAACCTAGAAAACTCTTAATCTCAGTCATTGTAGTTGGCCTCGGCCAATTTGCCACTACTTTAACCTTCTTGGGATCCACTTCAATTCCCTTCTCTGCAACTACATGTCCCAAGAAAAATATGTTCTTCAACCATAATTTACACTTAGAAAATTTTGCATATGATTGATGCTCCCTAAATGTCTGAAGAATCATTCTTAGATGCTGTGCATGCTCTTGTGCTTTTGGAATACACAAATATGTCATCAATGAAGACGATCACAAAGTGATCTAGATAAGATCTAAATACCCTATTTATGAGATCCATAAGTACAATGAGGGCATTGGTTAACTTGAACAACATCACAAGAAACTCATAATGCCCATATCTGATCCGAAAAGTAGTCCTTGAAATATCTGTCTCTTTAATCCTTAACTAGTGATATCTAGACCTTAAATCTATTTTAGGAAAACAACTAGTTCCTACTAATTGATCAAATAGGTCATCAATATGGGGAAAAAGGTACTTATTGTTCATGGTCACTCTATTCAACTGTCTATAGTTAATGTACAGTATCAAGGATCCATCTTTGTACAGTATCAAGGATCCATCTTTCTTCTTTACAAAAAACACCAGAGCACCCCAAGGAGAGGTATTCAGTCTGATGAACCCTTTATCCACTAAATCTTTTAGTGTTCCTTTAACTCCTTCAACTTTACAGGAGCCGTACTCCTTCAACTTTACAGGAGCCATCCTATAAGGAGGGATAGATATGGCTCTAGTGCTAGGTATTAGATTAATTTCAAAATCAATGCCAGGTATTAGATCAATTTCAAAATCTATCTCCCTCTTAGGTGGCAACTAAGGCAACTCCTCTAAAAACACTACTGGAAATTCTCTTATAATACGAACTGATCCTGGTCCACCTTTTTTCTCTACAACTTCTTTAACATGTAACAAAAACCCTTTATACCCTTTTTGAAGCAATTTTCTAGCTTGCATGGTTGAGATCATAACCTTTACAGGTGCTACCTAATCTCCTTGGAACACTACAACTAACCCATCTTGTCCTTTAAACTCTATTGTCTTGCTTCTATAGTCCAGGGTAGCATAGTTGGCAGAGAGTTGATCTATGCCTAAAATGACATCAAAATCTGTCAACTATAGAACTATTAGGTCAGCTACAAAACATCTGTCCCCAATTATTACTTAAACAAGCATAACAAATCATTATTGTTACCATAAGGTCACACTTGGGTCCACTAACAAGCAATGAACATTCTAAATGTGAGACTACCAATCCTAATCTTAGAACTGTATCAAGGCTAATAAAAGAGTGTGATGCACCTAGATCAATCAAAGCATGCACATTGAAACTTCTTATGTAAAGGTTACCTGACACTAAAGTATTAGAGTTATTGGCTTCCTATTGTGTCATGGTAAAGATTCGAGCCGCTGTTATTGAACCACTCCCTTATGAATCTACTATGGAGGATGAAAAACCTCATCGTCTACCCTATTCCTTTCTTGATGAGGGACCCATAAAAGTCTGTCTCATTGCCAGTTGGGCCACACTGCCTAACCCTATTTGTTGGGAAGCCACCCTTTCTATATTAGGATACTCCTGTAACATGTGTCCCTCTTGTCCACATCTGTAGCACTGAGAGGTTCTAAACCTGCATGGTCCTCGATGAGGTTTCCCAAATTTAACATAACCAAAAGTGTCAAAACCCAAACTAGATCCCCTTCCTATCTTGAAGACTGATTTAATTTTGTTCTAGAACTTATTCTTCTTTTATTTCTTGCCAAACTTCCCTCCTTTTTGCTTCTTAGTCCTGGATGTAGAAACAACCTTGTTTATGTGACTGAACCTTCTAGTATCTATAGATTTCAGAATGGTCGACTATTCAGCCTTGGTACTCTTTAAATCTATACTCCTTTCAATGATAGCCCTAACTTCCATCTTCCTTGTAGCATCTATTATCAAATGAAAGCTGTGGGTTTCAGCAGCCAAAATCAAGGAAGAGTATATAGAGTGCAACCTTTGGGTGTACCTCTTAGCTTTCTTTTTATTAGTATTATACTCTCGCCCTACATACTATAGAAAATCCACAAACTTGTCTATATACTCGTTCACACTTATACTAGCTATCTGTCTCAACTACTCAAACTCTACCCCTTTTAACTCTTTAGAGCTTTCTAGGAAGGCCCAGTTAGTAAATTCTACCACAAACTAAGATTAGGTCATGCTGTTGACCTTATCAACAACATAAGCCTTGTACCATTCTTTTACCTTCTTACATTTTAAGGTAAAGCTAGCCATCTGAATAGCCCTACTGTCACTGGCACCTAACTCATCTACTATCAGTTGACTGCCTTCACATACTCGGAAGGATCATCTCCTTCCTTGTATTTAGGTATGTTTAGCTTCAAGTAATCCATCATCTTTGCCTCACCTCTACCACATGTCCCAGTCTCTTGTATCAAAATTATTAGGGTTACAGGAGGTAGTGGTGGTGTTTGCTCGCCTGTAACTCCCTCTATGGGGTTTTGAATTCCCATGGTAGTTAAAGAGCTATCGAGGTATTGTTGGGGAGGATACATGGGATACGGGTTAAATTGTGAGAAGTAACGCAGGTAGGGCATGAAAGAGGGATATTAGGGGTAGCCTGTAATCCCGGGGTTTCCAAAACTTCCCTGTTATGGATAGCTGTATCCAAACTCCACAATTAGACCCTTGCTAAGGTGGGGATACAAATTTTAACTCGTTTCATACCTTAACAAAATTGTCTTCTCCCACACTTCTCGTACCTGAAGACTCAAGATTTTTATACTATTGTGGAAGACCATGAGAACCCCTTCATACAACTACTAACATTCTAGGTACACTGGAAGTCTCCCTGCTAACCTTAATAGACCTTCTAGGGCCTCTTAACGATTCTCCCTTTCTACATCTACTTGTTCTCTCCTTGGCAATAAAGTTGGCAGATAGTGCTCTAATACCCTTATTCTTGGGTGGGACACTGATTAACCTAGCAGACTATTTTGAACCTCACATTTTCTAAAAGCAAACAAGAAGTGTTGAGCACACATAAAGTTCATGTGGAGTCACATGAACACATAATATATCATCAAACATAGCATACATATAACATTCAACATGTAAAAAATAAGGACTTGACCATGCTAGGCATGTATTTCCTTAATTATGCTAGTGAACGTACTTCTTTTTTATACTTATCCTATCCCTTTACTAGCATCTAGGTCCACTCATCTAACCGAAAACTCTAATACCAACTTTGTAATGACCCAAACCAGGGGCCATTACCAGCGTTAGGGATCGAGTTAGCTTAAGGTTGCTAGAACCCATAGCAAGCCTAAGAACCCATTAAACATAAACATATTCTTATATCTCACACTCCAAGCATACTCCAAACCATTATACCTTAGTTTTCTCATTCATAAATTAACATAAAATTTGTCACACCCTACTCCCCTGTAAGATGCAACATGATCCCGTAGTACATCTAATGAATTACCGTACTTCGCCTACCGATAACCCATTAGATATACTACAAGGGATTTTAAAACAATTTTCGTGAAATTTAAATCATCGGTTAAAATCTGGTATTATAAATTTTTTTTCAAAATTTTTTCAAACAAATCTCATCATAAGGAAACATTTCATTGATTACAAGACTCAAAATTTATAATACAAAATTATTCAAGTAAATGAAATCCCAAATTTACATTTACAATAATTTACATTTAATTACATACCAAAATATTTTATAAGAGTTTTTTTATACAACTGCTCAAATAATTTACATACATATTATTACATGCATACATCAAAACCTATGTACATGGGTATACCTATAATATACCTGGAGCTGATTTGAAAGTGTCTTCAAAGAAATTTACTCACTGCTCTATGCTCTTCTTACCTGCGACAGCATACAAAGCTATCGCTGAGTGGTGAACTCAGTGGTGCACAACTATAATTTAAAACATAGTACAATATACATTGACAAAATTTACAGTAAATAATTTGGAAATCTGAATACTCATCAAATTTCAAAACTCAAAATATTCATTGCCAATAATGTAAATCATTTGTATAAAATGACTTTGATCACGAAATTCAATTTATCAAATCATGACTAACCATTTGAGGTAGTTCCAACAAAATCAATTATACATAAATCATAACTGAAATCATAATTCTTTACTGTTCAAAAACATTCTGTGTCTCAAAACTTATGTTGTATCTCAAAAATCATATTGTATCTCAAAAACCATTCTTTATCTCAAAAATCATTCTTTATCTCACTAACTATGCAAGACTAATCCGAAAGGGCCATATTCGATGTGATTCTAACTCCCTATGGTCGGGGAGGTCGAATCAGATTCTAACTCCCTATGGTCGGGGAGGTCGAATCATAGTGCACAGTACCATCACAATAATGAATCTTCCGCAAGGGCCATAACGATAAAATAAACTTAGATAACCTCAAATCAGAGGAAAATCTAAGCCTGTGCACGTACCATGGTAATCAAAACACAACTAACTCCATTGTCTTCTCAACAAATGAGAGAGATGGGTAATAACCTAGTCAAGCATCTATAGTGAGATATAAAACAATATCACAATCCTTTTAGTGAGCATAAATCACAATATAATTCGATTCAAAGTCAATTTTAATATCCAATAATTTTTATACTCATCACAATTCAAATAATAAATTTGCATTTTTTCATGAAAATTACCATCATAATTCAAAATATGTTCTATCACAATTTTCCAAAACATAATTTATTCAATCCATAACGATGCTTAATACTTGTGGAAATACCATTTCACAAAGCTAAATTCATACATACTATAACAATTTCAATAATCATTGAATTAAATTGAATGCTTGTTAAACATAATACATAAGAAAATATGTCATTTAATCATATGAAATATTCAAAACAAAATCAGTTAAAAACTAGTTGTGCACAAACCTCTGATAACTGTCTCTTGGCTCTGACTCAGTGTTTCCTTCCCTCTCCCTGAGTCTTTGCTAACTGAGAAACACAATTTGAAGTGTTTGATTTAATTAAACCGTTCTCTAACGATAATGTTTGATAAATAATTCACTGAATGCTATTATTTGCTTAATCAACTTAATATATCGACCCTCGATGCGTTTTAGGTAATTTAGGTTTTAACGTTACTAATATGTCACATTCGATAGTCTTTTAGGGTTGGTACATGTTACCAAGTTCATTTCCATGTATCTTGCATTTTCTTGCAATTTGCTGGATTCCGGGATACTAGTTTGACCTAGCCGGACGACCTATTTTCGTCAGTTTTCGGGTTTCGGTCAAAACTAAAAACTTGTAGATCTATGTCTTATTGCACGAGGCGCAAAATTTCAGATCATTCTGAGTTATGTAGACCAAGTTATGGTCATTTTACTATTGCTGGTCAAATTGCACCAAAATTGGTCATTTTAGGTCATTTTAGGTTCAGCCAGTTTCTGGACCCGAACTTGTGCAAGCTTTTTGACTTGCTTATGGTCATTTCTGGGCTTTGGTGTCTTCATAAGACTTGTAGATATGGGTCTTAACTATTCATGGTTAAAATTTCAGGTCAATTGGACCTGTTTGGGGTGAGTTATGGCCTAAATACTAACTGCTGCCCAAATGGTCAATTTTCAGGCCTTACTTGCACTTAATCCGGATTTGGTCATTTTTCAAGCTACCTTGCAAGCAGAATTTTGGCAAGCTTCCTTCATGAAAGTTGGCACATTTTGTGCCTAGTTTCACCTCCAATTGGTCTCATACCAATTGGAGCCACACAATTAAAGTTATAGGCCTAAAACACAAACTGCCTTATTGAAATTCTTGCATACACATCAAGCATCACTTTTAACACTCACCAAACTTAACATTCAAACCAATTCTGATTGTACCACAATCTAAACATAATTTATAACATATTATAGGTCATTTTGGCAGCTTGCAATTACATTCAATGTACACCAACAATTGCAGAATTTGTCCAACTCAATTTACAACAATTCAATCACCAATTCATGCTCATTTACATGTCAAACTTCACACCATCATTCATGCACTCAAACTGCCATAACAACCAACACATTTTAACATCATTATTCCATAAACCAAGCATGAATTCCGGTATTCTTCAAGAGCTAACAAACTGCCACAATGGTACATTTATATTCCATTAATTTCCAAGCTTTAAATTTCATTTCACATTTACATATACTAAGTATACATCACCCAAACAATTTCCTACACAATATACATTTAATCAATCATTTAATTCACCATTTACAAGCAAAAATAAACTGCCTTCAAGGTGTTTCCATGGCTGCCAAAAGGACACATCCCCATTTAAACATCAAACCTTAAAAATCTCTCCATAATTCAAGTACCCATAACCTCCTCACAAACTTTAATGAAGCACTAATAAAAAATACATACTTACCACTTTGGAAACTCTTCAAAACTTCACCAAAACTTGATCTTCTTGCTGCCTATCTACTGCCCATGGTGTGAGGATTAACTTTAATGAAGGGAAGTGGAGAGAAAGAAGCTTGGATCACCCTTGCATGGAGCTCCAAAACCATGCAACAATGGAGTTCTTCCCTTCTCCATTTTTGGCTGAATTTTAAGAAATGAGGAAGATGACAATCTGCTGGTCCATGATGAAGATTAAATGGTCCACTTTAATGAGTTAGTGGAGCACTATTGCAAGTTTAATGTTAATTTATTCAAAAGTTTCAATTTCCCACATTTAACTCCCCATTTTTGCTATTTACATTAGGTACCTCTAAATTAATTTTTCATTGTATTTTCCAAGTGTAATATTATTTATTTTTGATCGACATTTAGGTCAAAAGACAATTCGGGTGTCAAATGACCACAATGCCCCTGTTCGGGTTGCATTCCCGATTTTTCGGTAACACCGAGTTTTGTTCGTTTTCCGATTTCTCACTTTTCTTTGTACTAATTAATTAATTTTTCTTTGATATTTCTAATGATATTTATACTTCAATAAATATTTATTTGAGTTCTAAAAATGTTTTCCAAGGTTCTCCGTGGTCCAGGGCTAGTCAACGGTCCACGCCGTGACTTCCCGGTGCGTTCACCCATCCCTAGGGTTCTCGGCTCGCTTAACTTGGTTACATTTCTTTGCTATTATTTTTCCTTTGTTTTTCTTGTATTTTCTTTTCTTGCATTTCATTATTTTATGTCTCCTCACTCATATCGAAGTGTAGTTCTAGGCATCTTAGCTGTCTGGACAACTCTGATCACCGGAACAGTAGAACGCACTACCGAAAATAGGGGTGTTGCAAAATTGGTTTAAAATTTGAACCTTCACATACATAAAATCTCTAAAGTGAAATTAGTTCATACATACACTTTCACATAAGGAGTTAGCTTACATTTCAACCATTCGTAATTACATCACTTATACTTACAATACAACATCAACACAATAACTATTCCTTTACATATTACATGCTCACTAAACATATAACATACATATGAAAACTCTATAGTTACTTCGACTGCTCAACTGCAAAGAACTCTTCTATTCCTGTACTCTTACACCAAGGGTTAGGGGAAAAGGGTGAGCTTATACAAGCTTAGTGAGTAAACTAATCAATATTAACTAATTATATCATTCATTTCATGCATATGCAGTGCATCATCCAAATGAGTTATTCACATCATAAACATTCCACATAAGATGGATTTGTCACTAGTGATTCCCCAAATTCAATATGCCAGTGATTCCCCAAATTCAATATGCCCAACTCATACAGTGGCTCCTCAGGACTTTCGCTTAATATATCTAATATGCTCGGCTCATATAGAGGCTTCTTAGGACTTTCACTTAAAAGTAGTGCATTAGGGGCTTATTAGGCCTCACTTAATCTTACCACCACGTATCATGATGATCACCTCATAATATAACATATACATAATAAAGGGGGAGCCAGTGGGTCAGCCAAATTCCATCATGCATCGATAACAATTATGCAAAAATGTAACATATTCGTGTTCTATATATATATACCTTAGTAAATAATGAAATGATGCATGTGGATGATCATGAATTACATTTAAAGAATTTACATTTATTAAGGTTAGAGTTACTCACCTCTTATAGCCTATCAACTATCTAACACGGACGGTAGCTAGCCTTGGATCCTTAGCTTCCTGAATCCTTCAAGTTTGGTCCCATAAACATTGGAACCTAAGGAGATATTTGAAGCTCTAGAACTCTATACACATAACAAACATCTATTTTTAGGCCCTTAGGAACCTTAAGATCATGTTTTGGAACCTTAGAACTAAAGGAGAATTATGGCTAGTAGAACCAAGTTCAGCTGCTGAACCCTTAAACATCGGGTGCCCAATTGGGCAGTAGCCACTATGGTTGTTGAAGTTTTAGGCTTCGACTATAGAACCTGGAATTTTTCCATATTCTTTTCCGAGAAACTACATGCTTTGACTTTGGAAAGGTTTTCAGCAATCGAACCTAGGAATTTCTAGAATTCCCAAGTCAAAAACCAACAAAACTTCTCTCCCAAAGTCTCTAAAACATACCACAAAGCTCCAAAACACAATCCTAACATATAAGCGCATTCCTAAGGCCCTAAATAACTTGAATTCATGCTCAAAGCTTACATGAAATCATTAAGAGCTAGGATTTAAACAATCTTCCATTATTACATAAATAAGACATTCTTAGGTTTAATTAAGGAAACTAATCATTCTAGGTCCATAAACACTTAGACTTGACAGAAAGTAAGAACAAAACAACGAAAATCATACTTTCATCCAAAATCTCAACATGTAACTCTTTTCCCCAAAATCAAAAACTTAAACCATGCAAAAATCAAATGCAATTCGATCCCACTCTCTTAGTCATAATTTCATACCAAAACATGTAGGAAATTTCAATTGGAAATAGGAAGAAAATCACCTTTCTCTTATGGAACTAGGTAGAGAGAGATTGGAGGAAATCTTTAAGATCCTTCAAATTCTTGAACTCCCTAATCAATCTAAGACTTCTAGCTTCTTAAAAGATCAAAGTAAAAGAATGTAAGGAGGAAAATTCCTTTTGCATGCAACAAAAGTTGAGAGAGAAGAGAAACTTACTTTTCTTTTTAAATTTAATTGAAATAGGCTATTTATATGCCCACTATTGAGGGGACCTTTGACTGCTTTCACTGGAGTACTTTCTATCCAAATGAGCATTTGAATAGTAAAAAGGACTTCGGCCGCCGAAAGTCCATCCTTTGACTGCCAAATTTCCTTCAACTCAAAACATACTTAAAAACTTTTCTTTAGTCTAAAACCATTAAAAAATTTTCTTTCTTAATACATTTTTAATTAAATCACATACATTTATTTATACATATTCATACACTTTTCACTACCATTCCCTACTTGTGGAATCTTGAATTCCGCCAGAATATTCCCTTGATGATAGAAATTCCAACATTGGAAAATAGTGGGTGTTACAGTTGAATGTTAGTTTATAAAATTTAATATTTGACTCTTGATTCTTGGCTCTAATTTTCAATAATTTGGTATAAGAGCCTAATCTTTGGGACCGTTGATCGGAGTATTACTCATGGTGCTGCTTAAAGTTTTACTCATGTACAATTCAGGACTGTGAAGCTTACTGGTCAAGGACCATGCTTACTTGGTATTATAAGTGAGATTATACCAAGTCACTATAGCAGATTCATCTAGCATTGTGGGTAGCATTAAAAAGTTAGTGTGAACTATAAGTATTAGTGCATGTGCATGTAATCTTATTCACAAGGCCATAATTAGTAGGCCCTTAACGATGGAGCTAGGATAACACCACCCATAGATGATAAGATAAAGAAGCATGGATGATCAAAGTGGGGAAGGCCATATTTGCACTCAGGACCTTTGGAGGATGACTTAAGCACACCAAAAATGCATAGTTACCTAAGGAGATATGGTACATCTAAGCCACTTTATTCATGAAGAGAAATGATGCTCATCTATAATTATTGGAGAATGAACTCTTACCTACCTCACAAAAGGAAATGACACTACGATCATTTTACTAAAAAGTAAAGTCTCTTTGCAATGAAGTTTCTAAATTAGATCTAGAGTCTAAAATTAGTGAAGCAAGAATGAAGAGAATTATTATTCATGGCTTGAGACCAAAATTTAATCCTACTATCACTGCAATACATGGTTGGGCAACCCAACTAATGTTATTAGACTTAGAAAATCTATTAGTTGCATAGGAAATGCTAGATAAGAAAAATATAGGGATCTCCTCAAAGGGGAAGAAGAAGTTTAGCAAAAGATGTAGAGATAGACAAGGGTTGCATATTATTAGGTAGCAAAAAACAAAAAAATCAAGAATAATCAAATGATCAACAATAAGGGAGCTCTCAATTAGGGGGAGCTCAATGAAGTCTTAGAATGGGAGGTCAACAACAAAAGAGCTCTCAATCAGGGGGAGCTCAATGAAGTCTTCAAAGGGGAGGTCAACATCGAAGAAATTATGGATAACGTGATAGAAGCTGCTTCAATTATGGTAAGCCTAGTCACTTTATTTTGGATTTTGGATTAAAGAAATAATATGTTGAAGGGACTTTAGAAACCAATGCATAAAAGAGCAATAAGGAATGGGATTTTCTTACATCCTTTCCTAGTGTAATATTCGATGACACAATTAAAGAGGTAAAAGAGGTGTTACTCATCACTTGCAATGATAAGACAACTGATTCTGACAAAGATTGCATTATAGAGTTTAAAAGCTCCAATCACATGACATGAGACAAAAAGAAGCTTTGCAACATGTTTGAAAATAAAGGTGGATGGCTAGTTATAACAGCTGATAATTCAAAATTGCACATCACAAGTATTGGTAGTACTGTAATCATGCCACACTTTAGTCCTTGTAACACTAAGTTTGTTGTCTAGGATGCCTAGAACCACACTTCAATGAGAGTGAGGAGACATAAAATAATGAAATAAAAGAAAAGAAAGTACAAGAAAAACAAAGGAAAAATGATTGCAAAGAAATGTGATCAAGTTAAACATGGAAACCTAACGATGGGAAAACATTTTTGGGACATAAATAGACCCTTGTTGAAGAATAAATATCATTAGAAATATCAAAGAAAAATTAAATAATTAGTACAAAGAAAAGTGAGAAATAATGCCACCAGGCATTATGGTCATTTTACATCCCGAAGTGTCTTTTGACCTAAATGTCCATTAAAAATAAATAGTATTAAACTTAGAAAATAAAATGAAAAATTAAATTGGTGGTACCTAAAATAAATAGTGGAAATTATGGGTTAAATGTGGAATAAATGAATAATTACTTTATTATATGATTAAGTGACTAAGTGGACCACTAAGGGATTAATTAAATACATAGTGGGACATGTGTACACTTAAAATGCAGCTGAATAAGTCATCTTCCTCATTTGCATTCAAATTCTGAATTGAAGAGTGAAGGAAACTCCATAGCCATTTTTCATGCAAGCTTTCTTAACTCTCCATTTTCAACTCCAACCTCTTAGTGTTCTTCATTAAACTTTGTCTACACATCACAAGGAAGATATTGATACTAATTTTGAGAAGTTTGATGAAGGTTTAGCAAGTTACAATTAAAGGTAAGTTTGCATTTTTGAGAATTTTTTTGTTAAAGTTTATGTTCATGTTATGGGTGTTAGTTTGGTGAAAGAAAATTTTGAGTTTGAAGGGTTATTGTTGTTTTCATTTTGGACAGCCATGAGTCACGTTTTTGATGAGATATTTGTGCATATAATTGATGAGAAATGGTGTTGATCATGATGAATTAGTAACCTAGTAAATTATTTCATGTTTATGTGGTGATTTATGCACTTGGATGGGAAATTGTAAAATGGACGGCACTTTGATGTTGAAGAATGGTTTGTGGCAGCTTGGGGACACTTGAGTAATGGTATATATTGAAGGAAATGTATGCAGAATATTAACCTAGAAGGATTGATGATATGTATGTAGATTGATCTTGTAAAGTGTGTGTAAAATTTGTAATGGTTAGGTGTGTTTGTAATAGTACTTAGAAATTGTAATTGTGAATGATATTGGTGTGTTGAGGCTGATTGGAATCTGCCCAAAATAATGTTAATGTAAAGTAGAAAGTGCTTTTGGTAATGTACCAAAACTGATTTGGTAGGGTATGGAAGTAAACATTGCAAGGTAAATATGTGTTTTGAATGGGGTGTGAAAAGCATATTGAGGGCAGTACACATTTTAGCCTATAACCTTAAATGTGTAACCTCAATTGGTATGAGACCAATTTGAGGTGAAACTAGGCACAAAATGTGCCAACTTTCATTGAGAAACCATGCCAAAATTCTGCTTGCAAGGTGACCAAAAAAAATGACCAATTCGGATTAGGTGCAATTAGGACCTGAAAAATGACCAATTGGGCAGCAGTGAGTGTTTAGGCCATAACTCACTCAAACCAGGTCCAATTGACCTGAAATTTTAACCAAGAATAGTTAAGACCCATACCTACAAGTCTTATGAAGACACCAAAGCCCAGATATGACCATTAGTTAGTCTAACTACTTGCTCAAGTTCGGGTCCTAAAACTGGCCGAACCAGAATTGACCAATTTGACCTAAAATTGACCTAAAATGGTACCATTTGACCAGCAAGAGTGTAATGACCATAACTCGGTCTACTTAACTCGGATTGACCTGAAATTTTGCCCCGCGTGCAATAAGACCTAGATCTACAAGTTTGTAGTTTTGACCGAAACTCGAAAACCGAGGGAACTAGGTCAAACCAGTATCCAATCAATTTGCATTAAAGTGCACTAAACAAGGAAATGACTTTGGTAAAAAACCTAAAACCCTATCGAATGTGACATATTAACGACACTAAAACCTAATTTACCTAAGGTATATTAGGTGATTAAGTGAATAATTGAGTTGCATTATTTACCAAACACCATCGATAGAGTTTAATTTAAACACTTCAAATTGTGTTTCTCGATTAACAAGGACTCAAAAGGGAAAGAAAAGACAAATATCGAGGTTTGTGCTATTTCTTTTGTCATTTTCAATTGAAATGAATTATGACTATTTGTATATTATTGTTTTAAATTGTGTTTGTGCACAACAACTATTTCTCTTGAATTTTTCAATTGAAATAAATATTGACTATTTGTATATTATTGTTTTAAATTGTGGAAATGTGTTTGATGGACACTTATTGATTGAAAAACATTGTGAATGGTTTGAATGAAAAATTGTTTGAATGATATTGATGGATACTTATTGATTGAAAAAAATGGTTTTGTGGAAATTGAAGTGAATTACGAATTGTGTTGCCATTTTGTGAATGAAATTATAACTTTGGAAATTTATTGGATTCTTACGGATCATTTGAATAAAATGTTTGGAATTGTTTTGACTCACAATTGGCATGACACTGATAATATGTTCCTCCTCCATTAATGGGGTGAGTGTGATTATTCCTCCCTCTTTGACTTATTAGTCTGGGGTGAGTATGATTATGTTCCTCCTCTTTGACTTGAGGTGAGTATGGATGAGTTCTCATTATATAGCTAGCTTCCTCCTCATTGATTTCGATTATTGGGGTGAGCATGTCTTGTCGTGGTGTACAACACGGCATATATGGAAAAAATTGTGTCATGGCCTAAATTGTGTTATAGATTGGCAACTTTGTATTCTTGATTATTTGATCGAATTGTGTTATTATGTATTGTGAGATTGTGAAATTGATTTAAACTCTTATTGACATAATTGAATTCAACCATGATCTGACTTATTGAAAATTATTGTGATATTAACAAATGGAGTTTAAATTCTTATTGACATTTATTGTCTTGAATTTAACTATAGTTTTAAGTATCCACTATTGATATGATTTATGAATTGTGATTTAAAATTTGTATTTGGTTAATGTTGGAGACATTGTCTCGTGATAGCTTTGTAGAGAGACAAAGAGATTTTTGGGTATAGTGAGTATACCACATGTGGCATTTTGTAATGTATATTCATGTATATTTTGTTCTTGGTTTTGAGATTGTAAATTTAAGTAAAGTTGTAAAATAATTATGAGTTATTTGGCTTGTAAAAATTGTGTTATATCTTTGTATCTTAGTCTTTGAAAATCACTGTGGATTTGACTTGAGAAATGTGTTGTGTTGATAAAAATGTTGGAGTTGAGATTTGAAAATATGTTGAAGTGCTTTTTTGTCCAAAATACAAATGGCACCTTGCCAAAATTTTTACAGATATTCCAAATAAATCAAATGAGTTAGTTGTTTCACTTGATTCACCAAAGTCTTTCACACTGTAAATAGTGCTCACCGTAAAAGAAGTAAGAAAAGTTTTAAAATCCCTTGTAGTGTATTTAATGGATTATCGGAGTTGGTAATTCATTAGGTATACTACGGGATCATGTTATGCTAGGGTGTGACATGTTTTAGTGGTATCGAGCAAAGTTTTTAAATTCATTTGAATATTCTTTCTTCACAATATCATTGTTTGATACATCATTACATTATAAATATGCACTAACGGGAGGAAATCTCCTTGTGTTATTGGTTTAGGAGATCTAAAATCCTCGCATTGACTATGGAAGAGGGTGATCGCGATCAATCTATTGAATGCCCCATGCCTACATAATGTCAATGTTCCAACAAATGGATGGTAATGTGCCTACTCAAGTCCCTGGTACAACCAATGATAAATTGATGAAGTATGGGAGTTTGAGGAGATCCTCTAGAAGGTGAACAATGGTTAGAGAGGATGGATAGGGTATTCAAGATTTGAGTACTCGGTATCTTGGATGCTTATGATTGGTGGAAAACCATTCCCGATAGAATAACATGGAATGACTTCGAATTCAAAAATATGTCCGATGCTTATGTAGACCAAAAAGAATTCCTAAGTGAGTATGAAAGGGAATTCTCCTAAGCCATTATAAGTCTACTTTCTACCAATAGGAGAGATGTAAGAGGTTTGAAAACAAGTGGTCGGATTCAAACATAACAACTTCGAACTTATTTCTCAAGCACTAGAATTAGAAAGAATTGAACTTGAGAAAAGAAAAAAAGAGGGAAAGTGAGTTCTAGTGGTCGGAAAGAGGAAAAACTTTGGGGATACGACAGAGATAGTAAGAAGTCCGATAGAGATAGATCTTTTGAATGAAACCACCTCGATCCGGATCGACTTTGTGAAACTTGTGGTAAACCACATAGTGGGGTATGTTATAGAGCCGTAGGAGCATGCTTTAATTGTGGAGGGTCATTTTGCTAAGGATTGTGTAAATCGGATCATTTACTACACCAAAGGGATCAACCCAAGTTTTTACCCCAAAGAGTTCACCATCGCTTAGTAGAGGCAAAGGTAGAGGTAGGGGTAGTACACCTAGAAGTCGACTGACTTGTGAATCTGATGCTTCAACGAGTATGAGACTTTTGACATCATTGGTACTTTCTCAATTGAGATATATATATGTATTGTTTGAGAATTTTCATATTTTTACATTAGTGTTAGAACTATATGTGAGGAATAAATTTTGACGCATTAGTGATTAGCCCTTAAGATAAGGATTGTGATAATAAGTGAAATTAGTTTTGAAAGAGTTTATAAAAGTATTTTCTAACACACCATAAATTATAAAGCTAATTAGTGAGCCTACTTAATGTAAGGCAAGAGGACGTAAAAGTAAGATGAATGGAATTGCTCTTGATAAGGGCAATGAGGTAGAAATTGCTAATGGATATTGTAATCGAATAAGATTCGAATATCGGTGAATTCAAAAAGAATAAAAGATAACAAAGTTTGATCTATTGGGATGTATCGTAGTAACTATGCAATGTTCTTGATGTTTATAACTTGAGATTATTGTGTAGAGCTACGTACTAACCGATAGTACACCTAGATGAGAATAGTTGGCATAGTTATGAATTTAATTGTTAGAAATAAGTTTGAAAATCCTACTTAGGGATGTAAAACTCAAAAGTTAAAATATCGAAAGGTTATAGTAAGTAAGTTATAGAACATTGATAAAAAGAGTTATGGAAGTAGAGACTTGAGCAGTTGATTCATATGTAACAAAGAAATATTCGAATGTGAGGAAGACTATGGACTAGAATGGTCGAGGACCAATGCCGATGAATGATTCTAATATGACCTCAAGGGTCATTCAAGAAGGAACGTGAGTGAAATATTAGACAACATAATAGTAAGAGGAGATTGGTGTTATCCAAACAAAGTAAACATTGTATTAGATTGTTAAAAGTCTTACGATCATATAGAAAGGAGAAAATAAACGTATGACTATTGTAAGATGATTTAAAATTAAATTTATTTAAGGGGGAGAATTGTAACACCCTAAGTTGTTGTCTAGGATGCCTAGAACCACACTTCAATGAGAGTGAGGAGACATAAAATAATGAAATAAAAGAAAAGAAAGTACAAGAAAAACAAAGGAAAAATGATTGCAAAGAAATGTGATCAAGTTAAGTAGGAAAACCTAACGATGGGAAAACATTTTTGGGACATAAATAGACCCTTGTTGAAGAATAAATATCATTAGAAATATCAAAGAAAAATTAAATAATTAGTACAAAGAAAAGTGAGAAATCGAAGAAAAATCAGAATGCCACATTATGGTCATTTGACATCCCAAGTGTCTTTTGAACTAAATGTCCATTAAAAATAAATAGTATTAAACTTAGAAAATAAAATGAAAAATTAAATTGTTGGTACCTAAAATAAATAGTGGAAATTATGTTTTAAATGTGGAATAAATGAATAATTACTTTATTATATGATTAAGTGACTAAGTGGACCACTAAGGATTAATTAAATACATAGTGGGACATGTGTACACTTAAAATGCAGCTGAATAAGTCATCTTCCTCATTTGCATTCAAATTGCCGAATTGAAGAGTGAAGGAAACTCCATAGCCATTTTTCATGCAAGCTTTCTTAACTCTCCATTTTCAACTCCAACCTCTTAGTGTTCTTCATTAAACTTTGTCTACACATCACAAGGAAGATATTGATACTAATTTTGAGAAGTTTGATGAAGGTTTAGCAAGTTACAATTAAAGGTAAGTTTGCATTTTTGAGAATTTCTTTGTTAAAGTTTATGTTCATGTTATGGGTGTTAGTTTGGTGAAAGAAAATTTTGAGTTTGAAGGGTTATTGTTGTTTTCATTTTGGACAGCCATGAGTCACGTTTTTGATGAGATATTTGTGCATATAATTGACGAGAAATGGTGTTGATCATGATGAATTAGTAACCTAGTGAATTATTTCATGTTTATGTGGTGATTTATGCACTTGGATGGGAAATTGTAAAATGGACGGCACTTTGATGTTGAAGAATGGTTTGTGGCAGCTTGGGGACACTTGAGTAATGGTATATATTGAAGGAAATGTATGCAGAATATTAACCTAGAAGGATTGATGATATGTATGTAGATTGATCTTGTAAAGTGTGTGTAAAATTTGTAATGGTTAGGTGTGTTTGTAATAGTACTTAGAAATTGTAATTGTGAATGATATTGGTGTGTTGAGGCTGATTGGAATCTGCCCAAAATAATGTTAATGTAAAGTAGAAAGTGCTTTTGGTAATGTACCAAAACTGATTTGGTAGGGTATGGAAGTAAACTTTGCAAGGTAAATATGTGTTTTGAATAGGGTGTGAAAAGCATATTGAGGGCAGTACACATTTTAGCCTATAACCTTAAATGTGTAACCTCAATTGGTATGAGACCAATTTGAGGTGAAACTAGGCACAAAATGTGCCAACTTTCATTGAGAAACCATGCCAAAATTCTGCTTGCAAGGTGACCAAAAAATGACCAATTCGGATTAGGTGCAATTAGGACCTGAAAAATGACCAATTGGGCAGCAGTGAGTGTTTAGGCCATAACTCACTCAAACCAGGTCCAATTGACCTGAAATTTTAACCAAGAATAGTTAAGACCCATACCTACAAGTCTTATGAAGACACCAAAGCCCAGAAATGACCATAAGCAAGTCAAACAACTTGCACAAGTTCGGGTCCAAAAACTGGCCGAACCAGAATTGACCAATTTGACCTAAAATTGACCTAAAATGGTACCATTTGACCAGCAAGAGTGTAATGACCATAACTCGGTCTACTTAACTCGGATTGACCTGAAATTTTGCCCCGCGTGCAATAAGACCTAGATCTACAAGTTTGTAGTTTTGACCGAAACCCGAAAACCGAGGGAACTAGGACGTCCGGCTAGGTCAAACCAGTATCCCGGAATCCAGCAATTTGCATTAAAGTGCACTAAACAAGGAAATGACTTTGGTAAAACGTACCAAACCTAAAACCCTATCGAATGTGACATATTAACGACACTAAAACCTAATTTACCTAAGGTATATTAGGTGATTAAGTGAATAATTGAGTTCAGTGCATTATTTACCAAACACCATCGATAGAGAAACACTTCAAATTGTGTTTTTAACAAGGACTAAAAGGGAAAGAAATGAGACAAATATCGAGAGGTTTGTGGCTATTTCTTTTGAAATTTTCAATTGAAATGAATTATGACTATTTGTATATTATTGTTTTAAATTGTGTTTGTGCACAACAACTATTTCTCTTGAATTTTTCAATTGAAATAAATATTGACTATTTGTATATTATTGTTTTAAATTGTGGAAATGTGTTTGATGGACACTTATTGATTGAAAAACATTGTGAATGGTTTGAACTGTGAAAAATTGTTTGAATGATATTGATGGATACTTATTGATTGAAAAGCAAATGGTTTTGTGGAAATTGAAGTGAATTACGAATTGTGTTGTCATTTTGTGAATGAAATTATAACTTTGAAAATTTATTTGATTATTAAGGATCATTTGAATAAAATGTTTGGAATTGTTTTGACTCACAATTGGCATGACCGATAATATGTTCCTCCTCCATTAATGGGGTGAGTGTGATTATTCCTCCTCTTTGACTTATTAGTCTGGGGTGAGTATGATTATGTTCCTCCCTCTTTGACTTCCCAGTCTGAGGTGAGTATGGATGAGTTCTCATTATATAGCTAGCTTCCTCCCTCATTGATTTCGATTATTGGGGTGAGCATGTCTTGTCGTGGTGTACAACACGGCATATATGGAAAAATTGTGTCATGGCCTAAATTGTGTTATAGATTGGCAACACTGTATTCTTGATTATTTGATCGAATTGTGTTATTATGTATTGTGAGATTGTGAAATTGATTTAAACTCTTATTGACATATATTGAATTCAACCATGATCTGACTTATTGAAAATTATTGTGATATTAACAAATGGAGTTTAAATTCTTATTGACATTTATTGTCTTGAATTTAACTATGGTTTTAAGTATCCACTATTGATATGATTTATGAATTGTGATTTAAAATTTATATTTGGTAAATGTTGTACCATGAGACATTGTCTCGTGATAGCTTTATGCTAGTATCGCCAGAGATTTTTGGGTATAGTGAGTATACCACATGTGGCATTTGTAATGTATATTCACTGTATGTATATTTTGTTATTGGTTTTGTTGTAAATTTAAGTTAAAGTTGTAAAATAATTATGAGTTATTTGGCTTGTAAAAATTGTGTTATATCTTTGTATCTTAGTCTTTGAAAATCACGTGGATTTGACTTGAGAAATGTGTTGTGTTGATAAAAATGTTGGAGTTGAGATTTGAAAATATGTTGAAGTGCTTTTTTTGTCCAAAATACAAATGGCACCTTGCCAAAATTTTATATTCCAAATAAATCAAATGAGTTAGTTGTTTCACTTCAGTTCACCAAAGTCTTTCACACCTGTAAATAGTGCTCACCACTGTAAAAGAAGTAAGAAAAGTTTTTAAAATCCCTTGTAGTGTATTTAATGGATTATCAGTAGACGGAGTTGGTAATTCGTTAGGTATACTACGGGATCATGTTATGCCTTACAGAGGGGTAGGGTGTGACAGTCCTAATCAAGTGTAGTTAAAGAAAGTCCTTCATGTATTAGGTACAAAGAAGAATTTATTATCAAATTCACCATTGACATCTTTTGGAAATTATGTGGTGTTTGGGTCAGACGATGTTAAGGCATTTATAAGCTTGTTAATATGCAGCAAGCCTATTATGGAAGGACGAAGATTAGAATTTATTTAAGTAATTCATACTGAGTCAACATATGTGGATAATATAAAGAAGAATGAGATAGTTGGCCTGTGGCATGTCTGGTTCAGGTCTTCCTCAATGGGAAATCCATGGTGATATTATCTGCATAGAATGTTAGTATAGTAAAGCTCATCAATTATCATATAATGAGTCAGGTAAAAGGCAAAAGAACCCTTAGAGCTCGTCCACTTAAACATGTTCAACTGAGTTAAAAACCCTTTTGTTAGTGGGATACAATACATGGTGATTTTCATTGATAATACTTGAGCTACGTCTGGGCATTCTTTATAAAAAAAAAAGTCTAAAACTTCAATCAAATTTAAGGAATTCAAGGAAAAGATTGAAAATAAAGTTGAAAAAAAAAAATAGATGCCATCATAATAATAATGGTTGAGAGTATATGTTAAATGAGTTCACAGAGTATCTAAAAGAACAAAATATACAGCATCAATTGACTTGTTCAAGGACTTTGCAATATAATGGAGTTATATAAAGACTTAACATCTTGTGGAGATCTGTCAAAGCATGTTACATTCTAAGAACATACCTAGCCTTTTCTTTGTAAAGTCTGTAATTCTAAAATTGAGGTTTCATTAGTTATGAATTATGTTCTGGGAAGGAAATATATTGCATATATGCTAATAGATTAGCTTTTTTTTCACCCAAATTATTGCCTAAACTATTTTGGATTAAATTTTTTTGATTTCTTCTTCATTTTTTTTTCTTCCAAAATGCATTCTAATAAAATACTAGAAGGATGCCCACAAGTTGTTGTGGCCGAAAGGACATGTAAAAGGTTAAGCCTTATATCTTTTATATTGCTAAAGAAGGAGGAGATAGGTGCAGTTGTAGTAACTCAAGAAAATTATTATATATAGTATAGATATATAGTTGGAATATAAGTATAGACAAACTCAATAGGCTCAATTATTGATGATGGTCTAAAATCCTAAAGGTATTTCAAAAGCACCAAACAATGCCTTCACCTTACTCTTTCGGCTCTCAGCAACTTATTTGTCATCTCCTTAATCATGTCATTCTAAAAATTTTGCTCCACTTCCTTTTCTTCAACATCTTAAGGTGTGTTTAGTAAAAGGTTAAAAAATTAATGATTAAATATTACCCTTATAAGTTTTAACCTTTAAGAAGGCTAATTATTAACCTAGACCACCAAGGTTAACATTTAACCTTCCAAGAAGGCATAAATATTAATGAGGTAAAAAGTTAACCTATTCTCTTTTAAATATCTAAACAATATTAATGAGGTTAAAAGTTATAACGGTAACAATTACCCCTATTAACCTAGTACCAAACACACCCTTAGAATTTTAGAACAACCTTATCATTTTCAGAATTCAACATTGATGTCGCTTCCATCAACATGACTTTTTGTATTCTTAAAGGTACTTTCTATAGTCTCAATTTTACCAATTTGGCTGTCACTAAAATGTTTTCACCTAAGTTTGAGTCTCCTTGGATAACTAATCACAGGGTAAAGCTCAAGCACTTTTCCTTTACTAAAGGTTACCTTGCCAAAACAGATGTTCAATAAAGAGTTATAGCATTAATACATGTTATAGCATATTTTAGCAAAGCATGTTATTGAAATATAATAGGGATTAGACTAAATTAATACCTCATTACAATTTTTTTTAAATATTAACCAATAAAATATAAATTAATGACAAAGATCATTTTTCTATTACTATGTATAAAAAGACTAATATTTCAGAAATAAACATTTTCATAACAATTATCTATAAGAGGTCAAACAACTTTTAATGCAAAATTCATCTAGGATCTCCTAAATTATTGAAATATGATAAGGATTAGATTAAACTAATATATCATTCAAATCGTTGTGTGAAAAATCATGGAATCAATTATTAAAATTTAATTGATGATTACATATTAATCTGATTACATTAAGCTAAATAAATGAGTAGAGTTGAAGGACCTTATGAAGGAGCGGAAGCATGTTGATTAGTTCATTAGAGCATTGAATTTTAAAATTTTTCTTCTAGGGTTACATGCATCATGCCACATCTCTTATGTGCCTAATTAGTTTCAATGCTCAATTGCATATTAAAACACTTTTAATATATATTAGGATCTATGTTTGCCATTCAAGATTGTGAATTAACAAATTAATTCATTTAAACCCTAGTTTAAAGAGGAGTTTGAGTACTAAACTCTTTGATGCACTATGTATGTAACTGACACCTTTAGAAAGCACTTAGGACCCCAAGTGTTGTCCCTCTACCTTGTCCACACCAAGATCACCAATGGGCAGCCCCCAATTTGCTTTTCAAGCCTTTGCTAACCAATTATAAATTAGGTTTTTGCCTTTAGAGAGGTAGTATGTATGTGTAGGACACTAGAAACAATTTCTAGCAATTTTAATTCAAAGGATTTTGGGCAATTCTCTTTGAATTGATGAGACAAGATGAAGAGGAGAGGGAGAGAGGTGTGCCGCCACACTTAAGAGAAAATAAGAGTGTATGATGTTTCATCTTTTCTTTTTCCTTTTATATAATTAGGTCATTAAGTCACTTAAACCCTATGCCACATGTCACCACCTCATTGCATCTTATTTTTTAATTGACTCAATCACATTAAGCCAAGTGTCAAAGCTAGACTTAATCTTGACTTTGATCATCTTACATGATAGGAAGACCAATGGCAAGCTTATATGATGCCATGTGTCACCATCTCATGGTGCCACATGTCACCATGTGAAATGACCAAATTACCCTGATGTTGTAATTTTGAGTTCTCAATCCAAAATCATTATTTCTCCTCTTTTAATCAATTTATATCAAATATAAATTAATTAATTAATCTCCATTAATTAATTTCTCATAATTAAATTCATATTTAAACACTTTAAATATAAATTTAACTTATAATATACATCCAATAACCTAGATTTGGTTTCAAGCCATGCTAGAGACTTTGCAATCTTATTGCAAACCAAACCTATTTAATTAATCAATTAAACTCTTTAATTAATTAATTAATTAATTAAATCACATTTAACTTGGTGATTAACTTGTGTATGTGTATGACTCACTAGGCTTATCACTAATTGGCAATGAGATATGATATTAACTCTTAATATCATCAGAACTCTTTCTTACCATGAATGATTTCTCTAAATCATTTTAGGCATCTCATAGACCATGGTTGACACCTAGCATAGCGTGCCATGGCCACCCAATCAGTAATAAGGAATACCTTAAATGAACCTTTAATCATATATTACCATGCACTAGAATCTCTCTGTTACAAAATTCCAATTCGAGCTGGAGTCATGGTTTATGTCAAACCCCATTTGCTATGAATATTATGTTCTCTTTTAATTCCAGTTCTTGATTAATTAGATTTTCTTGTTAGAAACTCTTTTCTGACTAAATCTGTCTGTCCTGGCCAGGAACTTGAAACATCAAGAACAATTAAATGAGCTTAGAATTTTATCTCTATTTACTTAGCGTAACAAATTCCATCTTGATCAAAACCTATCTCCATATATAACTAGTAGGAGCCAACATATGCCTATGTACCCATACACAGTATAAGTATGAAAGTAGTATCAAGCTCAAACCACCTATATACAAGATAACTGTGTTATCTTAGGTCTAAAGATTATATGCACTGATATGATATATGACAATGCATTAACAAGAGTAAACTCCATGTGCTTGTTATATGTGTCACTAGTTCAGCCTACTTATCATGTATAAGTGCCTATCATGTTTGTTATATGGCATGAGACTCACCATTCCACCTTATTTATATCTCATATAAATACCTTGGGAACAAACATGAATACAATCTTTCTAGATAAGTCATGTCCTGTGTGAAGTATCCTCGATTGTGAACTAATTTATGATACTTTGTGCTAGAAATACTATCACTCATATCCTTAACAACTTAAGAATGGAATTTTTAACAAAATATCAATGGACCTTTTCTATTACACATAAATATATTATGTAAATGGAAAAGTGAAATTGCCTTTTATTAATAAAATATGTATAAGATTCATACTAAATGATATGCTCTAGGGCATACTACTAACACCTTATATGACCATTTGTTCCAAGTCAAGTCTATTTGCCCTTTGTCTAGGCCATGTAGAATAACCCTTGGATTCTTATTTGCCCATTCTTAAAATGGGTACCACTATTCTGCTATAAAAAAATAGTATAAAAACATCACTTCTTGAATTTCTTTCAAGAATCATATAGAGAATGAGATAGAGAATTTATTAAGTGGTAATCCAGCACCTATACTCAGTAGTGAAATTCTATTTCTTCCAAAATTTAGCTTTACTAGTCTTAAAAATGTGAATCGCCTATTTTGCCTACTTTGATGAGCAGATCCTATCAATATGATACAACATAATAAAGAAATTGATATTTGCATAATCATTTTTGTTATGGCATAATAAAGTTTTTAATTTAAAAATTTTAATGAAAATCTCTCCCTTTACAAAAACATTCAATGCATGGCCTACCAATGCTACTATAATATTGAGAAATTTGCCTTCATGTTGAAATAATTTGGATGACCTTATAGTGAGATTGAAAAATCATATAATAAATTTGATTTTTATTTCATTATAGATTTTGATCATTCAAAGCTTGAAAATTGGAAACATATCATTTCTATCATTAGCATCATCTACCATATAATTCAAATAAATAACATTACATGTATTGATATGCATCTACAGAAAAAAAATCCACAGAGAAATCAAGCCCATAACTATGGACTTCCACCCATAAACTACATTACAATTCAACAAAATAAATCACAAAAAAAAGAGAGGGAGGGAGAGACGAATATCATATAGCAATAGATGTAATGCCAACATAAAATTTCTCAAGGGGTTAAAGCTAAAGTAGTAATTTTTTTCTTTATTTCCATCAGTTCTTGTTTTATCCATAATATAGATATTTTTAACTCATAAATTGATAATATATTAGCATAAAAAAGAAATAAGAAAAAATAAAATTTAAAATAATTTTATCCAATTACAGGCCAGTTAACCATAAAAATATTCTAAGATAATAATAGAAACTCATTATATTAATAAACCATATAATGTGCTTAACAATTAAAATTGATTTTAAAAGTGATTAATTATGCTTTTTGTTCAATGTTTCTCATGAAATTTGTCACAAAATGTTTATAGAATGTGTTCTTTAAATTATTATACAATGATTAATAATTAATATCAAATAATAACGTACATCACCTGAAATTTTCATCTCTCCAATACATGCATCAAAAGAGGGGATAGATGCTAATGTTGTAGCTTTATCAAGGCTATTGTCTTTTATGTTAATATAATAAAACTACAAATAAATAAAAGTGGAAAAAAAAAAGAGGAAGTAATAAAGTACTTTGCAAATGTATTGGCTAATAAATTTGCTACAATGAATTAGTTCATTACAATTAAGAAGTTGTGACCAGCACTGCTTGAACAACATCTTCCATGTTGTACTGAAGTCACCACTTCTATTAAAAAAAAGCCAACACTACACTTAGAATGGTGTTTCTTATAACTTTTAATTTTAAAAGATAAATAAATAAATAACCAAACACTTGATTGGGCATCTTCAATTCTGTCACACCCTAATCCTCTATAAGGCATAACATGATCTCGTAGTATACCTAATGAATTACCAACTCCGTCTACTGATAACCCATTAAATACATTACAAGAGATTTTAAAACAATTTTTTTACTTTTTGAAAGTGGTGAGCTTTTATAGCTGGTGTTAAAAACATTTACTTGAAGTTTAAAGACTAGTTAAAATTTTTGTCCATTTTTATTTTTCTGCAATTTTTGGAAAAATTTCGGTAGAGTGCCGACTGTATTTGAGAAAACAAAAAATTTTACCTGTAGAAAACACTTCCAAATATATCACTTCAACCACCAATTTCAACTCAACACAATTTCTCCAACTCCATAATCCAAAATAATTCTCAATTCAATTGTTTTCAAAAATAATACTAAAAAACTTCATTCATATTTCATTAAAGAAAAATCAATGATATTCATCAACCCAAAATTTACATTAGAAAATCCAAAATAATATTATTACAAAATCTATACAACTGCTTATGACCAGTTTATACATGCACATACATTTACATACACCAAAATAAACATTACAATCAGGGTAAAAAATTATACCCGACAAAGTCTCATGGATGTAGCTCCGAGATCTTCAGTAGCTCACTCTGCTGCTCCACTAGTCTCTCTATCTACGATAACGATAAACAGTCATCACTGAGTACTATGACTCAATAGTACACAACATACTAAAATAACATTTTATGCATAATTCAAATCACATTTATTCAAATATAGTACTGAAAATGAAAAGTGGATACAAAAGACAATTTATAATTTTAGTCAAAATAGTCTCATTTCGAAGTCTCAAAATAATTTTCGTAAAAACACACAGTTATATCACACCATTCAAAATAATATTCATCTCAATAGCCGGAGGCTTATAAGAAATCACAAGGCTAGCTAGTTCAATTTACGGGTACCCATTCAATTTCTTCCTCTACTGGCACACACCTCAACACTTCAGCTAAACAGGGAATCAAAATTCAAAACTAATTTCTCCCACTAGTCATGCTAGTGAGGCATTCAAATATATGGTCATGACACTGTGGTTTCAAAACTATCTTAATAATTTAACAAACATTTACTAACAATTAAATCACATATCATCAAATTTCCAACAATGTAGATCAAAAGCATAGTGTACATTTCAATCACTATTTTGCAATATAAATAAATCACAATTCATTTCATGTACTTTGCAAAGAGAAATTTAAAGAACATTTTATGTTGTGCAAAAACCTTATGCGAGTCACCTCTTGGCCTTGACTCGATGCCTTGGGTTCTTTCCCGGTATTCCTTTCGACTGAAACACACAATTTTACAGTGTTTCAGTATCACAATTTATCATAAGTCCAAAAATAAATTCAAATACATTTATATTTAGCTTTAATACGCTTAACTTGACATTCTTTAAAATTTGTATTTCGGGGTTACTATTTATGACACTATTCAAGTTAAATTGTTGACTTTCTCATGCTTAATAGGTATGGAAATTTTAATTTCACCCACATACCACATTTTGGTTACCTAATTTTTTGGTTTTGGTTGTTTCCTCAAATTTTAAGTATTTTAGGTAAAATTTCCAAATTTCAGATTTGGTGCCCTATTTTGCACTATTCCATTGGTCAAGTTGCTGTTGAAATTTGGCTAAGTTTTCTTCATGGAAGTTGTTCCTTATTGTCTTAAATTTATTTCTCTTTTTGAATCACTCCATTTGGAGTTTTTTAGCCCAAGTTATGACTATTTGAATGGGGCTAGCCGGATTTGGTGTTACCCAGAATTCTAGGCATTTTTTGGATATTGGCTGTTTTTGGTGTGCTGACTGCAGGTGAGTTTTTGGATAGGTTATGGTCAAATTTGGGTTTGTTTTCTTCATGAAAGTTGTAGGGCTATGTCTCAACTTTCCATTGATATAAGATTCAGGTCATTTGGACCTTCCTAGACCAAGTTATGATCATTTAAGTAACTACTGTTCATTTGGTCATTTTTATACAGGGCAACGTGCCCTAATCCGAATTTGGCCTAATTGTTCACTAAGTTATGGTCATTTTCTGGGCATGATTCCAAAATGAAAAATTATTCATTTTGTGTCTAGTTCCATTCCCAATTGGCCTCACACCAATTAGGTTGGTAATTTTCAGTTTTGGTCCCTGAAAGAGACCTAGGTCAAGCTGTTTGCATACTAACCCTAACCAATCCGAATTGAAACTTGGTTTTAGCAATTCACACACACCACAAATGGTCAAAATTGACCATTTCTCAACTCTAGTAAGGTCAATGGCATTAATTGACCAATTCTCAACTTTTTTTCTAATTTTTCACATGCTCAAAACTCTAATTACATAAAGTTCAAATCTAATACATTCAAAGTGCACATTCAATGTCTACATGCTTCATTCAACCTAAACAACCAATTAAACACATCAAAATCATTCATTTCAAAACCTAACCTAAGACTGGCCAAAATTCTCTTTTGGTCCACCAATAATTATTTTCTTTTGATTTTAAGTTAAGATCTAAGCTACTTACACTAAAAACATAAGTATTAAACATAAAATTTCAATTTAACTCACTAACCTTAAACTTTGAAGTTCAATCTTCACTTTTTTCCTTTTTTTTTTCTTTTCTTTCCTTCTTCTAAAGCTTTTTCAAGTTGATCTAACAATTTTTTATGGATTAGTTTGGGGTCAAAGTAGGTTTAAATGGTTGGAACCAAGCTTAAACTCAAGCTTTCATAGTGTAACAATGGTGGTTTAAGAGAGAGGAGGGCGGCCGAAACACTTGGGGAAGAAGGTCTGATTTTTTTTTTCTTTTTCGTGTATTTTTAAGTCTTTAAAAAATGCTTTTGACTTGGTCCATTTATGTAGGAAAATTAAAATTGTATTTTGACATCATTCATGATGTCATCCAATGATGTAAGCATGATGTAAATAAAGTTTTCTTTTCCTTTTTCTTTTGCATTTATTTTTTCATTAGTTTTTTAATTTAATTCTCGATTCCGAAATTTTCTTTTCTCTGATTTTATTGGACAGTTAGGTCAGGAGTCGGCTCTAGGGGTGAATTGACCAAATTGCCCCTCACTGGTTCAATCCAGTTTGTAAGTTATTCGATATTTCTTCTGGATCCCTGACCTAATTATTTGACCTGCTTAACAACTCTTTTTCATGATTTTCTCTTTTCCACTGTGTTCACAATAGTCCTAAGGACCTCGGCATCATATTTTCCGCTTCAAAATTTGTGTTTAGACTGATCTCATAGTCATTTCCCGAGAAGGTCACCCATCGCTGTGACTCCCGGCTCATTTAACTTTTTATGTTTTGTTGTTCTTCTTTATACTTAACTATTTGGCAATTACTAATTATTTGTATTTAGGGCTTATCTAGGTGTCTTAGATGTGGTTCTAATTCTCTTAATTGTCTGGACCGATATTGGTCACCGAAATAGTGAACTGCACCAAGCAATGTAAATAGGGGTATTACAATTCTCCCCCCCTTAAAATAAATTTCGTCTCAAAATTTTACTTGGTATCAGTCTCTGAACAGCTGTGGTTGCTGTCTCCTCATGTCCTCCTCTCATTCCCAAGTAGCCTCCTGGCCTGAATGATGGTTCCACAGCACTTTACTAACAGTATCTGCTTGTTCCGTAGCTGCTTCACCTCATAAGCCAGAATCTCTATGGGTTCTTCCTCATATGTGAGGTCTGGATTCACTTCAATTTCCTCCACTAGTAGTACATGAGATGGGTCTGATCGTACCTCTTCAACATAGACACATGGAAGACATTATGTATCTTCTCTAACTCTGGAGGTAGTGCCAAATGATATGCCAAAGGACCCACTCTCTTTAGAACCTCATATAGCCCAATGAAACGAGGACTCAGTTTCCCCTTTCTATCGAATCTCATAATTTTCTTCCAAGGGGAAACCTTAAGGAATACTTTGTCACCCACTGCATATTCAATATCCCTTCTCTTCATATCAATATAGGACTTCTGACAGTCTGATGCAGCTTTGAGTCGATCTCTAACCAATCTGATTTTCTCTTCAGTCTGTTGAACAATTTTTGGCCCAATCATTTTTCTTTCACCCACGTCATCCCAACACAATGGGGTTCTACATTTTCTGCCATACAAAGCTTCATATGGAGGCATCCCAATGCTTGATTGGTATCTGTTGTTATACGTAAACTCAATCAGAGGCAAGTGTGTATCCCAACTGCCCTCAAACTCAATCACACAAGCCCGTAACATGTCCTCCAAGATCTGAATTACTCTCTCAGACTGGCCATTTGTCTGTGGGTGGAATGCCGTGCTAAAGTTCATTCTAGTTCCTAGGCTCTCTGAAGACTACCCCAGAATCTAGAAGTGAACCTAGGATCTCTGTCTGATACGATGGATATTGGCACTCCATGCAGTCTTACTATCTTATCAATGTACAACTTGGCCAATCTTTCTAAATTGTAGTCCATTCAGACAGGCAGAAAATGAACAGACTTGGTTAGTCTGTCAACAATGACCCATACTGCATCATGGCTCTTCTGTGTCCTCGGAAGTCCCATCACAAAATCCATTGTTAATCTCTCCCAATTCCATTTCGATACTAGTAATGGATGTAACAAACTAGCTGGTACTTGATGCTCTGCCTTTACTTGCTGACAAGTTAGGCATTTGGAAAGAAATTTTGCTACATCTCTTTTCATACCCATCCACCAGTAATATTCTTTCAGCCCTCTGTACATTTTAGTGCCACCAGGGTGCATAGCAAAAGGAGACTCATGTGCTTCCTTCAAAATAATCTGTCTCAAGTCAACGTCATTAGGAGTGCACATTCTGCCTTGGTGTAGCAATAGGCCATCATCTCTCACCGAGAACTCAGGTTTCTTGCCCTGTCTGACTTCTTCTAATAGCTTCTAATACTTCTGATCATCCTGTGCAGCTATTCTGATCTGATCAATCAACACTGGCTGTACATGCCATGCAACTACTGTCTGCCCCTCATCATTAATCTCT
Source organism: Hevea brasiliensis (assembly GCF_030052815.1). NCBI lineage: Eukaryota > Viridiplantae > Streptophyta > Magnoliopsida > Malpighiales > Euphorbiaceae > Hevea > Hevea brasiliensis. The sequence goes on from NC_079495.1 coordinate 114,310,374, forward strand.
AAGTTGGCATGCAATACTCTCAACTCATGTACTATAGACAAGGGAGAAACCCGTATACTTACCATAGTCTTACGACTTAAGGCGTCAGCCACCACATTAGCTTTCCATGGCTGATAGTCTATCAAACAATCATAGTCTTTTATCAACTCTAACCATCTCCTCTGTCTCAAATTCAACTCCTTCGGAGTGCCCAGATACTTCAAACTCTTATGATCTGTGTAGATGTAGCACTTCTCCCCATACAAATAATGTCTCCAATCTTAAGAGCGAACACAATAGCTGTAAGCTCCAAGTCATGTGTCGAATAGTTTCTCTCATGCGGTTTCAGCTGGCATGATGCATATGCAATGACATTTTGCTCTTGCATCAGTACACATCCTAACCCATTATGAGAAGCATCACTGTAAACTGTGTATTCTTTACCCGAGGTAGGTAAAGTCAGGACCGGAGCTTTAGTCAAACATTTCTTCAACTCATCAAAACTCTGTTGGCATTTATTCATCCACTGAAATTTCACATCTTTTCGAAGTAATTTGGTTAATGGAGATGCCAACATGGAGAACCCCTTCACAAATCGGTGGTGTATCCAGCTAAACCCAAAAAACTACGAATCTTAGTGATATTTCTGGGTGGCTTCCAATTAAGGACAACTTCTATCTTACTTGGATCTACCTTGATGCCCTCTACCGATACTATGTATCCCAAGAAGGATATTTTTTCAATCAAAATTCACACTTTGACAATTTGGCGTATAGCTATTTCTCCCTCAAAGTCTACAGTACAATCAGCAGATGTCTATCATGCTCCTCTGCACTCCTCGAGTAGACTAATATATCATCTATGAATACCACAACAAACTGGTCGAGGTTTGGTCTGAAGATAGTATTCATCAGATCCATAAAAGCAGCTGGAGCATTAGTTAACCCAAATGGCATGACCAAGAACTCATAATGGCCATAGCGGGTTCTAAAGGCATTTTTAGGGATACTCTGCTCTTGTACTTTCAGCTGATAATAACCTGATCTCAGGTCAATTTTGGAGAACACAGCTGCACCCCTCAACTGATCAAACAAATCATCAATGCGGGGTAATGGATATCTATTATTTATTGTCACCTTATTCAACTGCCAGTAGTCAATACATAAGCAGAGAGTACCATCTTTCTTCTTAACAAACAATACTGGCGCTCCCCAAGGAGACACACTAGGGCAGATAAAGCCCTTGTCAAGCAGCTCTTGCAATTGCACTTTCAATTCTTTCAATTCTTCTGGTGCCATTATATATGGTGTTATGGAAATTGGGTCCACACCAGGTATAACATCAATCTCAAACTGCACCTCTCTTTTCGGAGGTAATCCTGGCAACTCATCAGGGAACATATCCGAAAAGTCACATATAGTAGGGATGTCTTTCAATACTGGACTCCCCATTTGGGTGTCTATCACATATGCCAAGTATGCTTTACACCCCTTTCGGATCATCCTTCTGGCTAGTGCAGCTGAAATAATGTTTGATGGCAGTAACTGCCTCTCCCCATGTATTACCACATCACCGTATAGAGGGAGACCAAAAGTGACTATCTTCAGTCTATAATCAATCATGACGTGATGCCTGGCTAACCAATCCATGCCCAAGATGATATCATAATCTCTGAAGGGCATTTCAATCAAATCTGACAGAAAAACATGTCCTTGGATCACCAAAGGACAATGTCTATAGATTCTATTGACCCGAACCTCTTGTCCTAATGGACTAGTTACTAGCACTTCAAAATCCATTTTGGCACATGGAACAGTAAGAGAACTAACTATGCTAGCACTAACATACGAATGGGTTGAACCCGAATCAAACAACACAAAGACATCCTGATCAGAGATAGAGAAAGTACCGGTTACAATATCAGAAGTCTTAGCCTCTTCTTGCTGTCTCATAGTGTAAACTCTGGCTGGAGCACTCTCTTGTGCTGATTGGCTAACGGTACCCTGACTGGAAAAAGCATTGCCTCTACCTCTGCCTCTTTCTCTGTTAACCGGTTGTGAACCTCTGGTAGCAGAACTCTAAATAGACCCTTCTCTAGTAGTAGGAGCTAGCCCAAATCTATGGGCACTGGTACAATCCTTAGCGAGATGGCCCATGCCGCCACAGTTAAAGCAAGCTCATGTAGCCCAATAGCATTCTCCCCTATGAGTCTTGCCACATGTCTCACAGGGGAGGGGATGATATGAACCCCTAATCGACCTAGGGGTCTAGAATGAACCTTCCACCTCTGCCAGATCCCCTAAATTTCTTTATTTTTCCAGTATTGGCACTGGAACTTTGCTCAACTGATTTTTTAGCTTTTTCTTTCTCTGATGTCTCAATCTTCTCAGATTTCTCTTTCATTAGTGTCGCTTTTAATTCAATTCTTTCTACTTTCAGTGCTTGAGACATTAGTTTAGAGAAGTTGTTGTATTTAAAACCGACCTCTTGTACTTTCAAACTAGGCTTCAAGCCGGTTTCAAACCTCTTGCACCTTTCTCTGCTAGTAGATAGGAGATTCCCAGCATAGTGGCTTAAGTGGGAGAACTCCCTCTCATACTCTGCCACTGATCTGTTGCCTTATTTCAGACTCAAAAATTCTTGCAATTTCTGATCTACATATGCATCTGGGACATATTTCTATATGAACTCTCTGATGAAGTCGTCCCAGGTCAATACTAGTGGTTCCATCAAGCTGTGGGGGATGGTCTTCCACCAGTCATATGTATCCCCTTGCAGCAAAGACACTGAATATTCGAACTTCAATTCATCCGAGCAGTGTAGTTTCCTGAATACTCTGTCCATTCTCTCCAGCCACTGCTCTACCTCTAAAGGGTCTTAAATTCGCCCCATATTTCAACGACTTATCATGAGGTTGCACCACGAGTGCAGGATGGAGCTTGAACAGGCATACTCCCAGCCATCTATTGAAACATTAAAGCCATTTGCTGGGCAAACTATGCCGGAAACTGTGGCATTTGTGGGGCTGGTGCCACTGACCCACTAAAGTTTTGGAGAGCTGGGGCTTCCCCTTGGGCCTTAGCCTCTACCGACTACTAAACAGAGCGATCCCCTTCTTCCATTTCAGTTTGGAGTTAGGATATCTCTTGAACAATTAACACAAGGAGATTTCCCTCCGTTAGTTCATATTTATGATGTAATGCACTGTATGTAACAAATAAGGACATTAAGCAGTTGTACTTATCAAAGAAAAGACACAAATTCACAAGTCAAAACATACTTCAAAAATTTCACTCTGATACCACTAAAACATGTCACACCCTACCCCTCAGTAAGGCATAACATGATCCCGTATTATACCTAATGAATTACCAACTCCGTCTACTGATAACCCATTAAATACACTACAAGAGATTTTAAAACAATTTTCTTACTTTTTGAAAGTGGTGAGCTTTTATAGTAGGTATTAAAAACATTTACTTGAAATTTAAAAACTAGTTAAAATTTTTGTCCATTTTTATTTTTTCCCAATTTTTGAAAAAATTTCGGCAGAGTGCCGACTGTATTTGAAAAAAAAAAATTACCTGTAGAAAAGACTTCCAAATATATCACTTCAACCACCAATTTCAACTCAACACAATTTCTCCAACTCCATAATCCAAAACAATTCTCAATTCAATTATCTTAAAAAATAATACCAAATAACTTCATTCATATTTCATTAAAGAAAAATCAATGATATTCATCAACCCAAAATTTACATTAGAAAATCCAAAATAATATTATTACAAAATCTATACAACTGCTCATGACTAGTTTATACATGTACATATATTTACATACACCAAAATAAACATTACAATCAGGGTATAAAATTATACCCGACAAAATCTCGAGGATGTAGCTCTGAGATCCTCAGCAGCTCACTCTATTGCTCCACTAGTCTCTTTATCTGTAATAGCAATAAATAGCTATCGCTGAGTACTATGACTCAGTGGTGCACAACATACTAAAATAATATTTTATGCATAATTCAAATCACATTTATTCAAATATAGTACTGAAAATGAAAAGTGGATACAAAAGACAATTTATAATTTTAGTCAAAACAGTCTCATTTCGGAAGTCTCAAAACAATTTTCATAAAAACACACTATTATATCATGCTATTTAGAACAATATTCATCTCAACAGCCGGAGACTTATGAGAAATCACAAGGCTAGCTAGCTCAATCTATGGGTACCCATTCAATTTCTTCCTCTATTGGCACACACCTTAACACTTCAGCCAGAGAGGGAATCAAAATTCAAAACTAATTTCTCCCACTAGTCATGCTAGTGAGGCATTCAAATATATAGTCATGACACTGTGGTTTCAAAACTATCTTAACAATTTACCTAACATTTACTAACAATTAAATCACATATCATCAAATTTCCAACAATTTAGATTAAAAGCATAGTGTACATTTCAATCACTATTTTGCAATATAAATAAATCATAATTCATTTCATGTACTTTGCAAAGAGAAATTTAAAGAACATTTTATGTTGTGCACAAACCTTATGCGAGTCGCCTCTTGGCCTTGAATAGACGCCTCAGGTTCTTTTCCGATATTCTTTTTGACTGAAACACATAATTTTACAGTGTTTCAATATCACAATTTATCATAAGTCCAAAAATAAATTCAAATATATTTATATCTAGCTTTAATATGCTTAACTTGATGTTCTTTAATATTTGTATTTCGGGGTTACTATTCATGATATTATTCAAGTGAAATTGTTGACTTTCTCATGCTTAATAGGTATGGGATTTTTAATTTCACCCACATACCACATTTTGGTTACCTAATTTGTTGGTTTTGGTTATTTTCTCAAATTTTAAGTCTTTTAGGTGAAATTTCCAAATTTCAGATTTGGTGCCTTGTTTTGCACTATTCCATTGGTCAAGTTGCTGTTGAAATTTGGCTAAGTTTTCTTCATAGAAGTTGTTCCTTATTGTCTTAACTTTATTTCTATTTTTGAATCACTCAATTTGGAGTTTTTTAGTCCAAGTTATGACTCTTTGAATGGGGCTAGCAGGATTTGATGTTATGTAGAATTCTGGGTATTTTCTGGATATTGGTAGTTTTTGGTGTGCTGACTGTAGGTGAGTTTTTGGATAGGTTATGGTCGAAATGTGGGTTTGTTTTCCTCATGAAAGTTGTAGGGCTATGTTTCAGCTTTCCATCAGTATAAGATTCAGGTCATTTGGACCTTGCTAGCCCAAGTTATGGTCATTTAAGTAACTACTGTTTATTTGGTCATTTTTGTACAGGGCAATGTGCCCTGATATGGATTTGGCCTAATTGTTCACTAAGTTATGGTCATTTTCTTGGCATGATTCCTGAATGCAAAATGGTCCATTTTGTGTCTAGTTTCATTCTCAATTAGCCTCACACTAATTGGGTTAGTAAATTTTCAGTATTGGTCCTTGAAAGGGACCTAGGTCAAGCTGTCAGCATACTAACCCTAACCAATCCGAATTGAAACTTGGTTCTAGCAATTCACACACACCACAAATGGTCACAATTGACCATTTCTCAACTCAAGTAAGGTCAATGGCATTAATTGACCAATTCGCAACTTTTTTCTAATTTTTCACATGCTCAAAACCCTAATTACATAAAGTTCAAATCTAATGCATTCAAAGTACACATTCAATGTCTACATGCTTCATTCAACCTAAACAACCAATTAAACACATCAAAATCAATCATTTCAAACCCTAACCTAAGGCTGGCCAAAATTCTCTTTTGGTCCCCCAACAATTGTTTTCTTTTAATTTTAAGTTAAGATCTAAGCTACTTACATGAAAAACATAAGTATTAAACATAAATTTTCAATTTAACTCACTAACCTTAAACTTTGAAGTTCAATCTTCACTTTCTTCCTTTTTTTTTTTTTCTCTGTTCTTTCCTTCTTCTAAAGCTTTCTAAAGTTGATCTAACAAGTTTTTATGAATTAGTTTGGGGTCAAAGTAGGTTTAAATGGTTGGAACCAAGCTTAAACTTAAGCTTTCATGGTGTAACAATGGTAGTTTAAGAGAGAGAGGAGGCCGGCCAAAACACTTGGGGAAGAAAGTCTGATTTTTTTTTTCTTTTTTGTGTATTTTTAAGTATTTAAAAATGCTTTTAACTTGGTCCATTTAGGTAGAAAAATTAAAATTGTATTTTGACATCATTCATGATGTCATCCAATGATGTAAGCATGATGTGAATAAAGTTTTCTTTTCATTTTTTTTATTTTTTTTTCATTAGTTTTTTAATTTAATTCTCGATTCTGAAATTTTATTTTCTCTGATTTTATTAGACAGTTAGGTCCGGAGTCAGCTCTAGGGGTGAATTGACCAAATTGCCCCTCGCTGGTTCAATTCGATTTGTAAGTTATTCGATATTTCTTCCGGATCCCTGACCTAATTATTTGACATGCTTAACAACTCTTTTTCGTGATTTTCTCTTTTCCACTATGTTCACAATAGTCCTAAGGACTGCGGCGTCACATTTTTCGGTTCGAAATTTGAGTTTAGACTGACCTCGCAGTCATTTCCCGAGAAGGTCACCCATCGCTGTGACTCCCGGCTCATTTAACTTTTTGTGCTTTGTTTTTCTTCTTTATACTTAACTATTTGAAAATTTCTAATTATTTGTATTCAGGGCTTATCTAGGTGTCTTAGATGTGGTTCTAATTCTCTTAATTATCCGGACCGACACTAGTCACCGGAACAGTGAAATGTACCAGGCTATGCAAATAGGGGTATTACAAATTCATCTAATAATGTACTTTTACAAATGCATTGGCTAATACATTTGCTACAGTGAATTAATTCATTACGATTAAGAAGTTGTGACTAGCACTGCTTGAACAACATCTTCCATATTGTACTGAAGTCACCACTTCTATTAAAAAAAAAAAACAACACTACACTCAGAATGGTGTTTCTTATAACTTTTAATTTTACAAGATAAATAAATAAATAAACACTTGATTGGGTATCTTTAATTCATCCAATAATGTACTTTTGCAAATGTGTTTGCCAATATATCTGTTGCCAGTGAATTATTACATTATGGTCAAGAAGTTGTGACTAGTGCTACTTGAACAACATCTTCCATGTTGCATTGAAGTCACCACTTCTATGTATTAAAAAAAAAAAAAAACACTACTCTTAGAATGGTGTTGCTTATAACTTTTCATTTTAAAAGATACATAAATAAATAAACAAACACTTGATTGAGTTTCTTTAATACATCCAATAATATACATTTGCATATGTGTTTGCCAATACATGTGCTGCTAGTGAATTTGTTCATTATGGCCAAGAAGTTGTAACTAGCGCTGCTTGAACAACATCTTCCATGTTGTACTGAATCACCACTTCTATTTAAAAAAAAAAAGGCAACACCACTCTTAAAATGGTGTTGCTTATAACATTTCATTTTAAAAATGAATAAATAAATAAATAACACTTAATTGGATATTTTCATACGGGGCCTACTCCTTTCTGTTGGAACAGTTATTGTAAGATACTTAAAGGATAAAGATCCACTTTGGTATTATTTACATGCAACTAATGGTTAATTAAAGAAGAGTCTAGTTACTAATGATTCTAAAACTCAACAATCAAGTCAAAATAATATTAAACCAAGTAGCACAATGGAAGTTGGACAATATGGTTTGATTTTGCATACTAATAACCACTATTTTCAATCAAAAACTAAATTGAGGTGAACTCAAACTGATCTAATGATAATGGTAAAAAAGGAACAGCAAAATACCTCAAAATTTTCAATTATATAACAATGACACCATATTTAGCATAAGTAAGAAAAAATTGAGAGCCAATAATTTGACACTAATCAATAAATGTCCACCATAAATTCTTACAAACAATAAAATAAAGATCAAATTATGCCAATACTCATATTACATGATTATTGTGATGAAGTTGTGAGAATTAGATAAATCAACAAATGTCTGCCATAAAATTCATATAAAAAATCAAATGACGATCAAATTATGCCAATGCTCATATTGAGTAATCTTTTTGATGAAGTTGCGAGAATTAGATAAATTTTTACCAAGATTTCTTGATATTACCAACCAAAATTGATTAGTCATTTTTCTCCCTTTTTTCTGCTGGTTGATAAATGACCATTTAATAGTAAATATCAATAGAATTATCGCCACACATCATGCCTTAATCTAGTTTCCAACCACATTTGCAAATATGTGAATTGACTTATATGCCACATGCTATATATCGTCTTGCCAAATAAATTTTTATTTAGTAAGTGTGTAGTTGTTCAACTTTTACCTACTAAATCTAAATAGCCAAAATTAAGCCTTAATGGTAAGTCAAACCTATATTCATCCCCCTTTTGTCAAGCTTTTATTCAAAAAGCTAAGAAGAAAGGAGTGAAGGAGAAGGGCGAGGGAGGAGGGGGGGGGGGTTGGGAGGGAGAAAGTAGGTTTAGGAAATGAAGGAATTCTATTTGTGCGATTCCACAAGTATACGGGTCGTATCAAGTAATAGAGTGATAAGTAAAGTATCGTTCCCACGAGGATTTACCGTTTGAGTACCAAACTATGAATGAAGCGATTATTTGGGCTAATAATTGATGAATAAATGGTAAATATAAATGAGCAAAGTAAATTGATGAATCTAATTAGAATGAGTAAAGAGCAAGCAAATAAATTCTAAATCTAAATGCAATTGAACTAAATTAATAACGGATAATTTAAATCAAAGTCTAATTATGATAAAAATGATTCCAAAGTTAGGGGTTTATGCATAAATTAATTGGGATTTGTCCTGGGTATTCCAATTTTAAGGGAAAATAGAGTTTAAAATGATTAATTCTAAATTCCTTTAATATCTTTTTCAAGTAAACTAAAGTGTGTTCTAAAGTAACCAAACCTACTTTCGTATGATATTTGATTACTTTAAAACCCACTAAGTTTTGTAACCAATTATTAATTCCTCTTAAAACCCTAGTTTATTTCAAAATCTAGGTAATTTTAAGTTTCAATCCTTGATTATCTATTAATGACCTTCAACTTTTAGTCCTTCAATCAAAGATTAACACAATAATCAATTGGTACCAACATTAGGCAAGTAAATCAAGCACACAAGGAAGGAATCAAAACTCATATTTATATAAAATATAGAAATAACCAGTCCAAATCTATAAATTAATCTAAAACATATTTCCCAACTCTGAAATCCAAAGAGTTTACTCACTTATGTTGGTATTTACAAGAGAAATTGTTGGAAAAGTAAAGAAAAACATGATAAGAGGACTAAAAATAGAAAAACCCAGGTAGAAAAATCCAAAACTCTGATTTTTGGAGCTTTCAGAGATGGTTGCAGCGGCTCCTCTTCCTCAGAATTAATGGCGTCCTCCTCCCTTTCTCTCTCTGTAATTTTTCTTTCCTTTTTGTTTCTTATTGTTTTCTCTTGTGGCAAAAACTAGAAAATGATCCTTTTATATGGTCCCAAAAGTTGCCCTAAAAATAGATGAGAGCCAAGGAGTGGATAAGAAATGAGGTGTAGAAATATCTAAGTCAGTAGAGTTATTCACGTTTTGGACAGTCTCCTTAGGATACAACTTACCCTAAGCAACTTCTTCAACAATTTTCGGCTTGTAATTGCACTGTCTGCTTAAGGTTAAGCAGACCCTCAGCAAATCTCGGCAGGTTTGGAATAAAATGAGTTTTTATGCTCATGCTTGACTTTCAGCTTGACCTGTGTTGCACCTTAAGCACTGCTGCTTACGCTAAGTAGGATCTCAAGCAATTTTCGGCAGGTTTTGGGATGAAAGCTTGAATGTGTAGGATTTAAGCTGTGCTCGACTTGCGGCTTAAGGTTAAGCAATATGACATACCCTGAGTAGCATCATAAGCAAAGTCTCAAGCAAATTTCGGCTAACTTAATCTTTTAGGGCTTGATTTCTTCAACTTTCCTCTATGCTTAGGGAACTCTAAATTCTTCAAATCACTTCCTAATGAACTTATTGACCCTCAATTTGCCACAAAAACCTATAAAAGATAACAAAATTACAAAAATCAAATATAAAATAACTAAAATTAACAAATAAGCTAAAATAAAGCTAAAAATATAAAATATACTAAAATATATTGGCAAAATGGATGCAAAACTATCCTAAAATGCCTATATGAAATAAGTGCCACAAATTCCTCCAAACTCAAACCTTTACTTATCCTTAAGCAAATTAAAAATAGTTAATGTAATTGGGGTAGCTTCCCTTAAATTCATGAAAACTACTTATCCAAGTTCTCAAGCTTACTTTTAGCCACCAACAAACCATATACCTACTTTCAAGGTACAAAGAATTTAATCCTTACCAAAGTTATCACTGCTTAGCCTTGGGTCAATTATCCATATCATCAAGCCCAAACCAATCAATCACAAAGAATAATTATGCCTAAATAGACTCTAAAGCAATCCATAAACTAAAGTGTCTCAAATAATGATGGAAGTAAATGAATGGATGAATGATATCCCAATCCCATCGGCAATTCTCCTATTCCAATCCCCACTAATGTAGCAAAACACCATCAAAAAGGACTTTTAAGAATTATAACGGGGCTAAGGGGGTGATAATGTGGCTCATAAGGAAATGATAAAGGTAGCAAAGCATGAGAATAATCAAATTATTAAAATATCAAGACACACAACTTTTTTTTTTTTAATCAAAAGGGAGAAAGAACTTTAAAACTATTCACTAATGCTAGCACATAATTTTGAAGCTTTTGGAGGGACTACATAAATAACATTGACTTTGAATTATAATTATCCCTTTTAATTTATCCCCAAACTCATTTCTTTGTGTACTTGGGTAGTGAATTACTTTACATACCACAATTGAATTTGCTAGTATTTTTACTTTAATCACTTCTCCCAACTAATTATTATATATTTTCTTCTTTTTCTTTTTTTTTTATATTTTTTTATTTTTTTTTCTTTTTTTTTTTAATTTTATTATTATTTTTTTAAATGTATTTATCACTCAAAGAATTATTCTCATGAAGGGTAGGTAAGTGTTTGGGTTTATGGCTAGGCAGTAATGTGAGTTCCAAAAAAATGAAAGGGATTAATGTAGGCTCAAATTAGTTCCAGAGGGAAATTTTAAAGTGAGGTTAGCTAAGGCTAAAATGGGGGTTTAAAATTCAAAGAATGCCTAGATCATTTCTTTCTCAAGTGCATGTTATGATTTCACCTTGAAAGGTTTAAAAGAATTATTCTAGAATTGGTGAGACATCAATTAACTACTTTTTACCCTAGAGTTTTCTCTAGGCACTTAAACTCAACGCAATTGATTGGGTGGCCCTTGGCTAAGAAGATATAAACTAAGGCAAGATTCTTATAACCTTGCACCTATCCAGAACTTTCATTCCATCAAACCCTTCTAAAAGTAAGCTCAGTTGCTCTTCAAAGCAATTCTCAATCCTCTAAGGATAAGGAAAAATTTTATTTTTATGATATGCATGATCCTAAAATTAATGCATAAATCAAATTAAAACTAAGTATAATCCATATGAAAACTATATGCAGGTGTATGTGTACAAGTATAAGCATATGTGGTATATGTATAAGTGTGTGGATTATCTATCTTATAACGTTGCACCTATCCAGAACTTTCAATCCATCAAACCCTTTTAAAAGTAAGCTCAATTGCTCTTCAAAGCAATTCTCAATCCTCGAAGGATAAGGTAAACTTTTATTTTTATGATGTGCATAATCCTAAAATTAATGCATAAATCAAATTAAAACTAAGTGTAATCTATATGAAAACTATATGCAGGTGTATGTGTATAAGTATAGACATATGTATGGTATATGTATAAGTGTGTGGATTATCTATATATGAATGAATGAAATGCAATAAATGAATGAATGAAATTTAAAAAAAAAAAATTAAAAATTTTGCAAAAAATTTTGCCCTCACCCCCAAACTCAAATGAGATATTGTCCTCAATGTCTAAAATGAATGCAAAGATGGACAAAATTGTGTGAACTAATCAATTAATGAAATATATACAATTGAGGATTAAACCAATATAAGCTCAAGAATTCCAAAATTAATCTCAAAATGATATTAACAATGAAGCTTTAGAGAGAAAAATATGAAAAAGTATCCCAAATGTATGAATTTATACTGCTTAAGAAATTGCTTAAGATGTTGCTTAACCTGTTGCTTAGGGTTAAGCAAGCATTGGTAACATACCATAAGCATAAATAGTAGAAGAGTAAGCTGTTAACTCATAATGATGTTAAACATATGCAGCTCAAAGTAAACTGTGCAACTCATCAATATCAACAAAATTAGGACTGAATAAAAGATAAAGTAAAAAAATAATGTCTAAGAATATGAAAAAGTGTAATGAAATAAGATCTAACAGTTAAATCAAGAATTAAACAAAAAAAAAACATTAATAAAATAACTATATTCATATCAGAAGATAAAATATAATAAACTAAAATAAAGGAAATGAATGCAAATATAATCATAAAAACTAATTACCAAAGTATTGCAACTATTACTAAAGTTTGAAGATTAAAATAAACAGATTACAAAATAAACCTAAAACAGAAACTAAAATTGAATTGAAGAACTAAAACTAGTACTAAACTACTGTTGCTGTTCAGGCTCTACTGTCAAGGCTTTACTGTTATTCAATCTGCTGCTGGTAGGTCTACTGGTGGCATAAAGGATTTTGCTAGGGTAAGCACAAAATTACTTAAGGTTAAGCATGACTTGTATAGGATAGCTGCTTAGGTTAAGCATGTAGCAATTATTGAACTAAAGATTCTAGTGTTGCTTAGGGTCTGCACAAATTTGCTTAGGGTTAAGCAGGATTTGCATAGGGTACAGCTTAGGGTACGCAATATCATCAGCAAATTTCAGTAGATTTTGGGAAAAATTGTAATTTCACTTACCAAAAACAATCCAAAAGCTATGGAATGCTATCATGACCCTAAGCAATTATCAAATACACATAAACACCAGAAAATTTAAGAATTTAAGCTCATCATCTCTCAAAAACTTATCAAGCATGATATAAATATGTGGGAATTGAAAGACAAATAGCTCAAATTAGGCATAAATTGTAGATTAGCCTTACAAACTTAATGAAATGGACTTATTCCTAAGCTTATACCCAAAATACATTTTCAGCAGTATTTGAGACAAATTCCAAGCATTTGAGACAAATTCCAAGCATTCAAAAATTACAGAAAAGACATAGAAATTGACTTCTTAAGCAATATGAACAGTAGCATGAATAGTAACATAAACAGTAACTTAAACAAAATTATGCAAATTCTAACAAACTACAAAAACTATATATACACCAAAAGGTAAAACTCAACAAACACTATTTTTGCACTTCATTAAAGCCCACATCAATCCTAAATATCAAAATTGATCCTCATTCTATTAGTAGTATGCCCTAAAGCATATCATTTAGTATGTATCTTGTACATATTTTATTAATAAAAGGCAATTTCACTTTTTTTATTACATAATGTATTTATGCGTAATAGAAAAGGTCCATTGATATTTTGTTAGAAATTCTATTCTTAAGTTGTTAAGAATATGAGTGATAATATTTCTAGCACAAAGTATCATAAATTGGTTTACAATCGAGGATACTTCACACAGGACATGACTTATCCAAAAAGATTGTAATCATGTTTGTTCCCAATGTATTTATATGAGATACAAATAAGATGGAGTGGTGAGTCTCATGCCACATAACAAACATGATAGGCACTTATACATGATAAGTAGGCCAAACCAGTGACGCATATGACAAGCACATGGAGTTTACTCTTGTCAATGCATTGTCATATATCACATCAATGCATATAATCTTTAGACCTGAGATAACATAGTTATCTTATATATAGGTGGTTTGAGTTTGATACTGCTTTCATACTTGTACTGTGTATAGGTATATGGGCATGTGTTGGCTCCTACTAGTTATATATGGAGATAGGTGTTGATCAAGATGGAATCTGTTACCCTAAGTAAATAGGGATAAAATCCTATATTCATTTAATTATTCTTGATGTTTCAAGTTCCTGGCTAGGACAAACAGATTTAGTCAAAAAAGAGTTTCTGACAAGAAAATCTAATTAATCAAGAACTGAAATTAAAAGAGAATATAATGTTCACAGCAAATGGGGTTTGACATTAACCATGACTTTAGCTCGAATTGGGATTTTATAACAGAGAGATTCTAGTGCATAATAACATATGATTAAAGGTTCATTTAAGGTATTCTTTATTACTGATTGGGTGGCCATGGCACGCTATGCTAGGTGTCAACCATGGTCTATGAGATGCCTAAAATAATTTAGAGAAATCATTCATGGTAAGAAAGAGTTATGATGATATTAAGATTTTATATCATATCTCATTGCCAATTAGTGATGAGCCTAGTAAGTCATGCACATATACAAGTTAATCACCAAGTAAAATGTGATTTAATTGATTAATTAAAGAGTTTAATTGATTAATTAAATAGGTTTGGTTTACAATGAGATTGTAAAGTCCCTAGCATGGCTTGAAACTAAATCTAGATTATTAGATGTACAGTATAAGTTAAATTTATATTTAAAGTGTTTAAATATAAATTTAATTGTGAGAAATTAATTAATGGAGATTAATTAATTAATTTATATTTGATATAAATTGATTAGAAGATGAGAAATAATGATTTTAGGTTGAAAACTCAAAATTAAAACATAAGGGTAATTTTGTCATTTCACATGGTGACATGTGGCACCATGAGATGGTGGCACATGGCACCATATAAGTTTACCATTTGTCTTCCTATCATGCAAGGTGATCAAAGTCAAGATTAAGTCTAGCTTTGACACTTGGCTTAATGTGATTAAGTCAATTAAAAATAAGATGCAATGTGGTGGTGACATGTGGCAAAGGGTTTAAGTGATTATTTGACCTAATTATAAAAGGGAGAAGAAAAGAAGAAACAAAAAACTCTCTCTTGTCTCTCAAAGGTGGCGGCACTCTCTCCCATCTCCTCTTCTTGCTTTCTTCATCAATTCAAAGAGAAATCATTCATTCCCTTTGAATTAAAATTGCTAGGAATTGTTTCTAGTGTCCTATATACACATATAACATCTCTAAAAGCAAAACCCCAAATTATAATTGGTTGGCAAGGCTTGAGAAGCAAAATTGGGGGCTGCCCATTGGTGATCTTGGTGTGGACAAGCTAGAGGGACAACACTTGGGGTCCTAGGAGCTTCCTAAAGGTGTCAATTGCATCCATAGTGCATCAAAGAGGTTAGTGTCCAAATTCCTCTTTCAAATTATGGTTTAATAGAATTAATTTGTTCATTCACAATCTTTAATGGCAAATAAAGATCCTAATACATATTAAAAGTGTTTTAATATGTAATTGAGCATTGAAATTAATTAGGCACATAAGAGATGTGGCATGATGCATGAAACCATAGAAGAAAAATTTTGAAATTCAATGCCTCAATGCACTAATTACCATGCTTCTGCTCCTTCACATTCAAGTTGCATTTCACAAAATTTACACAAGACACACCTTTAAACATGTGCTATCAAATAGATTTTCTATATCAACAATTCAACACAAGTTTAAAAGTGTTACTGTTCACAGGGACTAGATAAATGCAGAATTTGCTTTTTACTTGTTCCTCTCAATTCTTCTCTTTTTGCTACAAGTCTCAATTTGCCCAATCTTTATGAATGACCTACAAAAGATAAACAAATGTCACCCTTGAGTTTAATGAGGGTAAAAATGAAAATGAAATGAAATAGAAAATCAATAAACTGTAAAAGGATACGCTTGGGTTGCTTCCCAAGAAGCACTTGTTTAAGGTCTTAGCTTGACCACTTCAGATATGTTAATCAGAAAGTGGCTTCCTTCCATAATAATTGTCATATAATATGGCATATGGGTCTTGATGTAAAGGGCCCTTAAGATTGGCTAGATTTGAAGCAAATTTGCATGTAGCATGAACAACACTTGGAGTTGAATCACATGCTTGGGTTGAAGAAAGCTTTAGCTCATGGAGGATATAAAATGATGAAGGAGGTATCCATGAGAGAAAAGGGTCTTTCTGGTGGTGTATGTGAACGATCCATCAATGAACTCAGGTTGATGGTTTTATCAATTTCCTCAACCACCAACTACATTTCTGACTCATTTCCATATAAGCCCTCGTCTAATGACCCTCCAAGGATAAAAGAGTTGTTTTCTTCAGCTTCAAGTTCTATTTTTTCTTCAAGTAACTCATTTTCTTGTGGAAACTCTATTGGTAACTCATATTCAAGAGATTTTTCTTTTTCTAATTGAGACTCCACTTCTTCTACAAATTCAAATTCCCATGAAGCATTGTCATAGCTTAACCCATTATCCCCACCTTGATTATTTAGCTCCTCCTTATAAAGTCCATTCATCATCTTGATTGATAGTTCATTTTTCTTCATTGATGTCTCGAGATCATCCAATTTAGCTACCATCTCTTTAAGTTTTATTCCTTGATCTTCTTGAATCTTCAATAATTAGTTAAATAGATTTTCAAATTTATCTTCTTCCTCTTCATGTTCCACTCCTTTCTCTTCTTCAAACTCAAATGGTTGGTGTGAAATATTGGGTTGGTTGTCGTATGCAGGATATTGGTGACTCCAGCCCTACAGTGAAGGGTCCCAATGCCATTGGTAATCAAAATGTGCCATGTCATTCAACAAGTGAATGACATCTTCATGACCACTTTGAAGAACATGATCATCAGTTGCCCAAGCTCCATAATCTACCCAATTTCTTGTCACTTCATCCAAACCATCATAGAAACAAAGAATAAGAGATTGATTTGAAAGGTTGTGGTTGGAAAATCTCTCTACCATATCATTAAATCTTCCCCAAGTAGCATAAAAGGGTTCCAAGTGCAGTTGAGCAAAACTTGTGAAGACTTGTACATGAAACATTTTGAAATAACTAACAAGATAAGAAAATGGAAACAAAATTAGAAATATAAAAGAAAATTTCAAAAAGAAAAACACAAAGTAAATAAATAATAAAAGAAAATTAAAAAGGAAATGTCTAAATTAGCCAAACAACCAAATCATCTAATATCAAATAATAATTCCCTGGCAACGGCGTCAAAAACTTTTTTGCGCAATTCTGCAAGTATATGGGTCGTATCAAGTAATGGAGTGATAAGTAAAGTATTGTTCCTACAAGGATTTTCCGTTTGAGTACCAAACTATGAATGAAGCTATTATTTGGGTTAATGATTGATGAATAAATGGTAAATACAAATGAGCAAAGTAAATTGATGAATCTAATTGGAATGGGTAAAGAGCAAGCAAATAAATTTTAAATCTAGATGCAATTAAACTAAATTAATAATGGGTAATTTAAATCAAAGTCTAATTATGATAAAAATGATTTCAGAGTTGGGGGTTTATGCATAAATTAATTGGGATTTGTCTTGGGTATTCCAATTTTAAGGGAAAATAGAGTTTGAAGGTGATTGATTTTAAATTCCTTTGATATCTTTTTCAAGTAAACCAAAGTATGTTCTAAAATAACCAAACCTAGTTTCGTATGATATTTGATTACTTTAAAACTCATTAAGTTTTGTAACCAATCATTAATTCCTCTTAAAACCCTAGTTTATTTCTAAATCTAGGTAATTTAAGTTCCAATCCTTGATTATCTACTAGTAACCTTCACCTTTCGGTCCTTCAATCAAAGATTAACATAATACCCAATGGGTACCAACATTAGGCAAGTAAATCAAGCACACAAGGAAGGAATCAAAACTCATATTTATATAAAATATGGAAATAACCAGTCTAAATCCACAAATTAATCTAAAACATATTTCCTAACTCTGAAATCCAGAGAGTTTACTCACTCATGTTGGTATTTACAAGAGAAATTGATGGAAAAGTAAAGAAAAACATGATAAGAGGACTAAAAATAGAAAAACCCAGGTAGAAGAACCCAAAACTCTGATTTTTGGAGCTTCCAGAGATGGTTGCAACAGCTCTTTTTTCTCGGAATTAATGGCGTCCTCCTCCCTTTCTCTCTCTGTAATTTTTCTTTCCATTTTGTTTCTTATTGTTTCCTCTTGTGGCAAAAACTAGAAAATGATCCTTTTATATGGTCCCAAAAGTTGCCCTAAAAATAGATGAGAGCCAAGGAGTGGATAAGAAATGAGGTGTAGAAAAATCCAAGTCAGTAGAGTTATTCATGTTTTGGACAGTCTGCTTAGGGTACTGCTTACCCTAAGCAACTTTTTCAGCAATTTTCGGCCTGTGGTTGCACTATCTGCTTAAGGTTAAGCAGACTCTCAGCAAATCTTGGCAGGTTTGGAATAAAATGAGTTTTTCTGCTCATGCTTGACTTTCAGCTTGACCTGTGTTGCACCTTAAGCACTGTTTTTTACTCTAAGCAGGATCTCAAGCAATTCTCGGCAGGTTTTGGGATGAATGCTTGAATGTGTAGGATTTAAGCTGTGCTCGACTTGCGACTTAAGGTTAAGCAATATGACATACTCTGAGCAGCATCATAAGCAAAGTCTTAAGTAAATTTTGGCTAACTTGATCTTTCAAGGCTTGATTTCTTCAACTTTCCTCTGTGCTTAGGGAACTCTAAATTTCTTCAAATCACTTCCTAATGCACTCATTGACCCTCAATTCGCCATAAAAACCTTTAAAAAAAATAACAAAATTACAAAAATCAAATATAAAGTAAATAAAGTTAATAAATATGGTAAAATTTAAAAACATAAAATATACTAAAATATAAGGGCAAAATGGATGCAAAACTACCCTAAAATGCCTATATGAAATGAGTGCAACAAATTCTATGTTAACTTATAGCCTAGAATGTCATGCTAATTGAACATCCAATATATTCTTTGAAAAATTTCTAACTGTGCTTTCCATTTAAGGAAGATAGAAAAACATATGATCATAATTCATTAAATATAAAAGATTGTCAGTAAGCAACAAAAGAGAATTGTACACTATTTCTTTATCAAAATTTTAGAAAGTCTTCCAAGTTGAAAATTATTTAATGTTCCAAATGCTCTATCACGATGGATGGGAAAACCATAATTGAGTATATTAGTTTGCTTTAACAACTCCAAATGTGCTTCTTGTGAAACTTCAATCTTTGCATATTTGCATCTCTCTCTTCCTATTAACTAGAAGTTTCTTTCAATTGTGATTAAAATATAGTGAAAGGAGAGTAATTGTATGAACATTCAACTTGGAAAAGAATTGACTAATTCCCATAAATTTCTGTAACTTTGTTAATAGAAAAAGAATATAAGATTAACATCCACCTACCAATTTATCAATCCATAAAAAAATCTACCTACAAAGTTTTTTTTTTCTTATAAAATAATTTCATCTATTAACGTGGTTGGGATAAGTGCATTAGATCATGAAATGTAGTTGATCTAATGGGCTATGATCAACTTGCAGAAGCTAGTATGTACATCGCTGATGTTTAATCTAGTCTTTTACCATATCAATGCAAATAAGGTTACACAAAATTATTTCAACATATTCTAAAGGTTAAATCAAAACTTTCATGGATAACACAAAATGATTTTAATGAATTCTAAAAATGAAAACAGAATGTTCATGGGAAACACAAAATGATTTCGACAATTCCAAAATCTGAAAATTTTCCAAAATAGAGTGAATATCAACAAATTAAACTTCATAAATAAAAAATAAAATCCTAGCAAATGGGCAGAGTGAGTGAATATTAAAAATTAAATATCATAAAAAAACAAATGAATAAAAAGCATAAAATTAATACTTATAACAAAGAAATTAAGAAGAAGAAATACATAACATACTCAATCTTGATGAAACAAAAGCAAAAACCCAATCATAGATAAACAAAACAAACACATGATGAGAGAAGGAGTAAAATAGCAAACAGAAATTAAAATAATTTACAATCATACAAAACAATTATAAAAAATTGCCAAAATTGTACTAAAAGTGTCGTGGTCCAACATTATTACAATAAAAGCATAATTGAAAACAAGAATAACTTTACTATTAGGAATCAAATCATGTTTACTCAAAATTGAAAAATGGAAGAAATTAATCGTATTTGCAAATGGAAAAGAAGAGGAAATTCATTATTACTTATCAAATCAAGGAGAAGAAATTTAGAGAAGCAAAGGGGTAGAAGAAGATGCTTTCTCAACTAGACATAAATCAAATTATGATAGAAGAAGAAAGAAAAGAGAAAAAAAAAATCATGATAGAAGAGGAAAGGAAAAAAAAAAAAAAAACAAAATGGCAAGCATTCAGGTGAAATAATGTTGTTTGACATCCTATGCATGTAAAATGAAAATGGGGAAGGGTTTTGAATGTGAGAAGGCAAAAATAATACACACACACACACACACATAGAGATAAATATGGCGTCATTAAAGGGATGAATAGGAAGGAACAAATGAGCTTGACAAAGGGAAAAAGGACATTAATTTGGAGAGATTAACAAAACTACTACTGAAATTGGCATCATTCCTCACAACAATGATTTTTTCTATGGATTTAAATATTATTACATGTATGTTTCAAGAAAATGGGGCCAAATTATAATATATTTGCATATGTATATATTGTGCATCACAGAAGTGTGCTAACTATAAAGAAATAAAACAAAATAACCATAATAATAAAATTTATGTGGTTTACCCTCTCAATATAAGGTTACAGTCATAAACATGCCATCTCCCACTATTAATAAAAAATTAACAATTACAAGCTCAAAATTAACTACCCATCATCCTAATTATACTTAAAAGAGTGCTCATTATATAACTGCTTACAGTAAATACATTAGTTAGTCCTTCTTAATCTCTTTTGGATATAATCTAATATATTTACTACTTTAAATATATTATACATTACAAAGGGTGTCTTCAATTATATATGTAAGAGCCCCTTCACCAATAGACAAGAATTTCTTCCTCTTGAATTTTATGCCCTTTCTGCACCTTAGACCAAAGCTTTTTTCCCTCCATGGGACTGCAATGGACAATAGTCTCTTCCTTTTGGACTATGCCCTTTCTTCACTTTAGGCAAAAGCCTTTCCCTCCATGAGACTGCAATGGATAAGAGTCCTTCATCAATGGGAAAAGCCAAATAACCTCTCAACAATACTCCTATTTATAGTGTTAATCCTCTCAATTTTAATCTAATTAGAAATCCCACTCAATTTAGGAATAACGCAATAATAAGAATTATACCTGATGTTGAAAATATTTGTCTATCATACCGAGAAATATTTCTCTTACTCAAATTTGGAAAACATCTTCCAAATCCACTAGGATTTTGAGTCATAAATTTAACAATTTTCATCTTGAATCAAAATCCATTAATCATTACATGCCTTGCAGTTATTCGGTGTCACAATTAGCAAATCTCCATACTTAATATTAAACCCTTCAAATCTTCAATTTTTCAATCTTCATCTTAGGTGTAACTTATTTTTTTCTTCAAAAATCTTTGTATCATCAACCTTCTTGATTTTGCATTAAGAGTTTCACCTTAATTTTAACTTTCTACCACCTTGAACTTGCATCACCATTGTTACATGTGCGACTTCTACATGTCACAATAACTCTACTATAACTAAATTCCCCAAGATCATTCCCCAAGCTTTGATAACAATTGTTGTGCACTGTGAAAGTGTGTTAACTATAAAGAAATAAAACAAACAAACCATAATAATAAAATTTATGTAGTTTACCCTCTCAACATAAGACTAAATCCAAGGGCAAGCTATCTTCCACTATTAATAAATAATCAACAGTTAAAAACTCAAAGCTAACTACCCATCATCCCAATTACACTCAAGAGAACTCTTATTATATAACTGCTCATAGAAAATATGTTAGTTAGTCCTTCTCAGTCTCTTCTAGACATAACGCAATATATTTATTGCTTTAATTGCATTATATACCAAAAAATGTGTCTTCAACTATATGAGTGAAAGCTCACTCACCAATGGATAAGAATTATTTCCTCTTGAATTCTATGCATTTTCTCTACCTTAAGCCAAAGTCTCTTTCCCTCCATGGAACTGCAATGGACAATAGTCTCTTCGTCTTGGATTATGCCCTTTCTTCACTTTAGGCCAAGCCCTTCTCCACTTTAGGCCAAGCCCTTCTCCCTCCATGAAACTATAATAGGCAAGAGCCTTTCATCGATGGGCAAAGCCAATAACCTCTCCATAAACTCATATTTATAGTGTTAATCCCCTTAACCTTAATTTAATTAGAAACCTATTCAATTTAAGAATAACACTATAATAGGAATTCTACTTAATATAGGAAATATTCTTGCATCCTATTGAAGAATATTTCACCTATTTAAATTAGAATAAGATCTTCCAAATCTTATTAGGATTTTAAGTCACAAATCTAATAATCTCCACCTTGGCTCAAAATTCATCGACCATTACATACTTTGCAATTCTTGGGTGTCTTCAATTATTAAATCTCCATGCTTGAGTTAGAACCCTTCAAATCTTTAATTTTTCAATCTTCAATTCTTCAATTCTTCAAACTTCATCTTGAGTGTAGCTTTTTTCTTCAAAATCTATATGCCATCAACATTTTTGATTTTGCATCAAGAGTTATACCTTTAATTTTAACTTTCCACCACCTTAAGCTTGCATCACCATTATTGCGTGTGTGACTTTTACATGTTACAGTAACTCCACCTTAACCAAATTCACCAAGATCATCCCCCTAAGCTTCGATATCAATTATTATGCACCACAAAAGTGTGTTAACTATAAAGAAATAAAGCAAATAAATCACAATAATAAAATTTGCATGGTTCACTCTTTCAATATAAGTTACATCCATGGGCATACTATCTTCCACTATCAATAACAACCAACAATTACAAGCTCAAAGCTAGCTACCTATCATCTTAATTATACCCAAGAGAACCGTTACTATATAATTGCTCATAGTAAATATATTAGTTAGTCCCTCTTAATATCTTCTAGACATAACCCAATATATTTACTACTTTAACTACATTATACACTACAAAGAGTGTCTTCAACTATATGGGTAAGAGCCTGCTCACTAATGGACAATAATTCCTTCCTCTTAAACTCTATATCCTTTCTCCATCTTAGGCCAAAGTCTCTTTTCCTACATGGGACTACAATGGATAAAAGTCTCTTCCTTTTTAACTATACCCTTTCTTCACTTTAGGCCTAGGCTGAAGCCTTTCTCATTTTATGGGGCTACAATGAGAAGAAGCCTTTCATTAATGGACAAAGCCAAATAACCTCTTCATAATACTCCTATTTATAGTGTTAATCTTCTCAATCCTAATCTAATTATGAATTTCACTTCATTTTATTATAACACTATAATAAGAATTCTACTTAATATAAGAAATATTCTTACATCCTATTGAGGAATATTTCTCCCACTCAAATTAGAAAAGTATTGTAACTCCCCTATTTGCATAGCCTGGTATATTTCATTGTTCCAGTGACCGAAGTCGGTCCGGACAATTAAGGGGATTAGAACTATACTTAAGACAACTAGAGAAGTCATAAACACAAATAATTAGTAATGTCCAATTAGTTAAGCATAAACAAGAAAAATATAACATAAAAAGTTAAACGAGCTGAGAGTCACAGCAATGGGTGACCTTCTCGAGAAGGACTGCGAAGTCATTTTAAACTCAAATTTTGAACTGTAAAATGTGATGCTGCAGTCCTTAGGACCATTATAGACACAGTGGAAAAGAGAAAATCATGAAAAAGAACTATTAAGCCAGTCAAATAATTAGATCAGGGAGCCGGAAGAAATATTGAATTAATTGCAAACCGGGTTGAACCGGCAAGGGGTAATTTGGTTAATTGACCCCAAGAGCTGACTCCTGACCTAACTGTCAAATAAAATAGGAGAAAAGAAAATTTCAGAATCGAGAATTAAATTAAAGAACTAATAGAAAAATAAAAAAAAGAAGAGAAAATGAAAAAGGTGTAGGGAGATGACATCATGCATGACATCATGCATGATGCCATAAATCCTATAATTAATAAATTTGATTAAAGTGATTTTTTGGTCTTCCATAAGATAAAATACATAAAAGAAAAGAAAAGAAAAGAAAATCATTTGGTCTTCTTCCACATATCCTTGCCGCCCTCACTTTCCCTCATTTCTCCATTGCTAAACCTCCATTAAAGCTTGTACTCAAGCTTGAAATTCTTCACTAAACCTTAATAGCTTCTATAAAAACCTCATTAGAGCTTGTTTTAGTCACTTGACAAGAAGATTGAAAGAGGAAAGAAATACAAAAGATAGAGATTTGAAGGAACTGAAGCTCTAAGAAAGGTTAATAAGCAAACTTGATAAATTTAGTTTGATTTCTACATTATTAGCTTGATTAACTTATAAATAAACTTTTAATGAAAAGAAAAATTTGTTGAGGGACCATGACTGAAATTCGGCCAACATGTGTATAAGGGTTTTATTGCATGGTTTGATTGATTTGAATGGGTAGATGAACCTTAAGTAGTTAAATGGTTATGATTAAAAACTTTGAATTAGTTAAATGCAATAATTAGTGTGAATTAGGGTTTAGAGATAAAAATGTGAGAAACTTGTAAATGATGTCTTGGACCTAGTTTAAGGAAAGAAATGGTCAATTGTGACCTAATGAGGTGTGTTAGGAGTGTTTGAATCAAAAGCCAATTCGGATTGAGTGTGGTCATGCTGCTGGCAGCATGACCAAGTTACTTTTAAGGGACCAAAAATGAAATTTTATAAGTCCAATTGGTATGAGACCAATTGAGAATGAAAATAGACACTAAATGACACAATTTTCATTTAGGAAGCATGCCTAAAAAGTGACCAAAACTAAGTGAACAAATTGACCAAACTTAAAAAATCACAGTCTGCCCTGTACAAACTGACCAAATGAACAGTATTTGTTCATTTGGCCATAACTTGAGCTAGGCAGGTCTAAATGATCTGAAATTTGACCAATGGACAGTTGAGATATAGACCTAAAACTTTCATGAAGAACACAAATCCAAATTATGCCATTAACCAAATCATTTGGCCACCCAAAGTCGGTGACCTAAAACTGCCAGAACCAAAAATTGCCCAGAATTCTGGGTTGAATCTAATCCGGCAGCTATTGTTCAAATAGCTATAACTTGAGCTACAAAACTCCAATTGGAGTGATTCAAAAAGGAGAATAAACTTAGGACAATAGGGAACATTTACTATGAAGAAAGTTTTGCCAAATTCCAACAAAAAAGTGACCAATGGAACAGTGCAACCTTAGACACCAAAACTGAAAATTTATCAAATTTGCCTAAAAGACTTAGAATTTGAATAAACAACCAAAACCAACAATTTAGTGACCAAAATGTGGTATGTGGGTGAAGTTGGAATTCTCATATCTATTAAGCCTTAGAAAGTCAACAATTTGACTTAAATAGTATAGTGAATAGTAACCCCGAAACAGAAAATTTCAAGAATGGCGAGTTTAGCAAGTTAGAGCTAGGTATAAGTGAAGTTAAATTTATTTTTGGATTTATGCTAAGTTATGGTACTGAAACACTGTAAAATTGTGTGTTTCAGTTGAAAAGAATACCGGCAAAGAACCCGAGAAACCGAGTCAAGGCCAAGAGGCGACTCACTTGAGGTTTGTGCACAACATCACTATGCTTTAAAATTCATGGATAAAGAAAATGAAATATGTATTTTACTTTTGCTTTGAATTGTTGAAAGTTTATTTGTGACATTATTTATGATGTTTTGATTTAAATTGTGAAAGTTATTGTGTATATTTGAAATAGCAATGTTGAGCAAATTGTTAAGATAAGTTTTGAAACCACAATGTCATGACCATATATTTAAACACCTCACTAGCATGACTAGTGGGGGTAATTAGTTTCGAATTTTGATTCCTTCTCTGGAGAAGTGTTGAGGTGTGCTAGTAGAAGAGAATTTGAATGGATATCCATATATTTGAGCTAGCTAGCCTTATAATGTGACTTCTCCTTAGCCTCTGGCTATTGAGATTATATTTGTTTCGAATGGTATGATCTAACTGTGGGTTTTATGAAATGTGATTTGATACTTCAAATGAAATTATTTGGGATTAAAATCTCATAATTCATGATTTGTATTTAATTCTCATGTTCAGTCAAAATTTTGAATAAATGTGATTTAAATTCTGCATAAAGATTATTTTAGTATGTTATGCACCACTGAGTCCTAGTACTCAGCGATAGCTGTTATTGTTGTCGCAGATTTAGAGACTAGAGGAGCAGCAGACTGAGCTGCTGAGGATTGAGGATCTATTAGCTTGAAGTTATCGGGTATAATTTATACCCTAACTGTAAATATTTCTTTTGATGTATGTAACGCACATAAATGTATGGACATGTAAATTCGGTCTTGAGCAGCTTGTATAAAGCTTGTGTAAAGTTTATAATAAATTTTAGTTGAATTTCTCTTAATGTAAATTTTGTAAGGATGTATATAAATTGTTTTGTCCTTAATGAATTATGAATGGAACTATTTTATTAATTTGAATGAAATGGATTGCTAGTATTTTGATGATCATTGGATGGTGGATTTGATTTTTGGAAGTTGATAAATGTGTTGAGAGATTGATTGTGAATTTGAAGCAGTGGTTGAAATAAATAATTGCAAGTGCTTTTTATAGGTATTTGAAGAACTGTTTTCTCAAAATACAGACAAAACTCTGGCAAAATTTTTATAAAATTTGCAGAAAAGTAAAATGGATTAAAAATATTAACTAGTTTTAAATTTAATTAAATGTTTTAAATACCTATGCTCACCACTTGTTAAAAATAAGAAAATTATTTTAAAATCCCTTGTAGGATACTTAATGAGTTATCAGTAGGTGAAGTTCGGTAGTTCATTAGGTATTCTACGAGATCATGTTATGCCTTACAGAGGGGTAAGGTGTGATATGTTTTAGTGGTATCAGGGCAAAATTTTTGAAGTATGTTTTAACTTGTGAATTTGTTTCTTTGCTTGTTAAGTACAACTGCTCAATGTCCATATTTGTTACATACAGTGCATTACATCATAAATATGAACTAACGAAGGGAAATCTCCATGTGTTACTTGTTCAGGAGATACCCTAAATTCAGACTGAAATGGAAGAAAGGGATCGCTTAGTTGAGCAATCTGTTGAAGCTGAGGCACAAGGGGAAGCCCCAGTTCTACAGAATGTCAGTGGATCAGTAGCACCAGCCCCACAAATGTTGCAGTTCCCTGCACAGTTTGCACAACAGATGGCTGCGATGTTTCATCAAATGGCTGGGGGTATGCCTGCTCAAGCTCCACCCCAAACACCTGTGGCACAACCACTGCCTCCAGCCAGACAGTATGATAAATTACTGAAGTATGGGGCTACAGAATTTAAGGGGTACAGTGGACCCTTTAGAGGCAGAGCAATGGCTTAAAAGAATAGACAGAGTATTTAAGAAGCTACACTGCCAAGATGAACTGAAGTTTGAGTATTCTGTGTCGCTACTGCAAGGGGATGCGTATGATTGGTGGAAGACCGTCCCCCACAGCTTGGCTGAACCACCAGTGCTGACCTGGGATGACTTCATCAGAGAATTCAGACATAAATACATCCCAGATGCATATGTTGATCAGAAACTGCAAGAATTTTTGAGTTTGAAACAAGGGAATAGATCAGTGGCAGAGTATGAGAGGGAGTTCTCCTGCTTAAGCCATTATGCTAGGACTCTCCTTTCCACCAGCAAGGCAAGGTGCAAGAGATTTGAGACGGGTTTGAAGCCCAGTTTGAGGATGCAAGTTGTGGGATTTAGGCACAGCAACTTCTCAGAACTCATGTCTCAAGCACTTGAGCTAGAAAGGATTGAATCAGAAGCGACCCCAATAAAAGAAAAATCAGAAAAAGTTGAAAGATCAGAGAAAGACAAAGGGGAAAAATCAGTTGAACAGAGTTCTGGTGGGACTTCTGGGAAAAAGAAGAAATTTAGTGGACCCAGCAGGGGTCGAGGTGGAAGATTTGGTAGGGGCAGATTTTCTAGACAGAGGCCACCTAGGTCTAGTCAGCAGTCGAGCAGGGGTTCATATTCTGCCTACCCCTGTGAGACTTGTGGCAAGATTCATATGGGGAAATGCTATTGGGCCACTGGAGCCTGTTTTAACTGTGGAGGCAAGGGCCATTTAGCAAAAGTTTGTACTAGTGCTCCTAAATATAGTCCAGCTCCTACTACTGCCGAAGGATCTATTCAGAGTCCTGCTCCCAGAGGTTCACAATCAGTTGGCAGAGGAAGAGGCAGAGGTAGAGGCACTGCTTCTGGCAGTCAGGGCATAGTTGGTTAGTCAGCACAAGGAAGTGCTTCAGCCAGAGTCTACACGATGAGACAGCGAGAAGAGGCTGAGACTTCTGATGTTGTAGCTGGTACATTTTCTATCTCTAATCAAGAAGTATTTGTATTGTTTGATCCGGGTTCAACCCATTCATATGTTAGTGCTAGCATAGTCAGTTCACTTGCTGTTCCATGTGTCCAAATGGGTTTTGAAGTGCTAGTAAGTAGTCCATTAGGACAAGAGGTCTGGGTCAACAGAATTTATAGAGACTGTCCTTTGGTGATCCAAGGACATGTTTTCCTGTCAGATTTAATTGAAATGCCCTTCAGAGAGTATGATATTATCTTAGGCATGGATTGGTTAGCCAGGCATTACGCCATGATTGACTATAGACTGAAGACAGTCACTTTTAGTCTCCCTCTGTACGGTAATGTGGTAATACATGGGGAGAGGCATTTACTGCCATCAAACATCATTTCGGCTGCACTAGCCAGAAGGATGATCAGAAAGGGGTGTGAAGCATACTTGGCACATGTGATAGACACCCAAGTGAGGAGCCCAGCACTGAGGGACATCCCTACTATATGTGACTTTCCGGATGTGTTCTGATGAACTGCTAGGACTACCTCCAGAAAGAGAGGTGAAGTTTGAGATTGATGTTATGCCTGGTGTGGACCCAATCTCCATAACACCATATAGAATGGCACCTGTAGAATTGAAAGAGTTAAAAGTGCAATTGCAATAATTGCTTGACAAGGGCTTTATCCGCCCTAGTGTGTCACCTTGGGAAGCGCCGGTGTTGCTTGTAAAGAAGAAGGATGGCACTCTCCGCTTGTGTATTGATTATCGGCAGTTGAATAAGGTGACAATAAAGAATAGATATCTATTGCCCCGCATTGATGACTTGTTTGATCAGTTGAGGAGTGCAGCTGTGTTCTCCAAAATTGACCTGAGATCAGGTTATTATCAGTTGAAAGCACAAGAGCAGAGTATTGCTAAAACTGCCTTCAGAACCCGCTATGGCCATTATGAGCTCTTGGTTATGCCATTCGGGTTAACTAATGCTCCGGCTGCTTTTATAGATCTGATGAACACTATCTTCAGACCATACCTCGACTAGTTTGTTGTGGTATTCATAGATGATATATTGGTCTATTCGAGGAATGCAGAAGAGCATGATAGACATCTGCGGATTGTGCTGTAGACTTTGAGGGTGTAACACCCCTAAGTTCGGTAGTGCGTTCTGCTGTTTCGGTGACCAGTGCTATCCGGACAGCTAGAATGCCTAGAACTACACTTCAATATGAGTGAGGAGACATAAAATAATGAAATACAAGAAAAGAAAATACAAAAAAATAAAGGAAAAATAATAGCAAAGAAATGTGATCAAGTTAAGCGGTAGGAAACCTAGCGATGGGTGATCAGATCGGAAGTCACGGCGTGGACCGTTGACTAGCTCGGATCATGGGAACCCTGGAAAACATTTTTAGGACTTAAATAGACCCTTATAGAAGAATAAATATCATTAGAAAGATCAAAGAAAAATTAAATAATTAGTACAAAGAAAAGTGAGAAATCGAAAAACAGACAAAACCCGGTGTTACCGAAAAATCAGGAATGCAACCCGAACAGGGGCATTATGGTCATTTGACATCCCGAATTGTCTTTTGACCTAAATTTCCATTAAAAATAAATAGTATTACACTTAGAAAATAAAATGAAAAATTAATTTGGTGGTACCTAAAGTAAATAGCTAAAATCATGGGTTAATGTGGAATAAATGAACAATTAGCTTATTATATGATTATTTGGAGTTAGTGGACCATTAATGGATTAATATATACTAAGTGGGGCAGGTGTACATCCATTATCCAAGGAAGAAACTTCATCTTCTCCATTGTACTAAACCTAGCCGAATTGAAGGGGAGGAGAAACCTCCATTGACGTTTCCTTAAAGCTTGGTCCACTCTCTCATTTCAACTCCAATCCCTTAAGTAGCTTCATGAAAAATTGTCTACACATCACAAGGAAGAGTTTGATACCAATTTTAAGAAGTTTAATCAAGGTTTGGCAAGTTTCAACCATAAGGTAAGTTAGTATTTTTGAAGATAGCTTTGTTAAGTTTTGTGTGCATGTTATGGGTGTTGGATTTGTGAAGAAAATTTTTGAGTTTGAAGAGCTATTGTTGTGTTCATTTTGGACAGCCATGGAGTCATGTAATTGATGAAATAATTGTGCATATATTTGATGAGAAATGATGTTGATCATGATGATTTAATAACCTAGTGAATTACTTCACATGTATATGGTGAATTTTGCACTTGGAATGGGATTTAATGAATTGTAGGACACTTTGGTGTTGAAGGACAATTTCGGCAACCTTGAAACTCTTGGATAAGTGTATGTGTTCATGAAGATATGGGCAGAATTGTGGCATTAAGGATTGAAGGATATGTGTATGAAATTGTTGTGTAAAGAGTATGTAAAAACTAGTGATGTTTATGTGTATGTGTAATGGTATTTGAACTTTGGGAATTAGAGTTATATTTGGTATGTTGAGGATAATTGTAATCTGCCCAAAGTGATGTTAATGTAAAGTAATATATAGTTTTGGTAATGTACCAAAACAGATTTGGTAGGGAAGTAAACATATTGCAAGGTAAATGTGTGTAATTGATGTGTGTTAAGCAAAGTAACCAAGGGCAGTGTACATTTTAGCCAATAAGTTTAAATGTGTAACCTCAATTGGTATCAGACCAATTGGAGGTGGAACTAGGCACAAAATGTGCCAACTTTCATTGAGAAAACATACCAAAATTCTGCTTGCAAGGTGACCTAAGAAAATGACCAATTCGGATTAGGTGCAATTAGGACCTGAAAAATGACCAATTGGGCAGTAGTGAGTGTTTAGGCCATAACTCACTCAAAACAGGTCCAATTGACCTGAAATTTTAACCATGAATAGTTAAGACCCATACCTACAAGTATTATGAAGAAACCAAAGCCCAAAAATGACTATAAGAAAGTCAAAAAGCTTGCACAAGTTCGGGTCCAAAAAATGGCCGAACCAAAGTTGACCAAATTGACCTAAAATTGACCTAATTTGATATTAATTGACCAGCAATAGTATAATAACCATAACTTGGTCTACTTAACTCGGATTGACCTAAAATTTTGCCCCGCGTGCAATAAGACATACATCTACAAGTTTGTAGTTTTGACCGAAACCCGAAAACCGAGGGAACTAGGTCGTCGGGTTAGGTCAAACTAGTATCCCGAAATCCAGCAAATTGCAAGAAAATGCACTAAACAAGGAAATGAGTTTGGTAAAACGTACCAACCCTAAAACCCTATCGAATGTGACATATTAAGGACACCAAAACCTAATTTACCTTAAACATATCGAGGGTCGGTATATTAGGTAATTGAGCAAATAATAGCCTTCAGTGAATTACTTATCGAACATTATCGTTAGAGACAGTTTAATTTAGTACTGAAACACTTCAAATTGTGTTTCTCAGTTACCAAAGACTCAGGAAAAGGGAAGGAAACACTGAGTCCAGACCAGGAGACAATTATCAGAGGTTTGTGCACAACTAGTTTTTAACTGATTTTACTTTGAATATTTCATATGATTAAATGACATATTTTTCTTATGTATTATGTTTAACAAGCATTGGATTTAATTCAATGATTATTGAAAATTGTTATAGTATGTATGAATTTAGCTTTGTTAAATGGTATTTCCACAAGTATTAAGCATTGTTATGGATTGAACAAATTATGTTTTGGAAAATTGTGATAGAACATGTTTTGAATTGTGAAGGTAATTTTCATGGAAAAATGCAAATTTATGATTTGAATTGTGATGAGCATAAAAATTATTGGATATTAGAATTGACTTTGAATCGAATTATATTGTGATTTATGCTCACTAAATGGATTGTAATATTGTTTTATATCTCACTATAGATGCTTGACTAGGTTATTACCCGTCTCTCTCATTTGTTGAGAAGACAATGGAGTTAGTTGTGTTTTGATTACCATAGTACGTGCACAGGCTTAGATTTTCCTCTGATTTGAGGTTAGATCTAAGTTTATTTTATC
The DNA here is from genome assembly GCF_030052815.1 of Hevea brasiliensis. Classification (NCBI taxonomy): domain Eukaryota; kingdom Viridiplantae; phylum Streptophyta; class Magnoliopsida; order Malpighiales; family Euphorbiaceae; genus Hevea; species Hevea brasiliensis. Next base: position 114,342,952 of record NC_079495.1, read on the forward strand.
GTTATGGCCCTTGCGGAAGATTCATTATTGTGATGGTACTGTGCACGATGATTCGACCTCCCCGACCATAGGGAGTTAGAATCTGATTCGATCTCCCCGACCATAGGGAGTTAGAATCACATCGAATATGGCCCTTTCGGAGTAGTCTTGCATATTAGTGAGATAAAGATTGATTTTTGAGATACATAATGGCTTTTGAATGGTAAGAAACTGTGATTTCAATTATGGTTTATGTATAATTGATTTTGTTGAATTACTTAAATGGTTAGTCATGGTTTGATAAATTGAATTTTGTGATCAAAGTCATTTATACAAATGATTTACATTATTGGCAACGAATATTTTGAGTTTTGAAATTTGATGAGTATTCAGATTCCCAATTTATTTACTGTAAATTTTGTCAATGTATATTGTACTATGTTTTAAATTATAGTTGTGCACCACTGAGTTCACCACTCAGCGATAGCTTTGTATGCTGTCGCAGGTAAGAAGAGCATAGAGCAGTAAGTAAATTTCCTTGAAGATATATTCAGATCAGCTCCAGGTATATCATAGGTATACCCATGTACATAGGTTTTGATGTATGCATGTAATAATATGTATGTAAATTATTTGAGCAGTTGTATAGAAACTCTTGTAAAATATTTTGGTATGTAATTAAATGTAAATTATTGTAAATGTAAATTTGAGATTTCATTTACTTGAATAGTTTTGTATTATATTTCTTGTATCTCAGTCTTTGAAAAATCACTGCGGATTTGAGTTGAGAAAAATGTTGTTTTGAGAAATATGTTGGAGTTGAGATTTGCAAATACATATTGAAGTTCTTTTTACAGGTTTTCTGAAGAACTGTTTTATTCAAAATACAGAGGGCACTCTGCCAAAATTTTTACAGAAATTCCAAATAATTCAAATGTGTCAATTCTATCACTTGGTTCAAAATGTTTTAACACTGTAAATAGTGCTCACCATCAGAAAAGAAGTAAGAAAAGTTTTGAAAATCCCTTGTAGTGTATTTAATGGGTTATCAGTAGACGGAGTTGGTAATTCATTAGGTATACTACGGGATCATGTTATGCCTTACAGAGGGGTAGGGTGTGACATGTTTTAGTGGTATCAGAGCAATGGTTTTAAAGTGAATTTCGAACTGTGAATTTAAAATCTTTTTATCAGAACTATAACTGCTCAAATGTTTGATACATATAGTACATTTACATCATAAATGTGAACTAATGGAGGGGAATCTCCTTGTATTGGTTGTACAGGAATAGAAAATTCTGTGAAAAGAATGGAAGAAAAGAATGAGACAATAGAACAATCCGTGATGGCAGAAGTACAAGTTGAGGCCCCAACTCCACAAAGTGTCGAAGGCCTGACTGTACCAGCTTTACCAAAGACAAATTATCGCACAAATGGCCCAACAAATGGCCACTTTCTTTCAACAAATGGTGATAATCTGTCAAGCCCAAGCTCTGCACTCCAACCCCACAAGGGCAGTGTGAAATGGAAAAGAGGGAGAAACCTATGGGTCAGAGTTCGAACAGTAATTTGGGGAAGAGAAAAGAATTTGAGGAACCCAGAGCTCAGAAATATGATAGAAGCGGATCATCAGGGCAGAGACCACTAAGATCTAGTCGTCGAACAACCAGAAGTTCCTATCCTGCCCGTTTCTGCCATGTTTGTGGTAAGCTACATGGAGGTATTTGTCGTAAGGCCTCTGGAGCCTGTTACAATTGTGGAAAACTTGGACACTTTGCTAAAGATTGTGCTAAACCACCTCGATCTGCTCTCCGGAGTTCACAGACCATCAGTCAGAGTCAAGATAGAAATAGAGTTGGTACTCCTCACCACTACAACACAGTGAATCAACCTGAATATAGTAGCGCACCAGTCGAAGAGTCCACTATGCGCCAAGTAAAAGGAGCAGAAACTTCAGATGTAGCTGCTGGTAAGTTCTTAATTTTTGAAAGAAACAATTAGTTATTATTTGATCCCAGCACTACTTAGTTGTGTGTTAGTGTCAGAACTATATGTTCTGTTGTTATTCCTTTACATGGAAATGAATTTTGATGTATTAGTGACTATTCCTTTAGGATAATAACTATAATAACAAGTATGGTTGACATTAATTTTGGAAAAATTGATAGCTAAAAGTATTTTCTAACATACCATAAATTATAAAGCTAAATGGCGAGCCTACTTAATGTAAGGCAAGAGAACCTAAAAGTAAGTTACAGTAATAGAATTACTCTAGATGAGGGCAAAAATGTTACTGTTAGTAATTGTCAAAGGAAATTGTAATCAGAATCGATTTGGGATATTAGTGGATTCGAGAAAGATAAGATGTTAGAAAACCTAGTCCATGAGGTTATCACGTAGTGACTATGTAATGTTCTCGATGTTTGTATTGTAAGCTGCAGATTATAGTACCGATACGGGATTATTGTGTAGAGCTACGTACTTCCTCGTGATACAGTAAATTAAGAATATTTGTAAGTAATCTATAAATTGATACAGTTGCACCCGAATAGAGTACTATTACTGGAAATAAATGTGAAAATTTTAGTCAGAAATGTAAAACTTCAGAACTAGCCTATCAAACGACTACACTTGTAAGGTAGCTAGAGTCAGCGACTCAGTTATATTAATGTGAATTACCTGTACCACAGTAGTTGCTATAAGCTTAAAGATATCAGTACGACTTATCATCCTCAAATGGATGGACAATCGAAACAAGTAATTCAGGTAAATTCGGAAACTCATTGAGTTCCTATAAATAATGAAATGAAACGATAATAATAATCGGTAAAATGTGACAAGCCCTTAAGAATATATCGAGAACTTGTGTCATTGAATCCGAGAGGAGATGGGACAGATATATCCCACTAACAGAATTTGTATACAATAATAAGTATCAAGCTAGCATACAAACGGCACCCTATGAAACACTGTAAGGGAATTGACAACTATGGATTTTGTGATGAGACTTTCGAAGATACAGAATAGTTATGATGCAGTATGGGTTATAGTTGATAGACTAACCAAGTCTAATCACTTTTTGCCAGTCCGGATGGACTATAGCCTGGAAAGATTGGCCAGATTGTACATATATGAGATTGTAAAATTGCATGGAGTGCCAGTATCAATTGTATCTACAGGGATCCTAGGTTCACTTCTAGATTCTGGGGTAGTCTTCAGAGAGCCCTAGGAACTAGATTGAACTTCAAAGACAAAGATTCCACCCACGCATGCATGGCCACCGAGAGGGTTATTCAGATATTGGAGGATATGCTACGGGCTTGTGTGATTGAATTTGAAGGTAGTTGGGATACACACTTGCCTTTGATTGAGTTTGCTTATAACAACAACTACCAATCAAGCATTGGGATGCCTCCATATGAAGCTTTGTATGGTAGAAAGTGCAAAACTCCCCTATGTTGGGATGAGGTAGGTGAAAGGAAGATGATTGGGCCAGAAATTGTTCAGCAGACAGAGGAAAAGATCAGATTGATTAGAGATAGACTCAAGGCTGCATCAGACCGTCAGAAGTCCTATGTTGGTTTGAAAAGAAGAGATATTGAGTATGCAGTGGGTGATAAGGTATTCCTCAAAGTTTCTCCTTGGAAGAGAATTATGAGATTTGGCAGAAAGGGGAAACTGAGTCCTCGTTTCATTGGACCATATGAGGTTCTGGAAAGAGTGGGTCCTTTGGCATATCAGTTGGCATTACCTCCAGAGCTAGCAAAGATACACAGTGTCTTCCATGTGTCCATGTTAAGGAGGTACAGATCTGACCCATCTCATGTACTATCAGTTGAAGAGATTGAAGTAAACCCAGACCTCTCATAAGAGGAAGAACCCATAAAAATTCTGGCTTATGAGGTGAAGCAGTTGAGGAACAAACAGATACACCTGGTTAAAGTGCTGTGGAACCATCATTCAGCCTAGAAAGCTACTTGGGAACGTGAAGAGGATATGAGGAGACAACACCCACAGCTGTTTAGAGACTAATGCCAGGTAAAATTTCGTGGACGAAATTTATTTAAGGGGGGGAGAATTGTAACACCCCTAAGTTCGGTGAGTGCTCATTGCTCCATTGACTGATGCTATCCGGACAGCTAGAATGCCTAGAACTACACTTCAATATGAGTGAGGAGACATAAAATAATAAAATACAAGAAAAGAAAATACAAGAAAAACAAAGAAAAAATAATAGCAAAGAAATGTGATCAAGTTAAGCGAACCGGTAAACCTAGCGATGGGTGACCGCACCGGGAAGTCACGGCGTGGACCGTTGACTAGCTCTGGACTGCAGAGAACCCTGGAAAACATTTTTAGGACTTAAATAGACCCTTATAGAAGAATAAATATCATTAGAAAGATCAAAGAAAAATTAAATAATTAGTACAAAGAAAAGTGAGAAATCGAAAAACAGACAAAACCCGGTGTTACCGAAAAATCGGGAATGCAACCCGAACAGGGGCATTATGGTCATTTGACATCCCAAATTGTCTTTTGACCTAAATTTCCATTAAAAATAAATAGTATTACACTTAGAAAATAAAATGAAAATTTAATTTGGTGGTACCTAAAGTAAATAGCTAAAATCATGGGTTAATGTGGAATAAATGAACAATTAGCTTATTATATTATTATTTGGAGTTAGTGGACCATTAATGGATTAATATATACTAAGTGGGGCACGTGTACATCCATTATCCAAGGCAGAAACTTCATCTTCTCCATTGTACTAAACCTAGCCGAATTGAAGGGGAGGAGAAACCTCCATTGACGTTTCCTTAAAGCTTGGTCCACTCTCTCATTTCAACTCCAATCCCTTAAGTAGCTTCATGAAAAATTGTCTACACATCACAAGAAAGAGTTTGATACCAATTTTAAGAAGTTTAATCAAGGTTTGGCAAGTTTCAACCATAAGGTAAGTTAGTATTTTTGAAGATAGCTTTGTTAAGTTTTGTGTGCATGTTATGGGTGTTGGATTTGTGAAGAAAATTTTTGAGTTTGAAGAGTTATTGTTGTGTTCATTTTGGACAGCCATGGAGTCATGTAATTGATGAAATAATTGTGCATATATTTGATGAGAAATGATGTTGATCATGATGATTTAATAACCTAGTGAATTACTTCACATGTATATGGTGAATTTTGCACTTGGAATGGGATTTAATGAATTGTAGGACACTTTGGTGTTGAAGGACAATTTCGGCAGCCTTGAAACTCTTGGATAAGTGTATGTGTTCATGAAGATATGGGCAGAATTGTGGCATTAAGGATTGAAGGATATGTGTATGAAATTGTTGTGTAAAGAGTATGTAAAAACTAGTGATGTTTATGTGTATGTGTAATGGTATTTGAACTTTGGGAATTAGAGTTATATTTGGTATGTTGAGGATAATTGTAATCTGCCCAAAGTGATGTTAATGTAAAGTAATATATAGTTTTGGTAATGTACCAAAACAGATTTGGTAGGGAAGTAAACATATTGCAAGGTAAATGTGTGTAATTGATGTGTGTTAAGCAAAGTAACCAAGGGCAGTGTACATTTTAGCCAATAAGTTTAAATGTGTAACCTCAATTGGTATCAGACCAATTGGAGGTGGAACTAGGCACAAAATGTGCCAACTTTCATTGAGAAAACATACTAAAATTCTGCTTGCAAGGTGACATAAGAAAATGACCAATTCGGATTAGGTGCAATTAGGACCTGAAAAATGACCAATTGGGCAGCAGTGAGTGTTTAGGCCATAACTCACTCAAAACAGGTCCAATTGACCTGAAATTTTAACCATGAATAGTTAAGACCCATACCTACAAGTATTATGAAGACACCAAAGCCCAGAAATGACCATAAGAAAGACAAAAAGCTTGCACAAGTTCGGATCCAAAAACTGGCCGAACCAAAATTGACCAAATTGACCTAAAATTGACCTAATTTGATATTAATTGACCAGCAATAGTATAATGACCATAACTTGGTCTACTTAACTCGGATTGACCTAAAATTTTGCCCCGCATGCAATAAGACATAGATCTACAAGTTTGTAGTTTTGACCGAAACCCGAAAACCGAGGGAACTAGGTCGTCGGGTTAGGTCAAACAAGTATCCTGAAATCCAGCAAATTGCAAGAAAATGCACTAAACAAGGAAATGAGTTTGGTAAAACGTACCAACCCTAAAACCCTATCGAATGTGACATATTAAGGACACCAAAACCTAATTTACCTTAAACGCATCGAGGGTCGGTATATTAGGTAATTGAGCAAATAATAGCCTTCAGTGAATTACTTATCGAACATTATCGTTAGAGACAGTTTAATTTAGTACTGAAACACTTCAAATTGTGTTTCTCAGTTACCAAAGACTCAGGAAAAAGGGAAGGAAACACTGAGTCCAGACCAGGAGACAATTATCAGAGGTTTGTGCACAACTAGTTTTTAACTGATTTTACTTTGAATATTTCATATGATTAAATGACATATTTTTCTTATGTATTATGTTTAACAAGCATTGGATTTAATTCAATGATTATTGAAAATTGTTATAGTATGTATGAATTTAGCTTTGTTAAATGGTATTTCCACAAGTATTAAGCATTGTTATGGATTGAACAAATTATGTTTTGGAAAATTGTGATAGAACATGTTTTGAATTGTGAAGGTAATTTTCATGGAAAAATGCAAATTTATGATTTGAATTGTGATGAGCATAAAAATTATTGGATATTAGAATTGACTTTGAATCGAATTATATTGTGATTTATGCTCACTAAATGGATTGTAATATTGTTTTATATCTCACTATAGATGCTTGACTAGGTTATTACCCGTCTCTCTCATTTGTTGAGAAGACAATGGAGTTAGTTGTGTTTTGATTACCATAGTACGTGCACAGGCTTAGATTTTCCTCTGATTTGAGGTTAGATCTAAGTTTATTTTATCGTTATGGCCCTTGCAAAAGATTCATTATTGTGATGGTACTGTGCACGATGATTCGACCTCCCCGACCATAGGGAGTTAGAATCTGATTCGATCTCCCCGACCATAGGGAGTTAGAATCACATCGAATATGGCCCTTTCGGAGTAGTCTTGCATATTAGTGAGATAAAGATTGATTTTTGAGATACATAATGGCTTTTGAATGGTAAGAAACTGTGATTTCAATTATGGTTTATGTATAATTGATTTTGTTGAATTACTTAAATGGTTAGTCATGGTTTGATAAATTGAATTTTGTGATCAAAGTCATTTATACAAATGATTTACATTATTGGCAACGAATATTTTGAGTTTTGAAATTTGATGAGTATTGATTCCCAATTTATTTATCAGAAATTTTGTCAATGTATATTGTACTATGTTTTAAATTATAGTTTTGCACCACTGAGTTCACCACTCAGCGATAGCTTTGTATGCTGTCGCAGGTAAGAAGAGCATAGAGCAGTAAGTAAATTTCCTTGAAGATATATTCAGATCAGCTCCAGGTATATCATAGGTATACCCATGTACATAGGTTTTGATGTATGCATGTAATAATATGTATTTAAATTATTTGAGCAGTTGTATAGAAACTCTTGTAAAATATTTTGGTATGTAATTAAATGTAAATTATTGTAAATGTAAATTTGAGATTTCATTTACTTGAATAGTTTTGTATTATATTTCTTGTATCTCAGTCTTTGAAAAATCAATGATGATTTGAGTTGAGAAAAATGTTGTGTTTAGAAATATGTTGGAGTTGAGATTTGCAAATACATATTGAAGTGCTTTTCTGAGGTTTTTCAAGAACTGCTTTTATTCAAAATACAGAGGGCACTCGCCAAAATTTTCTGAAATTCCAAATAATTCAAATGTGTCAATTCTATCACTTTAGTTCAAAAAGGTTTTAACACCTGTAAATAGTTCTCACCACTGTAAAAGAAGTAAGAAAAGTTTTGAAAATCCCTTGTAGTGTATTTAATGGGTTATCAGTAGACGGAGTTGGTAATTCATTAGGTATACTACGGGATCATGTTATGCCTTACAGAAGGGTAGGGTGTGACAGAGGGAGAAACAGCTATATGCCAAATTGTCAAAGTGTGAATTTTGGCTAAAGAAAATATCTTTCTTGGGGCATGTAGTATCAGAAGAGGGCATCATGGTAGATCTAAGTGAGATTGAAGCTGTCCTTAATTGGAGGCCACCCAGAAATGTCACAGAGATTCGTAGTTTTCTGGGTTTAGTTGGATACTATCGTCGATTTGTAAAGGGATTCTCTATGTTGGCATCTCCACTGACCAAGCTACTTAGGAAAGATGTGAAATTTTAGTGGACGGATAAATGCCAATAGAGTTTTGATGAATTGAAGAAATGTTTGACTGAAGCTCCAGTCCTGACTTTACCTACTCCGAGTAAAGAATACACAGTTTATAGTGATGCTTCTCACAATGGGTTAGGCTGTGTATTGATGCAAGATTGAAATGTCATTGCCTTTGCATCACACCAGCTAAAACCGCATGAGAGGAATTATCTGACACATGATTTGGAGCTTGCAGCTATTGTGTTTGCTCTTAAGATCTGGAGACACTATTTGTATGGGGAAAAGTGTTACATCTACACAGATCATAAGAGTTTGAAGTATTTGAGCAACCAGAAAGAGCTGAATTTGAGACAGAGGAGATGGTTAGAGTTGATAAAAGACTATGATTGTCTGATAGACTATCAGCCAGGGAAAGCTAATGTTGTGGCTGATGCCTTAAGTCACAAGACTATGGCAAGTCTACGGGTTACTCCTTTGTCTATGGTACATGGGTTGAGATCATTATATGCCAGCTTAGAGATTAATGATGAGGGGCAGACAGCAGTTGCATGGCATATACAGCCAGTATTGATTGATTAGATCAGAATGGCTGCTCAAAATGATCAGAAGTATCAGAAGCTATTGGAAGAAGTCAGACAGGGCAAGAAACCAGAATTCTCAGTAAGAGATGATGGTCTACTGCTACACCAGGGTAGAATGTGTGTTCCTAATGATGTTGATTTGAGGCAGATTATTTTGAAGGAAGCACATAAGTCTCCTTTTGCCATACACCCTGGTGGCACAAAAATGTATAGAGGGCTAAAGGAGCATTACTGCTGGATGGGTATGAAAAGAGATGTGGCAGAGTTTATTTCTAAATGCCTAACTTGTCAGCAAGTGAAGGCAGAGCATCAAGTACCCGCTGGGTTGTTACATCCACTACTAGTACCAGAATAGAAATAGGAGAGAATAACAATGGATTTTGTGATGGGACTTCCGAGGACACAGAAGAGTCATGATGCAGTTTGGGTCATTATTGACAGACTGACCAAGTCTGCTCATTTTCTGCCAGTCCGGATGGACTACAGTTTAGAAAGATTGGCCAAGTTGTATATTGATGAGATTGTAAGACTGCATGGAGTGCCAGTATCCATCGTATCAGACAGAGATCCTAGGTTCACTTCTAGATTCTGAGGTAGTCTTCAGAGAGCCCTAGGAACTAGATTGAACTTCAGCACGGCATTCCACCCACAAACAGATGGCCAGTCTAAGAGGGTAATTCAGATCTTGGAGGACATGCTACGGGCTTGTGTGATTGAGTTTAAGGGTAGTTGGGACACACACTTGCCTTTGATTGAGTTTGCTTACAACAACAGCTATCAATCAAGCATCTGGATGCCTCCATATGAAGCTTTGTATGGCAAAAAATGTAGAACCCCGTTGTGTTGGGATGACGTGGGTGAAAGAAAGATGATTGGACCCGAAATTGTTCAGCAGACTAAAGAAAAAATCAGGGTGATTAGAGATTGACTTAAGACTGCATCAGACCGTCAGAAGTCCTACATTGATTTGAAAAGAAGGGATATTGAGTATGCAGTAGGTGAGAAAGTTTTCCTCAAAGTTTCTTCTTGGAAGAGAATTATGAGATTCGGCAGAAAGAGGAAACTGAGTCCTCGTTTCATTGGGCCATATGAGATTCTGGAAAGAGTGGGTCCTTTGGCATATCGTTTGGTACTACCTCCAGAGTTGGAGAAGATACATAATGTCTTCCATGTGTCCATGTTGAAGAGGTATCGATCAGACCCATCTCATAAACTACCAGTAGAGGAAATTGAAGTGAATCTAGACCTCACATATGAAGAAGAACCCATAGAGATTCTGGCTCATGAGGTGAAACAGCTATGGAACAAGCAGATACTGAAGGAACGGAAGCGTGAAAAACACAAGTTTATACCATTGAATTCAAAAATTTTCACCTAGGGTCACATGCATCATGCAAGATTTATTTTTATCTATTTAATTTCAATGATAAACAACATATTAAAACTCTTTTAATATGTTTTTGGATCTGTATTTGCCATTTAAGATTTTAAAATTAATCAGATTAATTTTAGAACCCTAGATTAAATCAAGAACGATTACACTAACCTCTTGATGCAATCGCAGTGTCTGCGCTTTGAGATTTGTCTTCAGGACACCAAATGTTGTCCCTCTAGCTTGTCCACACCAAGAACACCTATGGCAGCCCTTGAACAGCTTCTAAAGCTTTTTCTATTAATTAGAAATTCAAGTTCTGCCTTTTAAGAGATTAGAGATGTAAATAGGACACTAGAAACAATTTCTAGTGTTCTTAATTCAAGAGATTGATGGCTAATCTCTTTGAATTGATGAGAGATGAAGAAGAATAGATGAAGAAGAATAGATGAAAAGCCACAAAATGGCGTGACAAAGGAGAGGAGTGGCTGCTGGTTATTTTTCTTTTCATAACAACACTTAAATAGCTAGGTTAACACATTAAACCCTTGCCACATGTCACCCTTTGATTAGCTCTAGGTTTAAGTGACCCAATCACATTGTGCCAAGTGTCAAACCTATATTTAATCTTGATTTTAATCATCTTATATGATTAAAAAACATTTGGCAAGCTTATGTGTAATCCCATGTGTCACCATCTCATGGTGCCACGTGGCACACTGTGAAATGACCAAAATGCCCATGTGTCTTAATTTTGAGTTCTTAACCCAAAATAATTAATTTTCTTCTTCTAATTAATTTATATCAAATATAAATTAATTAATTAATCTCTATTAATTAATTTATCATTAATTAAAATCATATTTAAACACTTTAAATATAAATTTAATTTATACTACACATCCAATAATCTAGATTTGGTTTCAAGTCATGCTAGGGACTTTGCAATTTAATTGCAAACCAAACCTATTTAATTAATCAATTAAACTCTTTAATTAATTAATTAATTAATTAATATTTAAATAGGTGATAACTTGTGTATGTATGTGACTTACTAGGCTCATCACTAATTGGCAATGAGACATGATATCAACTCTTAATATCATCAGAACTCTTTCTTACCATAAATGATTTCTCTAAATCATTTTATGCACCTCATAGACCATGGTTAACACCTAGCATAGCATGCCATGACCACCCAATTAGTAATAAGGTTTACCTTAAGTGAACTTATAATCATATGTTACCATGCACTATAATCTCTCTGTTACAAAATCCCAACTCAAGCTAGAGTCATGGTTTATGTCAAACTCCATTTGCTATGAATATTATGTTCTCTTTTAATTCCAGTTCTTGATTAAAAGATTTTCTCATCAGAAACTCTTTTCTGAATAAATCTATCTGTCCTGGCCAGGAACTTGAAACATCAAGAATAATTAAATGAACATAGGATTTTATCTCTATTTACTTAGAGGAACAGATTCCATCTTGATCAACACTTACCTCCATATATAACTAGTAGGAGCCAATACATGCCCATATACCCATACATAGTACAAGTATGAAAGCAGTATCAAACTCAAACTACCTATATACAAGATAACTGTGCTATCTCAGGTCTAAAGATTATATGCACTAATATGATTTATGACAAAACATTGACAAGAGTAAACTCCATGTGCTTGTCATAAGTGTCACTGGTTCGGCCTACTTATCATTTATAAGTGCCTATCATGTTTGTTATATGGCATGAGACTCACCATTCCATCTTATTTATATCTCATATAAATAACTTGGGAACAAACATGAATACAATCTTTCTGGATAAGTCATGTCCTTATTATGAAGTATCCTCGATTGTGAACCTATTTATGATACTTTGTGCTAGAAATATTGTCACTCATATTCTTAACAACTTAAGAATAATATTTCTAACAAAATATCAATGGACCTTTTCTATTACACATAAATATATTATGTAAACGGAAAAGTGGAAATGCCTTTTATTAATAAAAATATGTACAAGATACATACTAAATGATATGTTCTAGGGCATACTACTAACAGATACCATTGGTAAAAGTGCTGTGGAACCATCATTCGGGCCAGGAGGCTACTTGGGAACGAGAGGAGGACATGAGGAGACAGCACCCACAGCTATTCAGAGATTGATACCAGGTAAAATTTCGAGACAAAATTTATATTAAGGGGGAGAGAATTGTAACACCCCTATTTGCATAGCCTGGTATATTTCACTATTCCAGTAACCGGAGTCGGTCCGGATAATTAAGGGGATTAGAACCATACTTAAGATAACTAGAGAAGCCATAAACACAAATAATTAGTAATGTCCAATTAGTTAAGTATAAACAAGAAAAACATAACATAAGAAGCTAAATGAGCCGAGAGTCACAACAATGGGTGACCTTCTCGGGAAGGACTGCGAAGTCATTTTAAACTCAAATTTCGAATTGTAAAATGTGACACTGCAGTTCTTAGGACCATTATAAACACAGTGGAAAAGAGAAAATCACGAAAAAGAACTATTAAGCCAGTCAAATAATTAGCTCAGAGAGCCGGAAGAAATATTGAATTAATTGCAAACCGGGTTGAACCGGTGAGGGGCAATTTGGTCAATTGACCCCGAGAGCTGACTCCTGACCTAACTGTCAAATAAAATTAGAGAAAAGAAAATTTCAGAATCGAGAATTAAATTAAAGAACTAATAGAAAAAAAAAAAGAGAAAATGAAAAAGGTGTAGGGAGATGACAACATGCATGACATCATGCATGATGCCATAAATCCTATAATTAATAAATTTGATTAAAGTGATTTTTTTGTCTTCCATAAGATAAAATACATAAAAGAAAAGAAAAGAAAAAAAAATCATTTGGTCTTCTTCCACATATCCTTGCTGCCCTCACTCTCCCTCATTTCTCCATTGCTAAACCTCCATTAAAGCTTGTACTCAAGCTTGAAATTCTTCGCTAAACCTTAATAGCTTTCATAAAAACCTCATTAGAGCTTGTTTTAGTCACTTGAGAAGAAGATTGAAAGAGGAAAGAAATACAAAAGATAGAGATTTGAGGGAATTGAAGTTCTAAGAAAGGTTAGTAAGCAAACTTGATAAATTTAGTTTGACTTCTACATTTTTAGCTTGATTAACTTGTAAATAAACTTAAAATGAAAAGAAAAATTTGTTGAGGGACCATGACTAAAATTCGGCCAGCATGTGTATGGGGGTTTTATTGCATGGTTTGATTGATTTAAATAGGTAAATGAACCTTAAGTAGTTAAATGGTTATGATTAAAAACTTTGAATTAGCTAAATGCAACAATTAGTGTGAATTAGGGTTTTGGACATTAGGGTTTAGAGATAAAAATGTGAGAAACTTGTAAATGATGTCTTGGACCTAGTTTAAGGAAAGAAATGGTCAATTGTGACCTAATGAGGTGTGTTAGGAGTGTTTGAATCAAAAGCCAATTCGGATTGAGTCCAGCAGCATGACCAAGTTACCTTTAAGGGACCAAAAATAAAATTTTACAAGTCCAATTGGTATAAGACCAATTGGGAATGAAAATAGACACTAAATGACACAATTTTCATCTAGGAAGCATGCCTAAAAAGTGACCAAAACCTAGTGAACAAATTGACCAAACTTGAAAAATCACAGTCTGCCCTGTACAAACTGACCAAATGACATTTGGCCATAACTTGGGCTAAGCAGGTCTAAATGACCTGAAATTTGAGCAATGGACAGTTGAGATATAGACCTAAAACTTTCATGAAGAACACAAACCTAAATTATGCCATTAACCAAGTTATTTGGCCACCCAAAATTGGTGACCTAAAACTGCCAGAACCAAAAATTGCCTAGAATTCTGGGTTCAATCCAATCCGGCAGCCATGGTTCAAATGGCTATAACTTGAGCTACAAAACTCCAATTGGAGTAATTCAAAAAGAGAATAAACTTAAGACAATAGGGAACATTTTATATGAAGAAAGTTTTATCAAATTCCAACAGAAAATTGACTAATGGAACAGTGCAACCTTAGACACCAAAACTGAAAATTTATCAAATTTGCCTAAAAGACTTAGAATTTGAATAAACAACTAAAACCAAAAAATTTAGTGACCAAAATGTGGTATGTGGGTGAAGTTGGAATTCCCATACCTATTAAGCCTTAGAAAGTCAATAATTTGACTTGAATAGTATAGTGAATAGTAACCCCGAAACACAAAATTTCAAGAACGTCGAGTTTAGCACGTTAGAGCTAGGTATAAGTGAAGTTAAATTTATTTTTGGATTTATGCTAAGTTATGGTACTGAAACACTGTAAAATTGTGTGTTTCAGTTGAAAAGAATACCGGGAAAGAACCCGAGGAACTGAGTCAAGGCCAAGAGGCGACTCGCTTGAGGTTTATGCACAACATCACTATGCTTTAAAATTCATGGATAAAGTGAATGAAATATGTATTTTACTTTTGCTTTGAATTGTTGAAAGTTTATTTGTGACATTATTTATGATGTTTTGATTTAAATTGTGAAAGTTATTGTGTATATTTGAAATAACAATGTTTAGCAAATTGTTAAGATAAGTTTTGAAACCACAGTGTCATGACCATATATTTGAACACCTCACTAGCATGACTAGTGGGGGTAATTAGTTTCAAATTTTGATTTCTTCTCTGGAGAAGTGTTGAGGTGTGCCAGTAGAAGAGGATTTGAATGGATATCCATATATTTGAGCTAGTTGGCCTTGTGATGTGACTTCTCCTTAACCTCTGGCTATTGAGATTATATTTATTTCGAATGGCATGATTTAACTGTGGGTTTTTTTGAAATGTGATTTGATACTTCAAAATGAAATTGTTTGGGATTAAAATCTCATAATTCATGATTTGTATTTAATTCTCATGTTCAGTCAAATTTTTGAATAAATGTGATTTAAATTTTGCATAAAGATTATTTTAGTATGTTGTGCACCACTGAGTCCTAGTACTCAGCGATAGCTGTTATTGCTGTCGCAGATTTAGAGACTAGAGGAGCAGCAGACTGAGCTGCTGAGGATTGAGGATCTATCAGCTTGAAGTTATCGGGTATAATTTATACCCTGACTGTAAATATTTCTTTTGATGTATGTAATGCACATAAATGTATGGACATGTAAAGTCGGTCTTGAGCAGCTTGTATAAAGCTTGTGTAAAGTTTATAATAAATTTTAGTTGAATTTCTCTTAATGTAAATTTTGTAAGGATGTATATAAAATGTTTTGTCCTTAATGAATTATGAATGGAACTATTTTATTTAATTTGAATGAAATGGATTGCTAGTATTTTGATGATCATTGGATGGTGGATTTGATTTTTGGAAGTTGATAAATGTGTTGAGAGATTGATTGTGAATTTGAAGCAGTGATTGAAATAAATAATTGGAAGTGCTTTTTAGAGGTATTTGAAGAACTGCTTTCTCAAAATACAGACGAAACTCTGGCAAAATTTTTATAAAATTTGCGGAAAAGTAAAATGGATTAAAAATATTAACTAGTTTTAAATTTAATTAAATGTTTTAAATACCTATGCTCACCACTTGTTAAAAATAAGAAAATTGTTTTAAAATCCCTTGTAGGGTACTTAATAAGTTATCGGTAGGTGAAGTTCGGTAGTTCATTAGGTATTCTACGGGATCATGCTATGCCTTACAGAGGGGTAAGGTGTGACAAGTATCTTCTAAAATAATATCTTGTTAAATCTCTTCTAAATTAGTTATTGTTTTGTAAATAAATAATTTTTTTGTTTGCTTTTATATCTTAATATTTGATTAATATGGTAATAACTCTTCAATTCAGCATATACACATGATTTTAGTAATTCTTTATATTGTGCTTGTTAGGTTTCTTTGGTTATGAATCTTAAGCAATAATGCTATTCATAATTTTTTAAAATTTCTAATTACTTAAATTTAATTTAGTTATGGATAAATTTCTAAAAAGATCACTCATAAATAAGGATTTGAATCCCAATCCTTCAAAAGCATCCTCCTTTGGATATCAATATAGATGATCTTCCTTTTGATCTAGGATTATGGAAGGAAAAAAATTTATATTATATCATAATGATCGTGATAAGATATGAAAAACATATTTGCAAAAAAGTTCATGTCAACCTTTTGACCTTAATTTTTTGCAAAGAAGAATTGGAAATATTTATTGTCGATTTGTTCCATCTTGGTTTAAAGAATAAAGTAATTGCTTAGAGTATAGTGTTTCAAATAACGTCGCTTTTTACTTATGTTGTTATCTTTTTAGGCCAAATATTAGAGATCAAGCAAGTGATGATGCTTTTGTTACTGAAGGATTTATCAATTGCAAAAAAATAAAAATAAAAAATAAAATAATCAAATTCATATAGGAGGTCCCAATAGTGCTCATAACAAAGCTTAGAGGAACTGTCAAGATTTGATGAATCAAAAGCAACATATCCAAGTTGCTTATGCTACATACTCCAACCAAGCTTGAAGAAATTGTCATACTAAACTAATTACATCAATTGATTGTATTGGGTTCTTTTGCGTCACATATTAGTTTTTTATGGTCACGATGAGTTGGAGACTTTTAATAAGGATAGTAATCCTCTACAACATTTATGATTCTTAGCTGATCAAAATCAAAGCTATCAATAATATTGTTTTAGAAAGTGCTCGTGATAATCTCAAAGTCATTGCTCCTGATATATAGAAGGACATTGTGTAATCATAGCCACCAACGTTATAATTAATGATCTTCAAGGTGGGTTATTTTCTATCCTCATTGATGAGTCTCATGATATCTCAATCAAAGAATAATTAGCTATTATATTGTTTTACATTATGTGGATGCAAAAGGATGTGTGCTTAAGTGGTTTATTGGTATTGTTCGTGTTAGTGATATCACATTTTCATTACTTAAATAGAGGGATTATTTTCAAAGCATGGATTGAGGCTATCATTTCTATGTGGGCAAGGCTATGATGGAGCTAGCAATATGCAAGGAGCAATTAATGGTTTAAAGACTTCGATTGTGAAAAAAGAAAATAGTTATGCATAGTATGTTCATTATTTTGCTCACCAATTATAATGAACACTTGTAATGATGGCAAAGAATCATGCATAAATTGCTTTATTTTTTAACCTAGTCTCGAACTTAGTGAATGTAGTTGGAGCTCCTTGTTAAAAAAGAAAAGGACCTTCATGAGAAACAACTTAGTGAGATTGCTGAAAAACTAAAAAAAAATGGTGAAATTTGAAGTGGTCAAGGTTTACAGAAAGAAACTTCTCTTCAAAGACCTGGTGACACACATTAGGGCTCCTATTATGGATGATTAGCATATCTAATTGTAATGTCTAACTCCATAGTTAATGTGAGATCATTTTGGAAGAGGGTATAAATTTGGAGCAAAAAGGTGAAGTATATGCTTTACTTGATTCCGCCCAATCCTATGAGTTTGAGTTTAACTTGCATTTGATAAATATATTGGGTATCACAAATGAATTATCCCAAGCATTATAAAGAAAGATCAAGACATTATCAATGTAGTTTCCTTGATTAAAGTTTCCAAACAAAAATTATAAATGATGAGAGATGATGGGTGGTAGTCCATATTTGATGAAGTTTCTTCATTTTGTGAGAAACATGGTATTACCATTCCAAATATGGATGATAATTTTGCACTCCGAGTAAGGTCATGGCGTAATGCATAAAAAATGAAAAATTTGCGTCATTTTCAGGTGGAATTATTTTATATTGTAATTAATATGCAACTTCAAGAGCTCAACAATCATTTCAACAAGGTCAATATGGAGTTGCTTCTTTGTGTAGCATGCTTGAATCCAAATGACTGTTTTCAAGCTCTTAATAAGCAAAAATTGACTCAACTTACTGAATTTTTTCCTTCTAATTTTTCAAAAGTAGAACTTGTTACTCTTGGAAATTAACTTGATAATTTTATTGTTGATATGGGATCCGATCATCAATTCTCAAAGCTAAAAGGGATTAGTGATCTTGCCAAGAAATTGGTTGAATATAAAAAAGATGTTATGTATCCTTTAGTGTTTTTACTTGTGAAATTAGTTTTGATTTTTCCCAATTGCTACTGTATCTGCTAAAAATAATATTTTTTGCAATGAAGATAGTGAAAAATTAACTACGTAATTGAATGATAGATTCTTGGATGAATAATTGTTTGATGATACATGTTAAAAAAGATATTTCAATAGGTGTTGATGATGAGAATTTTACAACGATATCAAAATATGAAGACTTGCAGGGAACAATTGTGATAGGTTGTATATGAGAAGAATGGGACAATGATCCTTTATTTTTTTAGTTCATATTCTGATATTCTTTTTGTTAGAATGAATGATATCATGGACGTAATTTTTTTTGTCCATGTTCTATTTTTTTTATGGAGGATAAAATATGTTGCGACTTTTTAGTAATAGAAAATGACTTTCACTTGTTCTATGAAATATTAACACTATTTTTATTAGTTATTACTTTACTTATTTGTCTTTTTCATTTAATGTTGAATTGTTTATGATTTCTTTTCCTTTTTGCATAGTTATTACTAATATTAGGTGCATTTACAAGTCTAAAAATTGATATTATGTTATGAGAGCTTCAAAGCATGTAAGGTATATCTTTATTTTTATATTAAATTGAGTTATAAAATAGTTTTACATTTTTTTAAAAATTTTATAGTTTTAGCTTTTATAATTGCATTTGGTAATTTGGTTATTTTTATCACTTACATTTGTGAATTTTAATATAGTCAACAGGTATTTTTATTATTAAAAATAAAATAAAATATAGGATGTGTGTGTTTTCCCCCCTAAAATCATATCTTGGATTCACCCCTGATCGATGGTGACATGATTACCATGGTTCTACACCACTAGCGGTTTGGATAAATTTTATGTTTAAAGGAATCAATGGTGAAATGACTACTATGGTTGATTAATTAATTGATATAAATTATATGTATGCTATACATCACGTATGTGAATTTTATATACATATACTTTTAATAATTCTATTCACTAAGCCTTTCAACTCATACCTCCTAACCCTTATAGGAGAAGGTTCCAAAAAACAAGGACCAAATGTAAACTAATAGGGATAGATGTTTAAATAAGATTTATCCTATAATGTTATCTGTAAATTGTAATGTTGAGGTTAAACTCTGTTTTGTTATTTAAGTATACTGAAGTGAAAACTATCATCTATTTTATGGTATTTGACTATAAATTTGTTAGAAATCCCTACTCATACCATGTATCGCTTATGTGTGTCACACCTTATCCCTTGTAAGGCATGACATAGTCTCATAGCATACATAATGAATTACCGAGCTACACCTACCGATAACCCATTAAATATGCTACAAGGGATTTTAAACAAAATATAGCTTTTTATCTTATCAATTCTTTTGTGAAAAACTGCATGGGAATAGTTAAAATACAATGTAAACATTCATTGGAAATAATGATAGACTAAATATTGCAAAAGCTATATTTTCATAAGTCTCAAAATAACATAAAAATAGTTACAAACTCAAAATGCATCTTTAATACAAACTGCTCAATGTCCGTACATCCATACATATAGGTACAAAATACAACAAAAGGATTATAGGGGTATACCTAATGTAAATACCCACAACCAATACAAAAATTGCTTCAAGTCTCTCACTCAGTAGCCTTCTCCTTTCCCTTACCTGTGACAGTATAAATAAGCTATCACTGAGTATATTACTCAGTGGTGCATAACTAATAACTTTAAAACTTAAATAAAGTAAAACTTGTCAAAGCATAATAAGTCACATTTTTCTTAAGCATGAAAACATCACAATAGTTCTAAGTCCATAAGAGTCATTTATTGGAATCACATTTCAAAAGAGAAATCACAATTCACAAAGCATTAGTGTTGCCAACACCAACACATAGTTCAGGCCATGACACAAAATTTCATGATCAGTGTCGTGTTGTACACTATGACAAAGCAATCTCAACCTCACTAACCGTTATTAATGAGGGAAGGGCTAGCTAGCTAATGAGTATTCAAGTAGTCTTACCCCACTAAACGTTATTAATGGGAGATATAATCAATATTAATTATTAACCCCAAGTAGCCGTTACTACTGGGGAGTTTCAAAAGGGACTGTCATGCTAACTGTGGTTTCAAAATAGTTTCCAAAAGTTTCTAAATCAATAATCACATTTCCAAAACAATAAACATATTCAAATCATCATAAAACCCATAAAGGGGTGGCAACACACAAATTTCTCAAATGCAAGAGAAAAACCATATCTCATTCAAAATAGACTCATTCAAATAAACTCATTCCAAACCATTTACAAGTTTAAAAACGAAGAAAAAGGTTAGTTGTGCACAAACCTTTAATAATTCTCCTTTTCTCGTTACTTACTCCTCCTTGTCCATTCCAACTTCTTTTTCTACTAAAAACACGCAAATAGAATACCTCAATACTCATCTCAATTACTGCCAAGAACTCATTACATGAATGTTTAATGCATCCCAAGTTTGCTTTGCAAATTTTAGAAACTTTTGGTTTTCTGGCAGCTTGGTACATTGAACTTTGAACCCAATTTTTACCTAGTTTTAATCATAATTTGATGAGGTATTCTCCATGAAAATTGTCCCTCTAGGTCTCATCTTTATTTCCCTTCTTGAATCACCTCATTTGGAGTTGTGCAGCCAAAGTTATCGTTAAATGAAGTTTACTATTCACGTGGGGCTGATTGTGGCAGCTTTGGTGACTTAACTTTAGCTAACAATTTGATTGGGTTAAGTTCATAATTTGGCTCCGAGTTCTTCATATGAAATGTCCTACTATGTTTTAAGTTTCTATCGGTTCAAGAATTACCTAAATTGGAGTTTTCTAGAGAGAGTTATAGCCTTGCAAAATTTTACTATTCATATGATCAATTTGCAGATTTCCAGATTTTTGGCAGATTTGGTGACTCAAATTTGCTTAGCAATTTGATTAAGTTAAGTCCATAATTTGGCCTTAAGTTCTTCATATGAAATGTTCTACTATGTTTTAGGTTTACATTTGTTCAAGAATTGCCTAAATTGGAGTTTTCTAGAGAGAGTTATGGCCAGGTAAAATTTACTGTTCATGTGCCTAATTCTGCAGGTTCCAGAATTTTATCTCCAGTTTCAAAGCAAGTTTTAGGCAATTTCTGGGCAATTTATGGGTTAGGTCTCTTCATGAAAATTCTAGCTCTATGTCTTAAGTTTCATTTTAATTAGTTTTACACCAATTAGAGTTGTATAGCTCAATTTATGGGCTGTCAAACACATTGAACTCAGTGTGTAAAATTCTGCCCCAGGTTCAAATTTTTCTTTCTTTAATTACTCCCACTAACCAACCTCAATTCATATTTAATTCACCAAAAATGACTATAATTTAGCATTGACACATCCATAGCACTCATAGCATAAAAACCCCCATTTTTCTAAATCCCTAGTTTGCACTTTTCCCCAATCCTACCATTTCATTACTTCCATTCATAAACCCAATGTCAATTCAAACTAAAGGAACCTCAAATGACCATAATTTAACACTACCCACACCAATTTCACTCTCTAGCACCAAAGCCCCAATTCCCCATGAACCCTAATCTCCCATATTTCAACTTATGCAAATCTCATGCAATTTCTTTACCCCAATCATGCACACTACTTCAACTAAGCTTGATTTCATCATCAATTACATTAAAATACATCAAACCCTAATTTTCCCCAAATTAGCCAAAACCCTAGTTTAGGTTCCATGCATGTTTCCTTTCAATTTCTCATGAAATTTCATCATAAGTTAACTTCATTCAAAGCTTATACAACTAATCTAACATGAAAAGAAACTTACCTCTTGTTGATTTCTTTCCAAATTTAATTTTTCTTCCTAGTGTCTTGTTCTTCTTATTTCAATATTCACTTTGATGCTTAATCAAGGTTTTTCTATTTATTTGGCAGAAGATTAATGGAAGAAATGTGGGGAATCAAAGGTTGGGAAAGCTTATGAATGGAAGAGTGAAAAAGAAAAGAGAAAGAGAGAGGAAGAGAGGATGAGTGGCGGCACATCAAATGTGGGAGGGAGGAAGATGACTTCCTTTTATACTTATCCTAATTTTTGATTTATTTAATTAACTTTAATTGAGTTGTCCAAAGCCCATTGGTCCTAAAATTTTAATTAGGTCAAAATGGACTTAAAATTCTAGATTTTTATTTCTTTTATTTTCCTTTCACTTTATCCTTGAATTCTTTTCCTTAAAAAAAATATTTTATGATTCAATTCATTAATTTCACTTAAATTAATTAACATTTTGGTCAAAAGTCAACTCTTGAGGTGAATTGACCAAAATGCCCCTCATCAGGTCATAATTCCTCTTTTTTAATATACCTAGTGAGTCCTTATATTTTTAGGTCACTTGAATTTTTATTGTGTCTATCTCAATAAATTTTCATTTTATTTTTTTGGTCCTCAAGGTGTCTTTGAATAGTATAAGTCACAGACCAAAAATGGTACTATTCAGAGCTTGGAGGTTCGAGGTGTTACAATTCTCCCCTCCTTAAAAAATAAAATTTCATCCTCGAAATTTATCTGGTCTCATTCTCATAATAGCTGTGGGTGCTACCTCCTCATGTCCTCCTCACGCTCCCATGTAGCCTCCTGGCCTGAATGATGGTTCCACAGCACTTTCACCAGAGGTATTTGCTTGTTCCTCAGCTGCTTCACCTCATATGCCAAGATCTTTATGGGCTCTTCATCATATGTCAGGTCTGGATTTACCTCAATCTCCTCTACTGGCAAAATGTGAGAGGGGCCTGATCTGTATCTCCTCAACATGGAGACATGGAAGACATTGTGAATCTTTTCCATCTTCGAAGGCAATGCAAGTCTATACGCCAATGGACCCACTCTTTCCAGAACCTCATATGGCCTAATGAAGCGAGGACTCAGTTTCTCTTTTCTACCAAACCTCATGTCCTTCTTCCATGGGGAAACTTTCAAGAATACCTTGTCACCCACACTGTACTGAATATCTCTTCTCTTTAGATCAATATAGGTTATGTCTATTCGATGCAACTTTGAGTCTGTCTTTAATGAGCTTAACCTTTTCTTCCATCTGCTGCACTAATTTTGGGCCAATCAACTTTCTCTCGCCCACTTCATCCCAACACTAGGGAGTTCTACACTTTCTGCCATAAAGTGCTTCATATGGAGGCATCCCAATGCTTGACTGATAACTGTTGTTATAGGCAAATTTAATCAAAGGCAAGTGTGTGTCCCAGCTCCCTTCAAACTCAATCACAAAAGCCCGAAGTATATTCTCCAAAATCTGAATGATCCTTTCAAACTGGCTGTCTGTCTGTCTGTGGATAGAATGCTGTACTGAAGTTCAATCTAGTCCCTAGGGCTTTTTGGAGACTACCCCAGAATCTAGAAGTGAACCTAGGATCTCTATCAGACACAATAGACACTAGCTGTCACACCTTACCCCTCCGTAAGGCCTAACATGATCACGTAGTATACCTAATGAATTACCCAACTTCACCTACTGATAACACATTAAATACACTACAAGGGATTTTTAACCTTTTCTTATTTCTTTTTACAGTGGTGAGCACTTTTGACAGGTGTTAAATTTTTTTTTTCGACATTTTCTTAACTAAAGTGAAATCAAATAATAAATCTGAAGTATCAATAATTTTTGTAAAAATTTTGGCAGAGTGTCGTCTATATTTGGAGTAAAACAGTTTTTCAAAAACCTGCATGTCGACACCATATTTTGGCTGATCCCCAAAATCAATAAAACTTTGAAACTGACCTCAGTACTAAGTTTCCTTTTGACAGCTAATCACATTTCCGACCTCTCTTTGATAGACAGTCACATTTCCGATCTCTCCTCAAAGAATTGAATCAATGCTAAATCCTCACATCAGTCAAATCCTTACCAGTCTATTAAATCGCTCACCGATCTCTCCGACCCGTTGTAGTATAAACGAAGTGAACTAGATCTTTTCTTACTAGTTTTATTGCCGATCTCCCTTTCAAAAGTTTAAGAGTTAAGGTTTTGGTCCGGTTTAATGAGGATTTCGATCTTAAGTGTTCAAGTCAAATTTCCAATTTTAATCAAGTCCCGTTCAGCATTTCTTCCCTACCGATCTCATGCTCATTGTGTTTTCCGATCTCTCACACTTAGGTTAATAATCATCTTCAGTTATTTCAACATACTCAGACAATCAAGTGTTTAATAATTTAGAAATTTTCCGATCATAACCATTCATCGAACAAAAAGGGCATTCCACTTCAATTCATTTCAAAAAATTTGTACAAGTCATTCGGCTGGGGGATCACCCCCAGCCTGATCTACATTTTGCTCATTTTCTCTCTCACCCTCGGCCTCCTCTTCGCTTTCCTCCTCGCCTTCGGGAGCCAGGTCGGCCATCCAAGAGAAGTCCTCCTCTGGGTAATGCTTCTGGAGCTCGGCCAAGAGATCTTTGTGAGCGTTCACATAAGCTCCGGCTATTCCTGTCACCATCTCTTCATCTTTTGCCTTAAGCTCCTCAGCAAGGTGTGCGACCTGAGCAGCTTCGTTGGCCCGGAGGGCCTAGACTTCTCTAAGGGCCTGATCCCTTTCAGCCAGAACATGAGTCTGTTCGGCCAGCTTATCTTCATAGTACTTCATGCGCCCCTCAATTCGAGATATGTAATCCTGAGCAGATGAGAGTTGGGATCGGAGGGATGCCACTTCTTGACCCTTCTTCTCGACCTCCTTACCCAGGTGGTGCGCCTTTTCCCGAACTATGTGCTGGTTCACCAGGCACTCTACATTCAGACTCATGGAGCGGGTTAGGATGTCGTCAAGATTGTCCGGAGACAGTCTGTCCCGATCCTCCCGAAGGCAGATGGAAGACCCCAAGACTTTGGCAAAATCGGGGTTCTCCCGAACAGTCCGGTTGTTCTCCAGAGAAGCGATCAGCACTTGGGCGCCACGAGAAGGGGGCCTCGCAGGAGGTCGAGAACGACCCCCTTCTGTGCTTGGAACAGCTGAAGGAGGTGGAAGCGGCTCTTCCCGTTGAGGAGGAGATCGGACAGCTTCTGTGATCGGCGGCCCCGAAGGTCGGGACGGGCCTCCTTGCGTCTCCCCAGGTTCATGACCGGGTGTTTGAAGCAGTGCCGAACGCTTCATCTCTTTCACTTTCCGGGAAATCTCCCTTTCTTTCTTCCGCTTCCTGGAACCTTCACCACCCGCCATACCTACACAAAAAAGAGGTCAGTGAGATCGCTAAGGTCCAAAGATCTGAGAAATAGAAAATACCGATGCCAAGATCAGAGAGCTGAAGCCCGCGCTACCGTGATCAACTCCATCGCCCAATGATGCACTGATCACCGCATCTAAACAGGAGTACTTTTGAGTGGCAGCTTGATTCTTCAGCTCCATCACTATTAGGCTTTCCTCCTTGTTCAGGGTAATACGCTTCGGAATCAAGGGCCCCTGGTGCCACCAGCTACGGGGGAAGTCCTCGAAGCAGGTCAGATTTTTGCTCCTCAGAATGAAGAAGCGGTTCTTCCAATTCTTAAGGGAGGAGGGCAGATCGGTGAAGAGCCCACAATGAGGCTTCGCCTGAAAGAACCAATGCTCATCGTCCTTTCGGCGAGTTAGCTCTTGATTGGCGAACACCTTAGCTGTAGGTCTGATTCCCTTAGCTCGGCACAGGCCTCGGAAGGCTACCAAGATCCTCCACGAGTTAGGGTGAATTTGGGCGATGCACACTCGGTGGAATTTTAGGACCTCCTTGAAGAAGTTGTCCAGAGGGAACCGAAGACCGGCCTTTAATTGTTCCTCGTATACCATCACCATGTCATTCTCTTCAAAGGAGTGATCGGCTCGGTGATTGCCGTGACACCGGATAAGTTCATATGAATCGGGCTCTATGTTGTAGTCCTGGCTAAACGACTGCAGATCGGTTTCTTGCAAGATCGATGGCAGCTCGTCCATAGGAAGATTCTCCCTCCCTGAGGAAGGTACAAGCCTCAATGGTGCGGTTCGTCCCCGAGCTGGAACGGAGACCCTAGAAGGTTCTGGTTGTGCGCTCGGCCCGACCACCTCTTCTTCATCAGACGACCATGAAACATGCACGGAAGGTGGGCTTGCCGCTCTCTGACCTTCGGCGCCGCTCATTTTTAAGGAAAACAAAGAACTTAAAGCTAAAAGAAGGATTAAAACCCTTACCGGAGCTTGAACGGAGTCGGAAGAACTTGAGAAAACGAGAGAACTTTGAAGTTGTGAGCAAGAGACTGAAAATGACATACAGGAGCAAATGGCTAACCCTTTGCCCCTATTTATACTCGTCCGAGCATTTAATGCTCACGATGTCCCAGGCAATACATCGGTTAACGGGATTCGTCAGCTGTTCTGACACGTCTCTCGAACACTCCAAATTCCATAAAGAGAATGGCTAATTAGATATCGGCATATTAAGATAAATGTTTTGAATTGTGGATCAGTTAAGGGTTGTTCAGTTAGGAACCAAATCGGATAAACGCATCAGAGATCAGAAAATAATCAATACAATAAAAACAAGATGAGAATTGACTTTTATTTCCAAAAGATCGGATTACATCATTTGGGCGATCTCTAGGGATTGGAATTATAGAGATCGGAAGATGGGGGATCAGCATGAGAGATCAGAATAGGAGCATGGGAGGGATCGGAAGGCAAGAAGAATAAGACAAATCCCAAATAACCATCGTCAGAATCAGAGCCGAGGTAGTTAAAGCGTGGCAGACGAGATCTCCACCGCACGCCTAAGAATCGCCCGCAATGCTGACAGGTGCCAGGGTATGTCATGACAGTCCTGTACATCCCAATCTCCACCGTTGATCTCACTTGTAAGGACAAACCCGGAACCCTTGGATCAAGAGAGAAGACGACAAAACCAGCGTCTTTCGCTCTCAGCCCTCAGATCGTTCCGAACAAGAGGATTTAAGACCGTCAGATTGAAAGAAGAAAAGGACAAATATTCTGAAGAGTGATCTCAGCCATCCATTTTGATTCTCTTTAATTCCTGAACATCCGATCATGTCCTTCGAAATCTTGACCCTCCATCTCCCTCAAAATAAATCCTGACCCTTCATGGGGAGCACCCGATTCCTATAAATACCTGCATGAAAAACTGTTCAAGGGACGGGCAAAAAAAGAGAGGTAGTTATTATAGCGGAAGAACTCTGAAACTTCATTCAGTTTGTTATTCTGCTACTTAGAAGTGTTGATTAGAAAGACTTTTGAAACTAGTTTTCTGAAGTCTTTTTCTTGAAAAGGATTCTGAATACTGGAACTCTACATTTTCAGTTTGTTCATTATCTGGTCACACTCTCACTTTCAGCCCTTTATCATCTCTGTTTTCATTCCCATTGTCCAAGCTCAACTTCATTCCACTCGGTTTTTATCTTAATCTGATTGCATTTTAGCTAAGCACCCTTCAGTTCACGACGAACATCAGCCCTCAGGCTAATCAGTCCGCTGTCTTATCACTATTTGTCACCCCGTAGTTATTTCAATAGATTTGGCTCCTTACAGGTAAGAGCTCATATTGCTGTTTTATTAACTGTTTACGTTTACTTTTCGCACTTTCTTTGTTCTTCTTACGTATGCGATTTTCTCCAAGTTCATTTTGTGCAAAAGAACCCCAAAGAATGTTACTCTCGAGTTATCTCTTTAGTGATCAGTCCATCATTTTATTAATCTTCGTCATTTCTGAATGCAAGTTTTCTAGCTCCTAGTAGCGTGTAAGTGGTTGGGTAAAACGTAGGTAACTGCAATTTAAGGGTCTCTTTTAAAAGAAAGAGCCTGAATAACACGTCAGGAAAATAGCCAAACTATTAGGCTGACGTAATTCGGCAAGATGCCATAAAGTGGAATAAAACCAAAGTAAACGAAACAGAATAGATCGGACATTAATAGGTATTGGTAAGATGACTACATGGAAGGTCGGTAAATCAAGTCTAGTATCCCCCATTTAGTCACAAGGTATCAAGAAGCCTTATCCCCAGCATCTTTGAATGCCGGAATCCTTAGCTTTAGGCTCTTATGACATGTAGCTGAAATTAAAATTCGGGAGATTGGAAAAGTCCCTTTCAGGCTCCTGTTAATCTAAATAGAGAACGGAGGAGAGTTCTTATCCGGTCTAAACTCAAAATTTTAATAAATATTAAATAGAGATCGGAAGAGAGTTCTTATCCGGTCACAACTCAAAATTTTATTAAACGTTAAATAGAGATCGGAGGAGAGTTCTTATCCGGTCTCAACTCAAAATTTTAATAAGCATTAAATAGAGATCGGAGGAGAGTTCTTATCCGGTCTCAACTCAAAATTTTTAATGATTTAATAGAGATCGGAGGAGAGTTCTTATCCGGTCTCTACTCAAAATTTTTAATGATTTAAAAGAGATCGGAGGAGAGTTCTTATCCGGTCTCAACTCAGAATTTGAACAAATATTAAAGAGTTCGGAGAAGAGTTCTTATCCGATTCTTAAATTAAATTTTAATAAAATATTCCTTTCAAATAAAATTAACATACAACAGTAACTCACTAAGGTTGTCTCATTTACTTATGTATCTGGGTGATCCAAATTTAGTGAAAAATCAAATGTTCCTTTAGTCAAAAGGATTAACATGTCCATTTAAGCCCTCCTAACTAATGCAAAGTTAAATATACTTACCCTTATTAAGGGACGAGGTGGGGTGCCTAACACCTTCCCCACCCGTTTACGGACCCCGAACCTAGAATCTCTGTCTTGAAGTGGTTTCATTTCAACCTATTTTCACAAATGGTTTTCTTTAGTTTCCCTCAAAACTAAGGTGGCGACTCCTCACTCTTTCCCACTTCGGTGAGGGTTCGTTCAGGCGACCGCAAAATCCCTTGCGACACTGCAAAAAGCACTTCCAATATATTTGTTCAATCCCAAACTCCAATATAGCTCAACTCAAATCAGTGTCCTCAACATAGTTCAAACTCAATTTAATATCATTTTCAGCAATTCCAAAGATAATGTGCAAATTAAATGAGTATTTCAAAAGCTGAAATAAGAGAATTGTAATACAATATTTTGACAGGCCAAAATAATTTAGAACTTTATTTTACAACTGCTCAAGACCAAGTACAATACATACATACATACAGTTCACATACATTACAATAATATTTACAAGGAAGTGGTATACTCAATATACCCAGTAAAATCCCAATGCGAAGTCACAAGCAGCCTACTCTGCTGCTTTATCTGTCTGTCTACTTGTGACAGCAATGAAAAAGCTATTGCTGAGTAAAATTTACTCAGTGGTGCACAATAACAATTTAAAATGCGTTATATAAAACTTTTATTGACAATTTACAATTCAAATAATTCACAATTTCATGTCACAATTTTCAAAGCTCATATAACACAAATTTGATCAAACAATTTAATAACACAGTGTTGCCAATCAATAACACAACTTAGGTCATGACACAAAATTTTCCAAATATGCTGTGTTGTACACCACGACAAGGTATACTCACCCCACTAATCGAAATCAATGAGGGAGGTGGTTAGCTAAATAATGAGTACTTATCCATACTCACCTCAGACTGGCAAGTCAAAGAGGGGGGAATATAGTCATACTCACCCAATAAATGGAGGAGGAACATAATGATATTGCCATGCCAAGTGTGAATCAAAACAATTCCAAATCACAATATTTAAATATTTCATACAAACCACAAATCACATTTTATCTCAAAATTTCCATTTGCAAAGTAGGCAACACAATAATTTTCAAATAAAATTCCCAAAGCCAAAACAATAAAAAAATTATTCATAACTCATTTCTCCAAATAAATTTCTAGTAAAAGCAGTGAATATAAAAAGTATTGTGCACAGACCTGATTTGAGTCTCCTCTAGGCCTTGACTCAATGTCCCTTATGCTTCTCAATATCCTTTTCAACTAAAACACATAATTTGAAGTGTTTCAGTACTCATTTAAATTGTTTCTAATCATAAGGTTCCATAATTAAATTTTATTGATACTATTCCTTTCATTAGTCAACCTATAATGTTGACCTTTAATGCATACTAGGTGAATTAATTTTAATGTTACCAATATATCATATTTTATAGTCCTCAAGTGTTGGTATATGTTACCAATTTCATTTTAAAGCTTATTGCATTTTATTGCAATTTTCCATATTTTGTATGCTAGATTGCTTTAGCTAAATGTCTCATTTTCCTTGGTTTTTAGGTTCTGGTTAAAATGGCAAAATTGTAGGTTTATGTCTTAGTGACATTTTGGCACTGATTTCATGTCATTTGGAGTTTTCTGGACCAAGTTATGGTCATTTTACTATTGCTGGTCAAATTTCCTTTTTATTGTGAACTTAGGTCATTTTTAGGTCACTTCCAATTCTGGCAGGTTTTATACCTGAAATTGTGTAAGCATTTTAACTTACTTATGGTTATTTCTAGGTTTGGTGGTCTTAACCAAAATTGTAGCCCTATGTCTAAGCTTTCCAACGATATAAATTTCAGGTCATTTAGACCTGTATACAAGGAGTTATGGCCAATTACGTAATTACTGTTCAAATGGTAAATTTTCAGGTTTGAAAGGTTACAAATTCGAATTATGTCAGTTTTCATGTCACTTTCTGGATAGAATTTAGGTATGCTTCCAATATGAAAGTTGGCACATTTTGTGCCTAGTTTCACCTCCAATTGGTCTCATACCAATTGGGGTTATAGGCTCATTTTTATACTGCCCTTTACACTTCTCTCAAACACTAATCCAAATGCACATTCAACTTATTCTAGCTTACCTTCCATACCTAATTCTGACTTTTTACATTATCGTATTCATCAATCACTTTACATTATAGTCACTTTGGGTAGTATATAACCAATTGACAATACACAAATTACACTTCCAATTCACAAAATCCAATTCTAACAATATATACACATAACACTCCTAACCATTACATATAAATTCACTACTAAATTACATACACAGTTAGCAATCTTTAAGATCACAATTCATCAAATATCTTCATGAATTCAAGCATTCATCAAGAAGTCTCAAGGCTGCCGAATTGCTCCAAAATGCAAAAGTTTCCTATAATTTCTTCAACTCCAATTTCAAATGCACAATCACCACATACACATGGAAATAACTTACTAGGATATTAAATCACCTTAATCAACATGAATTCCCAACAAATATATGTAAGAATAATTCATTAACCATGAGATTCCATGGCTGCCCAAAATTGGATATATCAATAACTCCTCAAAACTTTAAAATTTCTTCACCAAATCACTTATCTCAAACTAAACATAAACTTTACTTAAGAAAGGAAGTGAATTGGACACTTACCTCTTTTTGGAGCTTGCTCAAACCTTAACAAAACTCCTTCTTTTTGCTCCCAAGATGCTACCCAAGTTGTATAGACCAACTTTGATGAAGGAACTTAGGAAATTTATGGCTTAAATCATGGAGAGAGAGAGCTTGGGTATGGGACGGCAATGGAGGTTTGGGAGAAAAATGGGTTCGGCTAGTTTGAGAGGAGGTTAAAGATGAGCTTATTTCTGTCCACTTTAGCTTTTAGGTGTCCCAAAATTCTAAGTTAGTGGAGCGCTAACCATAGTTTAATGTTTAATTAATTAAAGTTTCACAATTTTGCATTTTATGCCTCAAACTCCCATTATTTACATTATGTACCACATTTCTCATTTTCATGAAAATTTCAAAGTATAATACCACTTATTTTTAATGGACATTTAGGTCAAAAGGAAACTCGGGGTATAAATTGACCAAAATGCCTGTATTTGGTTTGTATTCTCGATTTTTCAGTAACACCGATTTTTATCTGTTTCTTGATTTTTCATTTTTCTTTATACTAATTTATTAATTTTTCTTTAACATTTCTAATGTCATTTATACCTCAATAGATGTTTAATTAGGTCCCAAAAATATTTTCCAGGGTTCTCCGTGGTCCAAGGCTAGTCAACGGTCCTCGCCGTAACTTCCCGGTGCAGTCACCCATCGCTACGATTTTTGGCTCGTTTAACCAATCTATATTTAATTGCTCTTATTTTTCCTTTATTTTTCTTGTATTTTCCTCTATTGTATTTCATCATTTTATGTCTCCTCAATAACATTTAAGTGTGGTTCCTGACATTTTAACTGTCCAGATAGACACCGGTCACCAGAACAGTAGAATGCACCACTGAATATAGGGGTGTTACACTGGCACTCCATGCAACCTCACCACTTCATTAATTTATAGTTTGGCCAATCTTTTCAGGCTGTAATCCATCCTCACAGGCAAAAAGTGTGAAGACTTGGTCAATCTATCAACAATAACCTAAACTGCATCATGATTCTTTTGTGTACATGGAAGTCCTGTCACAAAATCCATAGTGATTCTTTCCCATTTCCACTTGGGAATTGGCGATGGCTGTAGCAACCCTGTAGGCACTTGGTGTTCTGCCTTTACTTGCTAACTAGTTAGGCATTTGGCAACATATTCTGCAATGTCTTTCTTCATTCCCCTCCATCAATAGTGCCCTTTCATAGTTTTATACATTTTGGTTCCATCAGGGTGCATAGCAAAAGGTGAATCATGTGCTTCCTTTAAAATGATCCGCCTTAATTCAACATTATCAGGAATGCACATTCTACCTTGATATAATAACAAGCCCTCATCATTTACTGACAACTTTGGTTTCTTGCCATCCCGAGCCTCTTCCATCAACTTCACATACTTATCATCATTCTGTGCAGCTGCTTTCATTTGTTCTGTCAGCATTGGCTTCACTTGCCAAGTAGCTACCATTGTTAGTAGTATGCCCTAGAGCATATCATTTAGTATGTATCTTGTACATGTTTTATTAATAAAAGGCATTTCCACTTTTCCGTTTACATAAGATATTTATGTGTAATAGAAAAGGTCCATTGATATTTTGTTAGAAATATTATTCTTAAGTTGTTAAGAATATGAGTGACAGTATTTCTAGTACAAAGTATCATAAATAGGTTCACAATTGAGGATACTTCATAATAAGGACATGACTTATCCAGAAAGATTGTATTCATGTTTGTTTCCAAGTTATTTATATGAGATATAAATAAGATGGAATGGTGAGTCTCATGCCATATGACAAATATGATAGGCACTTATAAAGGATAAGTAGGCCGAACCAGTGACACTTATGACAAGCACATGGAGTTTACTCTTGTCAATGTTTTGTCATAAATCATATCAGTGCATATAATCTTTAAATCTAAGATAGCACAGTTATCTTGTATATAGGTAGTTTGAGTTTGATACTGCTTTCATACTTGTACTATGTATGGGTATATGGGCATGTGTTGGCTCCTACTAGTTATATATGGAGGTAGGTGTTGATCAAGATGGAATCTGTTTCTCTAAGTAAATAGAGTTAAAATCCTATGTTCATTTAATTGTTCTTGATGTTCCAAGTTCTGGCGGAGACAGATAGATTTATTCGAAAGAGTTTCTGATGAGAAAATCTTTTTAATCAAGAACTGGAATTAAAAGAGAACATAATATTCATAGCAAATGGAGTTTGACATAAACCATGACTCCAGCTTGAGTTGGGATTTTATAACAGAGAGATTCTAGTGCATGGTAACATATGATTATAGGTTCATTTAAGGTAAACCTTATTACTAATTGGGTGGCCATGGCATGCTATGCTAGGTGTTAACCATGGTCTATGAGGTTCATAAAATGATTTAGAGAAATCATTTATGGTAAGAAAGAGTTCTGATGATATTAAGAGTTGATATCATGTCTCATTGCCAATTAGTGATGAGCCTAGTAAGTCACACACATACACAAGTTATCACCTATTTAAATATGATTTAATTAATTAATTAAATAGTTTAATTGATTAATTAAATAGGTTTGGTTTTAAATTATTGAAAAGTCCCTAGCATGACTTAAAACCAAATCTAGATTATTGGATGTATAATATAAGTTAAATTTATATTTAAAGTGTTTAAATATGAATTTAATTAATGAGAAATTAATTAATAGAGATTAATTAATTAATTTATATTTGATATAAATTAATTAGAAGAAGAGAAATAATTATTTTGGATTGAGAACTCAAAATTAAGACATAGGGGCATTTTAGTCATTTCACAGTGCGACACGTGGCACCATGATATGGTAACACATGGGATTACACATAAGCTTGCCAAATGTTTTTTAATCATGTAAGATGATTAAAATCAAGATTAAATATAGGTTTGACACTTGGCACAATGTGATTGGGTCACTTAAACCTAGAGCTAATCAAAGGGTGACATGTGGCAAGGGTTTAATGTGTTAACCTAGCTATTTAAGTGTTGTTATGAAAAAGAAAAGCAACCAGCAGCCACTCCTCTCCTTTGTCACTCCACTTTGAGGCTTTTCATCTATTCTTCTTCATCTCTCATCAATTCAAAGAGATTAGCCATCAATCTCTTGAATTAAGAACACTAGAAATTGTTTCTAGTGTCCTGTTTATATCTCTAATCTCTTAAAAGGCAGAACTTAAATTTCTAATTATTAGAAAAGCTTTAGAAGCTGTTCAAAGGCTGCCATAGGTGTTCTTGGTGTGGACAAGCTAGAGGGACAACATCTGGTGTCCTGAAGATGAATCTCAAAGGCGCAAACACGCTGCAGTGCATCAAGAGGTTAGTGTAATCGTTCTTGATTTAATTTAGGGTTCTAAAATTAATCTGATTAATTTTAAAATCTTAAATGGTAAATACAGATCCAAAAACATATTAAAAGAGTTTTAATATGTTGTTTATCATTGAAATCAAATAGATAAAAATAAATCTTGCATGATGCATGTGACCCTAGGTGAAAATTTTTGAATTCAATGGTATAAACTTGTGTTTTTCACGCTTCCTTTCCTTCAATTGGTATCAGAGCCACTATATTTGCCATTTAGATTGATTTTTATATGATTTAATTGTGTGTTTGATCATGAGATCAAAAGTTCATTGCTGGTTGCAAAGCCAAGGTGGCGGCACAAATGATGAACACCATGGTGCGCATGGTTGATGCACCACAATGGTGTGCAAAGGTAAATGGATGGTGAATGTGTACTTGTTGTATGATCTAAGATCCATTTTATGTCTAATTAAATTGTTTAATTAGAATTTTTATCACACAATTAAATTATGATTCAAATCAAAATTTTAAAAATTGTTTGAATGTGATTCAAATCTGAATTTTAAAAGTTATTTGAATGTGATTCAAATCTGAATTTTTAAAGTTGTTTGAATCATATTTAAATCTGATTTTTTAAAATTGATTGAATAAAATTTAGATCTGATTTTTTAAAAAATGTTTGAATGTGATTCAAATCTGATTTTTTAAAAAATGTTTGAATGTGATTCAAATATGAATTTTTAAAGTTGTTTGAATGTGATTCAAATCTGAATTTTTAAATTTATTTAAATGAGATTCAAATCTGAATTTTTAAATTTATTTGAATCATATTCAAATCTGGATTTTTAAGTTGAATATGAGATATTCAATTTAATTTAAGTATGTATGTTTTATTTAATTGTTAAATAGTGATATGCATGATGGATGATCATGGACTATAAAAGACCAATGTGATTAGATTTATTTCTTTTATGTTTCTTTGGGATTGTAAATTAATTAATTTATTTTGGGCATGTATTATTAAGTTTGTAATAATTTTTGGGTTGTAATTTCATTTATTTAAATTCTTGTAAATTCGCTTTGGTATGCCAAGGATTACTATGTAATATTGGATTGCAAGAAGTTCAAGGAGGTCAAGAGCATTGGTGGGATCAGTGGGAGGAATTCAAGATCAAGTGTTGATTATGTACTCCTTCAGCAACTCTTGTAAAATGAATGAATGAAATGCACCTAGGAATGCCCTGATTCAATTCTTGGTGGCTCAGAATTGAATCCCTTGGAAAGTCCATGATCATACCATATTTATTGCTTATCCATGAATGCATGAGATGTATGGGAATGTATGCTATTATATGATATATGCATGCTAATTGGATAATGTGCAAAGTGAGACCTTAATAGTAATTAGAATGACCATAAAATCTTCCAAACAAATGATTAAGTTGGAAATGCTATAATTAAAGTAATTATAATATAAGCCCTCCATTGGGGCAATTATTTTAAGAAATTTTAAATAGTTGCATAAGATGCAATTAATTTAAGAGATTTTCTTAAGAATAATTGTTAAGCATGAGATGTTGTAAATATGTAAATGGTTTAGTGGCCAACATTGGATGTACCTGAGGACATTAAAATTATTTGCATAATTACTGGCTCAATGGGATCAACTTAACTAATGCAAGATAAGTCAATAATGGATGTACCTGAGATTTTGAGCATTAGGGGCTAAGTAAAGGATTGAACCTGACATGAGATGTGATGGGCAAAGAGTTGCTCACTTATAGTTTATTGTAATTCCAATAATGGATGTACCTGGGGATGGTCAATAGAATTATAAGAATTCAATCACCCACTAGAAATCCATCCAACTAGGATTCCCGTTTTCTACTTTGGAAGTGTAGGATTCGCTAAGTTAGTGGGAGGACCATTTTGATTAAAAGACCATAATCATTTTGGTTAATTACATGATACATTTACTAATTAATCTAGTTATTTTCTGCAGTTAATTTTCTGATAAAAATGAGCACAAAACAACCACCACCATCCAATATCCTTGCAAGCATACTTGATCACAATAGGTTGACAGGACCTAATCTGTCTGATTGGCTAAGAAATTTGAAAATTGTCCTGAACCTTGAACATATAGGATATGTTCTAGATTCAAATGTTCCTGGTCCCTTACCTCCAGAGGCCACACAAGAGGAACATGAAACTTTGGACAAGTGGAAGGAGCATGATATGAGAGCTAAGTGTTACATGCTTGCTTCCATGAGTAATGAGTTACAGAAGCAACATGAGAACATGCAGAGTGCGAGTGAGATCCTCCTTTACCTACAAGAGTTGTATGGTGAGCACAGTAGGAATGCTAGGTATGAGATATCTAGACAGCTATTCCGTATGATGATGTCTGAGGGATAGAATGTTGGGGATCATGTCCACAAGATGATTCGGCTGATTGAGCAGTTGGAACATCTTGACTTCAACATGGATTTCCAACTACAGACGATCCTTCAGTCCCTTCCTGAGTCTTTTGGGAATTTTGTGACAAATTTCCATATGACTAAACAGGAATGCACCTTGGCTGGTTTACTCAATATGCTGGTTATTGCCCAAAAGAATATGCTAGACAATAAAGGAAAAGAGGTAGCTTTGGTTGCATCTTTTTCTGCTGGAAAGTCCAACAAGAAGAAGGGCAATAAGAAAAAGAAACCTCAGATTCCTGGTCCTTCCAAGAAAATAGCTAAACAGAAAAAGAAGACTAAAGCTGATGGAGGCAAAGGAAAGTGTTTCCACTGCCAAAAGGATGGGCACTGGAAAAGGAATAGCCCAAAGCATCTTACTTCTCTGAAGGACAAAAAGGATACACCTTCAGAAGGTATGTCCATATCTTGTTATTTAGATTCTGATGACACTCATAGTTCATCTGACTTGGGTTTTAGATCTGGTGCGGTTCTCACATTTCTAATGATATGCCTAACTAGCAAACAAGATGGCGACTTGCGTTCTCAAGATATTAGAGTCCTGATTGGCAATGGCTAAACTGAAGCTTTAGCCATTGGAACTAAATCTTTTTACATGATTGGACATGTTTTGTGTTTGGATAATATTTTATATGTACCTGATGCTTTTAAGAACATCATTTCTATATCTAGTTTGACTAGAAATGGCTATGAATTTCAGTTCACAAATGATGTTTGCAATATTTATTTTGGAAATAAATATGTTGGTTCGGGTTATATGAATGATGGTCTTTATTATTTGGATAATAATGACAAACACAAATTGAATGCAAGTGATCTAAAAGAATGCAATACCATGGTGAAAACCAACTCAAGTTCAAAATATATTTGGCACTTAAGGTTATGTCATGTTGCAGAAGATAGGATTGCAAAACTGGAGAAAATGGGGATTTTATCCTCATTGGGCTCTAAGCCTACTCCAACTTGTGAATCTTGCCTTCAGGGCAAAATGACTAGATCAGCCTTTGTTGGACAAGGGCTAAGAGCTGAAAATATTTTGGAGCTAATACATAGGGATGTATATGGTCCATTTAAGGAAATGGCTAGAGGGGGCTTTCATTATTTTATTACCTTTACTGATGATAAATCAAGATTTGGGTATTTGTATTTGATGAAATACAAACATGAATCCTTTGAAAAGTTTAAGGAATTTAAATCTGAAGTAGAAAATCAAATAGGAAAAGTATTAAAGCTCTTCAATCAGATCGTGGAGGTGAATATTTGAGTACTGAATTTGATGAATACTTGAGAGAGCGTGGCATTGTTTCTCAGCTGACTCCTCCAGGAACGCCACAGCTGAATGGTGTATCTGAAAGGAGAAATCGTACCCTACTGGATATGGTACGTAGTATGATGAGCTATAATGATATGCCAATCTTCTTTTGGGGATTTGCATTAGAATCAGCTTTGTATATTCTGAATAGGATTCCATCAAAATCAGTTTCTTCCACACCTTATGAGATATGGCATGGAAGAAAACCAAGTCTTAAGCATGTTAAGAATTGGGGTTGTCCAGATTATATCAAAAAGCTGAACACTAATAAATTGGAGACCAGATCAGAAAAAGGTCGATTTGTTGGATATCCAAAAGATAGTTTTAGATATTATTTTTATTTGCCTACTTCACAAAAGGTTGTGATAAGTAGAGATGCCACATTTCTTGAACAACAGTTTGTTCAAGAAGGAGGCAAAGGAAGGGAAATAGAGTTAGAATTGGAGAATTCTGACCAACCAACAGATCAGATGGATATAGATCCATCTAGTCAACCTATACCCGTTGATGAAACATTTACAGCTGTTCCTCGTAGAACAACCAGGGTATCTCACCCACTAGTGAGATATGGTTTTCTTCATGAAGAAGAACAAGAGTTGTCTACTCATGAAGAAGTAGATCATGGAGATGATCCACTTACTTATGAAGAAGCTATATCAGATATAGACTCTTCAAAATGGATTGATGCTATGAAATCCGAGATTGATTCCATGTATAAGAATCAAGTTTGGGATCTTGTTGACCCACCTGAAGGTATTGTACCTATAGGGAACAAATGGGTTTTCAAGAAGAAAATTGGTTCTGATGGAAAGGTAGAGACCTATAAGGCAAGGCTAGTAGCGAAAGGGTTTCGCCAAAGGCAAGGAGTCGACTATGAGGAGACTTTCTCGTATGTTGCCATGCTTAAATCAATTAGGATTTTATTAGCAATAGCTGCATACTATGATTATGAGATTTGGCAGATGGATGTCAAAACAGCTTTTCTCAATGGATACATTGAAGAAAACATTTTCATGGAACAACCTAGGGGTTTTGAATCCCAAGATGGTTCCAAGGTATGCAAGCTAAAGCGATCCATTTATGGGTTGAAACAAGCTTCGAAGAGTTTGTCTCCTATAAGGAGTGATGGAGATTGTCTCCACACTAGGCATATTCTCAATTTCAAACTGCACCTCTCTTTCTGGAGGCAATCCCGGTAACTCTTCCAGAAAGACATCCGGAAAATCCCATACTGGAGGAATATCTTTAAGATTTGGACTCTCCACCTGGGTGTCTTTCACATGAGCTAGATAAGCTTCACATCCCTTTCTAATTATATTTATAGCAAATGCAGATGAAATGATGTTGGATGGTGCCTCTCCTTGTGTATCACTATGTCTGCATACTAGGGAAGACCAAAAGTGACTGTTTTCAATCTACAGTCGATCATGGCTTGATGCCTGGCTAACCAATCCATGCCTAAGATGATATCATAATCTCAGAAAGGCATTTCAATTAAGTCTAACAGGAATGTATGTCCTTGGATCACCAAAGGACAATCTTCAAACAATTTGTTCACCCTAACCTCTTGTCCTAAAGGACTAGTCACTAGCACATCGTAATCCAATTTCATACAAGGAATAGCAAAAGAGCATGCAATACTGGCACTAGCATAAGAATGTGTAGAATCAGGGTCAAATAACACATATACATCTCTATCAAAGATGGAGAAAATACAAGCCACAACATCTGATGTCCCAACTTCATCCCTCTGGCGCATGGTGTACACCTTGGCTGGTGCACCACTCTGCTCTGGTTGGCTCACTGTGCCCTGGCTGCTAGAAGTATTACCTCTACCCCTGCCTCTATTTCTACTAACTGTCTATTGTCCTCTGGAAGCAGAACCTTGAACAGATCCCTCAGTGGTGGTAGGTGGCCCAAACCTGTGAGCACTAATGCAATCTCTAACAAAATGCCCACTTCCACCACAGTTGTAACATGCTCCTATGGCCTTATAATATACTCCTCCATGAGTCCTGCCACAGGTTTCATAGGTACGGATAGGAAAGAAACCCCTAGATGTCTGCTAACCGGATCTAGGTGGCCTCTGCCCTGAGAATCTTCCCCTATTAGATCCTATGTTGCTCGGTCCCCCAAAGCTCTTCCTCTTACTCGAATTGCTGCCAGAAGCTTGACCAGATTTCTTCCCACTCTTGTTTTTTTCTTTTGTTCCCTTTCTAACGGCCCCTTCTAACTCAATCCTTTCTAGTTCCAGGGCTTGGGATATCAATTTTGAGAAGTTCTTATGTCGAAACCCAACCACTTGCATTCGTAAGCTAAGCCTCAATCTGACTGCAAAGCGCTTCCATCTGTCTCTGCTAGTGGTGAGTAAACTCCTAGCATAGTGACTCAGGCAAGAGAACTCCCTCTCATACTCTGCCACAGTCCTATCACCCTGCTTCAGACTGTAACATCCTCACTTTAGCTAGTCTGTACAGTCTACTGTTCAGGCGACCAATGTCAGTCTGGGTAGCTATAATGTTTGAAATTATAAATAGACTAGAGTGAGGAGTTATAAATAAACCAAATAATGCTCATAAAAATCAAGGAAAATTTTTAGAAACCAAATACACTAAGGTTAAACGAGCCGAAACCCCAGTGATGAGTAACCCGAAGGGGAAGTAACAGTGAAGGCCGTTAGCAACCCTAGACCTGGGGAAAACTTCATGAAATAATTTTTGGGACCTCAAGGAAGGATTATTGGGGTTCCAATGATAATAAAATGTTAAGAAAACACAAGGAAAATTTAATTAATCGGTACACATAATTTTGGCCCTTTAAGCCAAACGGA
Source organism: Hevea brasiliensis (assembly GCF_030052815.1). Taxonomy (NCBI): domain Eukaryota; kingdom Viridiplantae; phylum Streptophyta; class Magnoliopsida; order Malpighiales; family Euphorbiaceae; genus Hevea; species Hevea brasiliensis. Next base: position 114,384,636 of record NC_079495.1, read on the forward strand.
GGGCATTTTGGTCATTTCGTCTTCAGAGATGATTTTTGACCAACTTGTCCATTTATGTAAATAAATTATATGACATAAAATATGAATAAATATTGTTAAAAATTTAATTGAAATTAAGTAGACAAGAAAAGAAAAGAAAATGAAAAGAAAATGGGATTTATTACTTCATGCTTATGTAAGCATGAGGTAATTAAAATGCATGGCCAATCAAAATAAAGAAACATAATTAAAATACATTAAAATAGAGAAAAAGAGGCAGAATTCTAGAAAAAACAGAAGCCATCCTCATCTTCTTCAAAACGTCCCTCAAGCCTCTCCCTCACTCCTTCATAGCCAAGCTTGATTTTCTTGGTTTTTACCCAACTAAAGCCTAAGTTCCCAACACAAATTCTTGTTCTTTCATCTTAGTAAAGCTTTTGGGAGCAAAAATAAATCAAAAGGAAGAGTTCTTGCAAGCTTTGGATTAGCTCCATTAGAGGTTAGTGACTTAACTTGTTTTTCTCTTTCAATTTATGTTGGAGGAGTATGATTGAGTTTAAATTTACAAAGAAATTTAATAAATAACATGTATATGCCCATCCCACATTTTTGTTAGCCTTGGATGTGGTAAGGTTTTGAGGAGTTCATGGAACTAGAAATGGTAGTATGGCTGCCTTAACATTAGTCTCTTAAGTGAAATGGTGAAATGCAAGTTAAATGCATGATTTGAGATGTTAGGGTTAGGGTTTGAGTATGAAATGGAGACTTTGAGTATGTAATGGTAAAAGTAAGTTTTAATGGTCAATTAGTGACCATTTGGTTATGTATAAACAAGAAATGAAGTGGTTTGTATAGTGGGAATTGAGGTTAGTGTGGCTGCCCTTGGTGACCTACAGGATTGGGCATGAGTCCAGCAGGTTTGGGTAGTAATAACGGGAGTTGTAGAGGTTCAATTGGTGCAAGGCCAATTGCACATGAAACTAGACACATAATTGCACAACTTTGGTGAAGAAACCATGCCCAGAAAACTAAACAAAGTTGACCTAAAGATTGCCCTAATCCGGGTAACCTGCAATCTGCTTGGGTAAAATGACTAAATAAATAGTGTTTAGTCATTTGATCATAACTCAGTGCAGAAAGGTCCAATTGACCTGAAATTTTACCAAAAACAAGCAGAGATATAGACCTACAACTTTCATGAGAAACCTAACCCAAATTATGACCATAACATATTCAAAAAGTGACCTGTAGTCATTGCTCAAGATATTGTAGATTTGGTCAGTCCAGAAAATCTAGAAAATTTATAATCCGGCCAGTTGTGGTTTTTGGGCCATAACTTCAGCTACAAAACTCCAAATGGAGTGATTCAAAAAAAAGAAATGTAAATAGACACAATAAAAAACAACTTTCATGTTGATAACTTTGCCAAATTCCCACTGCAAAAATAACTAATGGAAGAGTAAATGCGAAGCTTGAAATTTGAAAATGTTAAACAATTAACATTAAGCTTAGAAATTGTATTAGCAACCAATACCAACAATTTTAGAATGCAAAATATGGTATGTTAGGAATATTAAAACCAATGTACCTATTGTCTATGTAAAAGTCAACATTTTTGTTGACTAATGAATTAAATAGTAACACCTACACTTGAATTTCAAGAATTGTATAATTTAAGAGTGTAACATGCCCTAGTACACCTAGCAAGATTGGTTTGCATAGGTTGGCATGCCAATAGGGTTCTATTAGCAGTACTGCATATGGCTTCATGCCATTCTATGTTTTATGGCCTCACGTGCCATTTTGTGATAAAATAGCCTTTGGCTATGTTAATGGAGTTATTATACTTGGGTTTTATCCCTTATAATTATTACAGCTTATTAGCTGTTCTGTTGCACACCGGGAAACACAATATGACCGATGGTGTGATGGTCTGAGGTACTTAGTACCTAGAGCCAGTTTACCCGTTTATCCAGTCCAGTCGACTAGTATGGGTTACTCGGGCAATGATAATGAATCTTACAAAATTTTAATCGAATTATACTGCAATAAATGCCAGAAATTAAGTCTACCTAAAATGTAAACATACATTCTGCATATTTATGTTATTTTAGTTATTTTATTTTATATTGTCACCACTAAGCAGAATTGCTTAGCGCGTCGCTTTTGCCATGCACAGATACTGGAGACATAGTTGGGGAGCCCAGTAGACATCAGACCGAGTGAATTTTCAGAGCTGCATACTGAGTCCAGAGTCACCTCACAGCTGCAATGCACTTGGTAGGACATTAGGACTTTGGGTGGCATTTTGTATTTTGCATTTTGTATTAGTTTTGGATTGTAACTATAAACTCTTGAAATTATTTGATAATGTAAATATATGAAATTTTATGTTATTGAAATTTTCTGTATATTATGTTGAAAAATGAAATATTGAGAAATATACATGAATGTGATTTGAATGGTGATGTGAGCAAAAAAATTGAAAATAGTGTGTAAATTTAGAGATTGAGTTGAGATGTGTATATTGGAGTTCTAGATTTAAAAACCATATTGGAAGTGTCTTTTAAATATGTTTAGAAGAACTGTTTTTCCAGTTTACAGCCGACACTCTACCGGAATTTCATTAAAATTTGCGGAAAATTCTGATCAATTAAAAATTATAAATAAATAAGTAAAAAGGGTAAATTGAATTGAAATATGATTTGATGCTCCGGCACACTGTGTGGCATATCTTGCTCGGCTACACTGTAGACGGGCAAAGAGTGTCACATTTAGTGGTATCAGAGCATCAATTTAGGCATTTCTGGGCCTAGATAGAGTGCATACTATTGCATTGCATTTGTAAGTGTTGAGGTGACACTGATGCAGATCTGTTTGTTTTCTTATTTTGATTAGGATATGGATCCTGCTTCTCAAAGAGCAGTTGATGAAGAGGTGGAGAGTCGTGCTCCACTAAGGGCTGAATCTGGGGGCAAGGGAGAATCTGCTCCACCAGCAGCTGAGGCACCTGCCCAACCTCAGTTTGCACTATTTCAACAAATGATCGAGTTTTACCGGCAAATGATAGGGGCAATTCCACCACCACAACCATAGCCACAACCTCCACCAGTACCACAGAAGTCCCATTTAGAGAAACTGCAAAAACATGGGGCTGTGGATTTCTTTGGGAAGAAGGAGGATGATCCCATGACAGCGGAAAACTAGTTGGATAGAATAATCAGTCTTTGAAAGCGACTTCATTGCACCGGCGAGAATGCGGAGGTCTTTGTGTCCCTACTTCAAGATGATGCATACCAGTGGTGGGACACAGTAACCAGTGAGGTGCAACCAGATCAGATCACTTGGGATTACTTCCTAACAGAGTTCAGGAAGAAGTATGTCAGTAAGGTGTATTTAGAAGAGAGAAGAAGAGAATTTATCAATCTGAGAAAGAGGCAATTATCAGTAGTAGAGTATGACCGAGAATTCGTCAGACTGAGCCGGTATGGGAGGGAGATAGTCCCTACAGAGGCAGAGAGGTGCAGAAGGTTTGAAGAAGAGCTCAATGACAATATCAAAGTCATGATAACAGTATTGGAGATCACAGATTTTGCCAAATTAGTAGATGCTGCATCGAAAGTAGAAAGGGTCCGAATAAATGAGCAAAATAGAAGGGAAAGACAGCAGAAGAGGGGTCCAGGTCAGTCCAGTTCATTCTTCGATCCCAGTAAGAAGAGTAAGGGTCCTCCTGCTCAGGGTTCAGGACAACCACAAGGTCAGGGTCAGTCCCAGGGGCCCAGACCATAGTTTACACTTAAGAAAGGCCAATCCAGACCATCAGTGGGTAGCTCTCCAGGGATGGTGTTCAGGGGACTAGCCCCAGCATCTTCTGCCTGTCCGTACTGCCAGAAGTGGCATAAGGGGGACCATTGGTGAGTGACTAGTGCATGCTTATGGTGTGGATCTACAGAACATCAGATAAAAAATTATTCGAAGAGGACTACTACAGCTATTCCAACACAAGCTGACAGACCTGCTCCTGTACCACAAAGGGGTAGGAAGCTCGGTAAATCTGAAGTAGCTGGTCCATCACTGAGGCCTGCATCTGAGTCAGCTGAGAGGCCAGAGGCCAGAGTACCTGCCAGGGCCTATGCCATCAGAGCTCAGGAGGAGCAAGATGCCCCGGACGTCATCAGGGGTACATTCTCTCTCTATAACACTTCTGTGCATGCATTGGTGGATCCAAAATCCACTCATTCATACATCTGCATCAAACTACCCGTAGAGAGGGGAGTTTCAGTAGAGGAAAGTGATCAAGATATTCTGGTCACAAATCCACTAGGCCACAGTGTGGTAGTGAATAAAGTGTACAAAGGTTGCCCGTTGAGGATTCAGGTGTATGAATTCTCTGCAGACCTAATTGAGTTGCCCTTCCACAAGTTTGACGTGATTTTGGGAATGGACTAGTTGTCATGTCATCAGGCAATAGTTGATTGCAAATTGAAGAGGATTTCTCTGAAAACTTCTAAGGGCAATGAGATTTCTGTTGTGGGTGAAAGGACAGATTTCCTATCCAATGTTATCTCAGCCACAGTTGCAAGAAGATTGATGAGAAAAGGCTGTGAAGCTTACCTAGCACACTTGGTTGATACTAGGCAAGCTAAGCCGAATCTGTGTGATATACCCATAGTAAGAGACTTCCCAGATGTATTTCATAAAGAATTTCCTAGTTTACCACCAGAAAGGTAAGTCGAGTTTGCTATTGAGGTAATGCCAGGTACAGCACCAATTTCTATTGCTCCTTATAGGATGGCACTCACTGAATTGAGAGAGTTGAAAATTCAGTTACAAGAGTTGCTTGATAAGGGGTTCATACGCCCCAGTGTGTCACCATGGGGAGCTCCGGTGCTATTTGTGAAAAAGAAGGATGGAATCTTGAGATTGTGTATTGATTACCAGCAGTTGAACAAAGTAACTATGAAGAATATATATCCGTTGCCCAGAATTGATGATCTGTTTGATCAGTTGAAGGGAGTTGGTGTATTTTCAAAAATTGATCTCAGATCAGGGTATCATCAGTTAAGGGTAAAGGATGCAGATGTGTCAAAAACTGCATTCAGAACCCGGTAAGGGCATTATGAATTTCTAGTGATGCCGTTTGGGTTAACAAATGCACGGCAGTATTTATGGACCTTATGAACCATATCTTTCATTCATATTTAGATCGGTTTGTAGTGGTCTTTATTGATGATATTCCGTTGTATTCCAAGACTAGGGAAGAACATGATGAACATTTGAGGATTGTTCTGCAAACCCTGCGAGAAAAGAAGCTGTATGCTAAGTTGTCCAAGTGTGACTTCTGGATGAGTAAAATCTCCTTTCTTAGACACATAGCATCAGCTGAGGGGATTAGAGTGGATCCCAAAAAGATATAAGCAGTGATGGAATGGAAGCCTCCCAGAAATACAACTGAGGTCAGAAGTTTCTTGGGGCTAGTTGGGTATTACAGAAGATTTATGAAGGGGTTCTCTTTTATAGCTGCTCCAATGACCAAGTTATTTCATAAGAATGTGAAATTTGGCTGGAACGACAAGTGCCAAGCTAGTTTTGAGAGGCTGAAGGCTATGTTGATAGAAGCACCAGCAGCACAAACAAAGGTCGGAAAAAGACTTTGTGGTCTACAGTGATGCCTCGCATAATGGGTTAGGGTGTGTATTGATGCAAGAGGGGAAAGTGGTCACCTATGCTTCCAGGCAGTTAAGGCCATATGAACAGAACTACCCTACTCATGACTTAGAGTTAGCAACAATTATCTTCGCACTGAATATATGGAGGCATTATTTATGTGGTGAAAAATACTACATCTATACAGACCATAAGAGTCTAAAATATTTGTCAACTCAGAAGGAGCTCAATCTTAGACAGAGGCGATGGATTGAGTTCCTAAAGGACTATGATTGTGTGATAGATTATCATCCTGGGAAGGCAAATGTAGTTGCTGATGCCTTAAGCAGAAAATCCATCTTAGCTTTAAGATCACTAAATGCCCGTCTGTCCTTAGCTCAAGATGGAGCTATTTTGGCTGAGTTACAAGTGAAGCCATACCTGCTACAGCATATACAAGATGGGCAGAAGGCAAATGAAAAATTAATGGCTATAGTGGGTAAAATTCCAGAAGGGAAAGAAACTGATTATGAGGTGAAAGCAGATGGGTGTCTGTATTACAGAGGAAGAGTATGTGTACCAGATGATGGAGAACTGAAGACTAGTATTCTGAAAGAAGCACATACTAGTATTTATGCTATGCACCCGGGAAGCACAAAAATGTATAATGATTTGAAGCCTCATTATTTGTGGCCTGGTATGAAGCGGGATATAGTTGACTATGTGACTAAGTGTTTGACATATCAGCAAGTTAAAGCAAAACATCAAGTTCCATCAGGATTGCTACAGCCTATAAGCTTACCTGAATGGAAATGGGACCGGGTCACTATGGATTTTGTCAGTGGTCTACCTCTCACCCCAAAGAAGCATGATGCAGTGTGGGTGATAGTGGATAGATTGACGAAGTCAGCACATTTTCTGCCAGTTAGGACTGACTACTCATTGGAGAAGTTAGCAGAATTGTATATCAGTGAGATAGTTAGACTGCATGGAATCCCACTTTCCATCATATCTGACCGAGACCCAAGGTTTACATCGAGATTTTGGAAAAAGTTGCAAGAAGCCTTGGGCACACAATTCCATTTTAGCACAGCTTTTCATCCTCAGGTGGATGGACAGTTAGAATGAGTAATCCAGGTAAACCTAAAAACTAATTGAATTTTCACAATTAATAAATTGAAATGATAGTAACAATGTGAATTTTGTGATAGATCCTGGAGGATATGCTGAGGAGTTGTGTCATTGAGTTTGAAGGGAGTTGGGATAGATACCTCCCACTGGCAGAATTTGCATATAACAATAGCTACCAAGCTAGCATTCAAATGGCCCCGTATGAAGCACTGTATGGGAGGAAGTGTAGAACTCCCGTATGTTGGACTGAATTGGGTGAAGATAAGCTGGTAGGACCAGACCTGGTGAAACAGACTGAAGAGGAAGTGAAGATAATCAAAGCTAACTTGAAGGTTGCCTCAGATAGACAGAAATCTTATGCCAACTTGAAGAGAAAAGAGATAGAGTATGTAGTTGGCGACAAAGTGTTTCTCAAAATCTCACCGTGGAAGAAAGTACTGTGGTTTGGAAGAAAGGGTAAGTTAAGCCCTAGGTTCATTGGCCCATATGAAGTCATTGAATGTGTGGGACCAGTGGCCTATCGACTAGCTTTACCACTAGAACTGGATAAAATCCATAATGTATTCCATGTTTCTATGTTAAGAAGATATCGTTCAGACCCTTCACATGTCATCTCCATGGAAGAGATTGAAATCCAACTGGACTTGACATATACAGAAGAGCCTATACGGATCCTAGCTCGGGAAGTGAAGGAACTGAGAAATAAACAAATTCCACTGGTGAAAGTGCTTTGGAGGCACCACAACACTGAAGAGGCAACTTGGGAAAGTGAAGAGATGATGAGGCAACAGTTTCCTCAACTGTTTGCATCAGGTAAATTTCAAGGACGAAATTTTTATTAGAGGGGAAGAGTTGTAACATTCTCACTTTAGGTAGTCTGTACAGTCTACTGTTTAGGCAATCAATGTCAGTCTGGGCAGCTATAATGTTTGAAATTATAAATAGACTAGAGTGAGGAGTTATAAATAAACCAAATAATGCTCATAAAAATCAAGGAAAGTTTTTAGAAACCAAATACACTAAGGTTAAACAAGCTGAAACCCCAGTGATGAGTAACCCGAAGGGAAAGTGATGGTGAAGGTTGTTAGCAACCCTAGACCTTGGGAAAACTTCATGAAATAATTTTTGGGACCTCAAGGAAGGATTATTAGGGTTCCAATGACAATAAAATGTTAAAAAAACGTAAGGGAAATTTAATCAATTGGTATACATAATTTTAGCCCGTTAAGCCAAACGGAGGGCATTTTGGTCATTTCGTCTTCAGAGATGATTTTTGACCAACTTGTTCATTTATGTAAATAAATTATATGATATAAAATATGAATAAATATTGTTAAAATTTTAATTGAAATTAAGTAGACAAGAAAAAAAAAGAAAATGAAAATAAAATGGGATTTATTACTTCATGCTTATGTAAGCATGAGGTAATTAAAATACATGGCCAATCAAAATAAAGAAGCATAATTAAAATACATTAAAATAGAGAAAAGGAGGTAGAATTCTAGAAAAAATAGCAGCTATCCTCATCTTCTTCAAAACGTCCCTCAAGCCTCTCGCTCACTCCTCCATAGCCAAGCTTTACCAAGCTTGATTTTCTTGGTTTTTACCCAACTAAAGCCTAAGTTCCCAACACAAATTCTTGTTCCTTCATCTTAGTAAAGCTTTTGGGAGCAAAAAGAAATCAAAAGAAAGAGTTCTTGCAAGCTTTGGATTAGCTCCATTAGAGGGTAGTAACTTAACTTGTTTTTCTCTTTCAATTTATGTTGGAGGAGTATGATTGAGTTTAAATTTACAAAGAAATTTAATAAATAACATGTGTATGGCCATCCCACATTTTTTTTAGCCTTGGATGTGGTAAGGTTTTGAGGATTTCATGGAACTAGAAATCGTAGTATGGCTGCCTTAACATTAGTCTCTTAAGTAAAATGGTGAAATGCAAGTTAAATGCATGATTTGAGATGTTAGGGTTAGGGTTTGGGTTTGAAATGGAGACTTTGAGCATGTAATGGTAAAAGTAAGTTTTAATGGTCAATTAGTGACCATTTGGTTATGTGTAAACAATAAATAAAGTGGTTTGTGTAGTGGAAATTGAGGTTAGCGTGGCTACCCTTGGTGACCTGCAAGACTGGGCATGAGTCTAGCAGGTTTGGGCAGCAATAACGGGAGTTGTAGAGATTCAATTGGTGCAAGGACAATTGTACATGAAACTAGACACATAATGGCACAACTTTGGTGAAGAAACCATGCCTAGAAAACCAAACCAAATTGACCTAAAGATTGCCCTAATCCGGGTGACCTACAATCTGCCTAGATAAAATGACTAAATAAATAGTGTTTAGTCATTTGATTATAACTTAGTGTAGAAAGGTCTAATTGACCTAAAATTTTACCAGCAACAAGCTGAGATATAGACCTACAACTTTCATGCAGAAACCTAACCCAAATTATGACCATAACATATTCAAAAAGTGACCTGCAGTCACTGCTCAAAATACTATAGATTTGGTCAGTCCAGAAAATCTAGAAAATTTGTAACCGGCCAGTTGTGGTTTTTGGGCCATAACTTCAGCTACAAAACTCCAAATGGAGTAATTCAAAAAAATAAATGTAACTAGACACAATAAGGAACAACTTTCATGTTGACAACTTTGCCAAATTCCCACTGCAAAAATAACTAATGGAAGAGTAAATACAAAGCTTGAAATCTAAAAATTTTAAACAATTAACATTAAGCTTAGAAATGGTATTGGCAACCAATACCAATAATTTTAGAATGCAAAATGTGGTATGTTGGGAATATTAAAACCAATATACCTATTGTCCATGTAAAAGTCAACATTTTTGTTGACTAATGAATTGAATAGTAACACCTACACTTGAATTTCAAGAATTGTATAATTTAAGAGTGTAACATGCCCTAGTACACCTAGCAAGATTGGTTTGGATAGGTTGGCATGCCAATAGGGTTCTGTTAGCAGTACTGCATATGGCTTCATGCCATTCTGTGTTTTATGGCCTCACGTGCCATTCTGTAATAAAATAGCCTTTGGCTATGTTAATGGAGTTATTATACTTGGGTTTTATCCCTGATAATTATTACAGCTTATTAGCTGTTCTATTACATACCGGAAGACACAATGTAACCGATGGTGTGATGGTTCGAGGTACTTAGTACCCAGAGCCAGTTTACCCATTTATCCAGTCCAGTAGACTAGTATGGGTTACTCGAGCAATGATAATGAATCTTACAAAATTTTAATCGAATTATACTGCAATAAATGCCAGAAATTAAGTCTACCTAAAATGTAAACATACATTCTGCATATTTATGTTATTTTAGTTATTTTATTTTATATTGTTACCACTAAGCATAATTGCTTAGCGCGTCACTTTTGCCACGCGCAGGTATTGGAGACATAGCTGGGGAGCCTAGTAGACATCAGACCGGGTGAATTTTCAGAGCTGCATACTGAGTCCAGAGTCACCTCATATCTGCAGTGCACTTAGTAGGACATTAGGACTTTGGGTGGCATTTTGTATTTTGCATTTTGTATTAGTTTTGGATTATAACTATAAACTCTTAAAATTATTTAATAATGTAAATATATGAAATTTCATGTTATTGAAATTTTTTGTATATTATGTTGAAAAATGAAATGTTGAGAAATATACATGAATGTGATTTGAATGGTGATGTGAACAAAAATATTGAAAATAGTGTGTAAATTTGGAGATTGAGTTGAGATGTGTATATTGGAGTTCTGGATTTGAAAACTATATTGGAAGTGTCTTTTAAATAGGTTTAGAAGAACTGTTTTTCCAATTTACAGTAGGCACTCTGTCGGATTTTCATTAAAATTTGTAAAAAATTCTAATCAATTGAAAATTGTAAATAAATAAGTAAAAGGGGTAAATTGAATTGAAATATGATTTGGTGCTCCGGCACACTGTGTGGCATATCTTGCTCGGCTGCACTGTAGACGGGTAAAGGGTGTCACATAGACTCAGAAACTCTTGTAGCTTCATATCCACATAAGTATCAGGGACATACTTCGGTCTAAACTCCCTCAGAAAATCTTCCCAAGTCAGAACTGGAGGCTCTACTAGGCTATGGGGAATGGTCTTCCACCATTCATATGCATCTCCATACAGTAGAGAGACTGAGTATTCGAACTTCAAACCATTGGTGCAGTACAGTTTCTTGAATACCCTCTCTATCCATTCTAACCATTGCTCAGCTTTCAATGGGTCCACTGTACCCTCTACTTCATTAACTTGTCATATTGTCTGGCTGGGGATGGTGGTTACACTAGAGGTGCTTGCACAGGAGCTTGGACTGGTATATTGCCAGCCATTTACTGAAATAGTGCAGCCATCTGCTGAGCAAACTGAGCAGGAAACAGTATGGGCGAGATGGGTGCAGCTGATCCACTGGCATTCTGAGGAGCTGGGGCTTCCCCCTGTACCTCAGCTGCTACTGATTGTTCTACTATGTGATCCCCCTCTTCCATACTGAATCACAAAGAATTCTACTCCCAAAAAACAATTACAGGGGTATACCTACGATATATACCCACAATCAATACCAAATGCTGCTTTCAAGTCTCTCACTCGATAGCCTTCTCCTTTCCCTTACCTGCGATAACATAAAGAAGCTATCGCTGAGTATATCACTCAGTGGTGCACAACTAATAGCTTTAAAACTTAAGGTAAAATACATTTTGTCAAAGCATAATAAATCACATTTTTCTTAAGCATGAAAACTTCACAATAGTTCTAAGTCCATAAAGGCCATTTATTGGAATAACATTTCAAATGAGAAATCACACTTCATAAATCACAATTCACAAAGCATTAGTGTTGCCAACATTAACACACAGTTCAGGCCATGACACACAATTTCACGATCAGTGCCGTGTTGTACACCACAACAAAGCAATCTCAACCTCACTAACCGTTATTAATGAGGGAAGGGCTAGCTAGCTAATGAGTATTCATGTAGTCTTACCCCACTAACTGTTATTAATGGGAGACATAATCAATATCAATTATCAACCCAAAGTAGTCGTTACTACTGGGGAGTTCTGAAAGGGACTGTCATGCTAACTGTGGTTTCAAAATAGTTTCCAAAAATTTTCCACTCAACAATCACGTTTATAAACCAATAAACAAATTCAAATTCATCATAATATCCATATAAATGTGGCAAAACCCAAATTTCTCAAATGCAAGAGAAAAACTATATTTCAGTCATAGTAAACTTGTTCAAAGCAAACTCATTCAAATAAATACATTCCAAACAATTTACAAGTTTAAAAATGAAGAAAACGTTAGTTGTGGACAAACCTTCAATACTCTCCTTTCTCTTTACTCACTATTCCTTGTCCGTCCCAACCACTTTCTCTACTGAAAATACACAAATAGAATGTCTCAATATGCATCTTAATTGCTGCCAAGAACTCATTACATGAATGTCTAATGCATCCCAAATTAGCTTTGCAAATTTTTGAAATTTTTGGTTTTGGACAGCTTGGTGCCCCAATTTTTGAATCTAATTTTTACCTAGTTTCGATCATAATTTGATGAGGTGTTCTTCATGAAAATTGTTTATCTAGGTCTTAACTTTATTTTTCTTTTTGAATTGCCTAATTCGGAGCTGTGTAGCTCAAGTTATGCCCAAAACACGATTAGTGTTCACGTCACTATTCATGCTGCAGATTTAGTTCTAGCAGATTTATCGATCCAACTTCGTTCAGCAATTTGATCAAGTTAAGTATATAATTTGGTCTAATATTCTTCATAAAAAATGTTCTACAATGTCTTAGGTTTCCATCAGTTCAAGAATCGCCTAAATTGGAGTTTTCTAGAGAGAGTTATGGCCATGTAAAGTTTACTGTTCATATGGTAAATCTGCAATTCTGCAAATTTAGTGATTCAATTTTGCTCAGAAATTTGATTGGGTTAAGTCCATAATTTGGCCTCAAGTTCTTCATATGAAATGTTCTACTATGTCTTAGGTTTCCATCGGTTCAAGAATCGCCTAAATCGGAGTTTTCTAGAGAGAGTTATGGCCATGCAAATTTTACTGTTCATATAGTCAAATTCTACAGGTTCCAGATTTTTGTCTCCAAGTTCAAGGCTCATTTCAAATAGCTTAAGATCATTTTCAGGGCAAGGTATCTTCATGAAAATTCTAGCCCTATGTCTTAAGTTTCGTTTCCAATTGGTTTCACACCAATTGGAGTTATGTAGCTTAAGTTATGGGCTTCCAAACACGCTGAATTCAGTGTGCAAAATTCTACCCTAAGTTCAATTTTTCATTTGTTCAATTACTTCCACTAACCAACCTCAATTCACATTTAATTTACCCAAAATGACTATAATTTAACATTGACACATCAATGGCACTTCTTAGCATAAACCCCACAATTTTCAAATACCAAAGTTTGTAATTTTCTCTAATCCTACCATTTTATTACCTCCATTCATCAACCCAATATCAATTCAAACTAAATAAACCTCAAACGACCATAATTTAACACTACACACACCAATTTCACTCTCTAGCACTAAAACCCAATTTTCCCATGAACCTTAATATTCCATAATTTAATTTATGTTATCCCATGAAATCTTACTACTCCTAATCATGCATACTACCTCAATTTAACTTAAATACATCAAAACCCTAATTTTCCCTAAGTTGGCCAAAACCCTAGTTTAGGTTCCATGCATGTTGCCTTTCAATTTCTCATGAAATTTCATCATAAGTTAACTTCATTCAAGGCTTATACAACTAATCTAACATGGAAAGAAACTTACCTCAAGCGACCACTTCTAATCTTCAATTTCTTCTAACTCTTTTGTTCTCTTAGCTTCTAATCTCTCAATGAAAGATAAATTTGATATTTTCTACCAATTAGATAGAAAACCCATGGAGAAAAAGTGGGGAAAATCAATGGTTGAGAGAGGTTGTAAAAAGAAGAATGAAGAGAGAAGAAAGAAAAGAGAGGGAGAGGAGGTATGTGGGGGGCAACTAAATGAGGGAGGGAGGAAGATGGCTTCCTTTTATACTTATCCCAATTATTTATTTATTTAATTAATTTTTATTGAGTTGTCCAAGGCCCATTGGTCCTAAAATTTTAATTGGGTCAAAATGGACCTAAAATTCTAGATTTTTGTTTCTTTTATTTTCCTTTCACTTTATACTTGAATTTCTTTTCTAAAAAATTTATTCCATAATTCAATTTATTAATTTCACTTAAATTAATTAACATTTTGGTCAAAAGTCAACTCTTAAGGTGAATTGACCAAAATGCCTCTCATCGGTTCATAATCCCTCTTTTTCAATATACCTAGTGAGTCCTTATATTTTTGGGTCATTTGAATTTTTATTGTGTCTATCTCAATAAATTTTCATTTTATTTTTAGTCCTCAAGGTGTCTTTGAATAGTACTAGTCACGGACAAAAAATGGTACTATTCATAACTCAGAGGTTCTGGGTGTTACAATTCTCCCCTCCTTAAAAATAAATTTTGTCCTCAAAATTTACTTGGTTTCATTCTCTGAATAGCTGTGGGTGCTGTCTCCTCATGTCCTCCTCACGCTCCCATGTAGCCTCCTGACCTGAATGATGGTTCCACAGCACTTTCACTAGAGGTATTTGCTTGTTCCTCAGCTGCTTCACCTCATGTGCCAAGATCTTTATGGGCTCTTCATCATATGTCAGGTCTGGATTCACCTCAATCTCCTCTACTGGCAAAATGTCAGGTCTGTACCTCCTCAACATGGAAACATGGAAGACATTGTGAATCTTTTCCAACTCTCGAGGCAATGCAAGTCTATATGCCAATGGACCCACTCTTTCCAGAACTTCATACCGCCCAATGAAGCGAGGACTTAGTTTCTCCTTTCTACCAAACCCCATGATCCTCTTCCATGGGGAAACTTTTAAGAACATGTTGTCACCCACACTATACTGAATATCTCTTCTCTTTAGGTCAATGTAGGACTTTTGTCTATCCATTGCAACTTTGAGTCTGTCTCTAATGAGCTTAACCTTTTCTTCTGTCTGCTGCACTAATTCTAGGCCAATCAACTTCCTCTCGCCCACTTCATCCCAACACAAGGGAGTTCTACACTTTCTGCCATAAGGTGCTTCATATGGAGGCATCCCGATGCTTGACTGATAACTATTATTGTAGGCAAATTCAATTAAAGGCAAGTGTGTGTCCCAACTCCCTTCAAACTCAATCACACAAGCCCGAAGCATATCCTCCAAAATCTGAATGATCCTTTCAGACTAGCCGTCTGTCTGTGGATGGAATGCTGTACTGAAGTTCAATCTAGTCCCTAGGGCTTTTTGGAGACTACCCCAGAATCTAGAAGTGAACCTAGGATCTCTATCAGACACAATAGACATTGGCACTCCATGCAACCTCACTACCTCGTCAATGTATAGTTTGGCCAATCTTTCCAGGCTGTAATCCATTCTCACTGGCAAAAAGTGTGCAGACTTGGTCAATCTATCAACAATAACCCAAACTGTATCATGATTCTTTTGTGTACATGGAAGTCCTGTCACGAAATCCATAGTGATTCTTTCCCATTTCCACTCGGGAATTGGCAATGGCTGTAGCAACCCTACAGGAACTTAGTGTTCTACCTTGACTTGCTGACAAGTTAGGCATTTGGCAACATATTCTGCAATGTCTTTCTTCATTCCTCTCCACCAATAGTGCTCTTTCACGCTTCTGTACATTTTGGTTCCACCTGGGTGCATTGCAAAAGGTGAATCATGTGCTTCCTTTAAAATGGTCTGCCTTAGTTCAACATTCTCAGGAATGCACATTTTTCCCTTATATAACAACAAGCTCTCATCATTTACTGATAATTCTGGTTTCTTGCCATCCCGAGCCTTTTCCATCAACTTCACATATTTATCATCCTTCTGTGCAACTGCTTTAATTTGTTCTGCTAGCATTGGCTTCACTTGCCAAGTAGCTACCATCTGCCCATCTTCATTAATCTCCAAATTAGCATGCAATGCCCTTAATTCATGCACCATGGACAAAGGAGAGACCCTCAAACTAGCCATAGTCTTGCGACTTAAAGCATTAGCTACAATATTTGCCTTTCCAGGCTGATAGTCTATCAAGCAATCATAATCTTTTATCAGCTCTAACCATCTCTTTTGCCTCAAATTTAACTCCTTCTGTGTGCCCAAGTATTTCAAACTTTTATGATCTGTGTATATATAACATCTCTCTCCATACAAGTAATGTCTCCAGATCTTCAAGGCAAAGACAATGGCTGCTAGCTCCAAGTCATGTGCAGGATAATTCCTCTCATGTGGTTTAAGCTGGCGTAAAGCATAGGCAATGATGTTTCTATCTTGCATCAACACACAGCCTAATCCGTTATGAGAAGCATCACTGTATATGGTATACTCCTTACCCAAAGTGGGCAAGGTTAAGACTGGAGCTTCAGTTAAACACCTCTTTAACTCATCAAAACTTTCCTGGCATCGATTAGTCCATTGAAATTTTACATCCTTCCCAAGTAGCTTGGTCAGTGGAGATGCTAGCATAGAGAATCCCTTCACAAACCTTCGGTAATACCCGACCAAACCAAGGAAACTCCGAACTGCCGTGACATTTTTAGGTGGCTTCCAATTAAGAATGGCTTCAACTTTGCTAGGATCCTCCTGGATACCTTCTGCAGATACAATATGCCCCAAAAATGAAATCTCCTTTAGCCAAAACTCATATTTCGACAGTTTGGCATACAACTGCTTCTCCCTCAAAGTCTGCAATACTATCCTCAAGTGCTTGTCGTGTTCCTCTGCATTCTTTGAGTACACCAAAATATCATCAATGAACACCACAACAAACTAGTCCAAATATAGCCTGAAGATAGTGTTCATCAGGCCTATAAAAGCAACTGGAGCATTAGTCAACCCGAATGGCATTACTAAGAACTCATAGTGGCCATACCGAGTCCTAAATGCAGTTTTAGGAATACTTTGCTCCTACACCCTCAACTGGTAATGGCCCGATCTCAAGTCAATTTTGGAGAATACAGTTGCATCCTTCAACTGATCAAACAAATCATCGATCCGTGGCAGAGGGATATCTATTCTTTATGGTCACCTTATTCAACTGTCTGTAGTCTATGCATAGGCGGAGAGTACCATCATTTTTCTTCACAAATAATACTGGTGCTCCCCAAGGTGACACACTAGGGTGGATGAAACCCTTATCTAACAATTCCTGCAATTGCACCTTTAACTCTTTCAACTCAGCAGGTGCCATCCTATAAGGAGTGATGGAGATTGGCTCCACACCAGGCATACTCTCAATTTCAAACTGCACCTCTCTTTCCGGAGGCAATCCCAGCAATTCTTCCGGAAAGACATCCGAAAAATCCCATACCGTAGGAATATCTTTAAGATCTGGACTTCCCACTTAGGTGTCTATCACATGAGCTAGATAAGCTTCGCAACCCTTTCTAATCATCTTTCTAGCAAGTGCAGCTGAAATGATGTTGGATGGCAATAACTGCCTCTCCCCGTGTATCACTACGTCTGCATACTCGAGAAGACCAAAAGTGACTGTCTTCAGTCTACAGTCGATCATGGCGTGATGCCTGGCTAACCAATCTATGCCCAAGATGATATCATAATCTCGGAAGGGCATGTCAATTAAGTCAGACAGGAATGTATGTCCTTGGATCACTAAAGGACAATCCTTATACAATTTGTTCACCCTAACCTCTTGTCCTAAAGGACTAGTCACTAGCACATCATAATCCAATTTCATACAAGGAATAGCAACAGAGCATGCAATACTTGCACTAGCATAAGAATGTGTAGAACTAGGGTCAAACAGCACATATACATCTCTAAAAAATGGAGAAAGTACTAGCGATAACATCTGATGTCTTAGCTTCATCCCTCTGGCACATGGTGTACACCCTGACTGGTGCACTACTCTGCTCTGGTTGGCTCACTTTGCCCTGGCTGCCAGAAGTGTTACCTCTACCCCTGCCTCTGCCTCTACTGGTTATCTATTGTCCTCTAGAAGCAAAACCTTGAACAGATCCCTCAGTGGTAGTAGGCGGCCCAGATCTGCGGGCACTAGTGCAATCTCTAGCAAAATGCCCACTTCCACCACAGTTGTAACAGGCTCCTATGGCCTTATAACATACTCCTCCATGAGTCCTGCCACAAGTCTCATAAGCACGGGCAGGAAAGGAACCCCTATATGTCTACTGTCAGGATCTAGGAGGCCTCTGCCCTGAGAATCTTCCCCTACTAGATCCTCTGTTACTTGGTCCCCCAAAGCTCTTCCTCTTACCCGAATTATTACTTGGACTCTGACCTGTAGGCTTACTGCTCTTCTCTTTTTCAGTGGTTACCTCTCAGATGCCCCTTCTAGTTCTATCCTTTCCAATTCAAGGGCCTGTGATATCAAACCAGAGAAGTTGTCATGTCAAAACCCAATCACTTGCAATCTCAAACTAGGCCTCAAACCGGCCTTAAGCCGTTTGCATCTGTCTCTACTGGTAGTGAGTAGGCTTCCAGCATAGTGGCTGAGGTGAGAAAAGTCTCTCTTATACTTGGCTACAGTCTTGTTCCCTTGCTTCAAACTGAGAAACTCCTGTAGCTTCATATCCACATAGGTATCTGGAACATACTTCTGTCTAAACTCCCTTAGAAAGTCATCCCATGTCAGCACTGGCTACTCAACCAAACTGTGGGGAATGGTCTTCCACCACTCATATGCATCTCCATGCAGCAGGGAAATTGAATATTCAAACTTCAACTCATCTGTGCAGTGCAATTTCCTGAAGACCCTCTCCATCCGTTCTAACCATTGCTCAGCTTCCAATGGGTCCACTGTACCCTTGAACTCTGTTGCCCCATACTTCATTAACTTGTCATATTGTCTGGCTGGGGATGGTGGTTGCACCGGAGGTGCTTGCACAGGAGTTTGGACTAGTATATTGCCAGCCATTTGCTGAAATAATGTAACTATTTGCTGAGCGAACTGAGCAAGAAACTGCATGGGTGGGATGGGTGCAGCTGACCCACTAGCATTCTGAGGAGCTAACGCCTCGCCCTGTACCTTAGCTGCTACTGATTGCTTTACTGTGTGATCCCCCTCTTCCATACTGAATCACAAAGAATTCTACTCCCTAGATAACCAAGACAAGGAGATTTCCCTCCATTAGTCCATATTTATGATGTAATGCACTATATGTATCAATAATGACAATTGAGCAGTTGTACTTATCAAAAATTTTCAAACATGCAATTTCAAAACTTATATAAAAACAAAAGCTCTGATACCACTAAAACATGTCACACCTTATCCCTTGTAAGGCACGATATGTTCCCGTAGCATACCTAATGAATCACAAAACTCCACCTACCAATAACCCATTAGTTATGCTACAAAGGATTTTAATACAAACCACAGCTTTTTATCTTATCAATTCTTTTGCGGAAAACTGCATGAGAATAGTTAAAATTCCATGTAAACATTCATTGGAAATAATGATAGACTAAATATTGTAAAAGTTATATTTTCATAAGTCTCAAAGTGAAATACAAAATAGTTACAAACTCAAAATGTGATAGCAATGCCGTGCTTTTAAATACAAACTGCTCAATGTCCATACATCCATACATATAGGTACAAAATACATCAAAAAGAAATTACAGGGGTATACCTATGATATATATCCACAATCAATACCAAATGCTGCTTCCAAGTCTCTCACTCGGTAGCCTTCTCCTTTCCCTTGCCTGTGACAGCATAAAGAAGCTATCGCTGAGTATATCACTCAGTGGTGCACAACTAATAGCTTTAAAACTTAAGGTAAAACACAATTTGTCAAAGCATAATAAATCACATTTTTCTTAAGCATGAAAACTTCACAATAGTTCTAAGTCCATAAAGGCCATTTATTGGAATAACATTTCAAGTGAGAAATCACACTTCATAAATCACAATTCACAAAGCATTAGTGTTGCTAACATCAACACACAGTTCAGGCCATGACACAAAATTTCACGATCAGTGCCGTGTTGTACACCACGACAAAGCAATCTCAACATCACTAACCGTTATTAATGAGGGAAGGGCTAGCTAGCTAATGAGTACTCATGTAGTCTTACCCCTCTAACCATTATTAATGGGGGACATAATCAATATCAATTATCAATCCCAAGTAGCTGTTACTACTGGGGAGTTCCGAAAGGGACTGTCATGCTAATTGTGGTTTCAAAATAGTTTCCAAAAATTTTCCACTCAACAATCATGTTTATAAACCAATAAACAAATTCAAATTCATCTTAATATCCATATAAATGTGGCAACACCCAAATTTCTCAAATGCAAGAGAAACACCATATTTCAGTCAAAGTAAACTTGTTCAAAGCAAACTCATTCAAATAGACACATTCCAAACAATTTACAAGTTTAAAAATGAAGAAAAGGTTAGTTGTGCACAAACCTTCAATGCTCTCCTTTCTCTTTATTCACTATTCCCTGTCCGTCCCAACCTCTTTCTCTACTGAAAATACACAAATAGAATGTCTTAATACGCATCTCAATTGCTGCCAAGAACTCATTACATGAATGTCTAATGCATCCCAAATTAGCTTTTCAAATTTTTGAAATTTTTTGGTTTTGGACAACTTGGTGCCCCAATTTTTGAATCTAATTTTTACCTAGTTTCGATCATAATTTGGTGAGGTGTTCTTCATGAAAATTGTTCATCTATGTCTTAACTTTATTTTCCTTTTTGAATCGCCTAATTCGGAGCTGTGTAGCTCAAGTTATGCCCAAAACACGATTAGTGTTCACATCACCGTTCATGCTACAGATTTAGTTCTAGCAGATTTATCGATCCAACTTCGTTCAGTAATTTGATCAAGTTAAGTCCATAATTTGGTCTAATATTCTTTATACGAAATGTTCTACTATGTCTTAGGTTTCCATCGGTTCAAGAATTGCCTAAATTGGAGTTTTGTGACACCCCTTACCCGTCTACAGTGTAGCTGAGCAAGTTATGCCACTCAGTGTGTCGGAACACCAATTCATGTTTCAATTTCAATTAATCCCTTTTAATTTATTTATTTATAATTTCTGATAAATCTAAATTTTTCCACAAATTTTATAGAAAATCCGGCACAGTGCTGGCTATAAATTGGAAAAACAGTTCTTCTGAACCTGTTAAAAACACTCCCAATAATATCATCACATTATTCTCAATTAACCTCCAATATATTCTCAACAATTTCTCAATTCACTTCAGTATCTCAAAATTCAATTCAATTCAAAACGCAGTCAACTCAATGAAAAATGCTCAATTTATTACTGAACATATTTCATAGATACTTACATCAAAAGCTTAATTACATGAATTTATAATATACATTACATAAGCTTACAAAATACAAAATATCAAAATATCAAAAGTGGCCTAATGTCCTACCAAATGCACTGCAATGTGAGGTGACTCTGAACTCTGAGTGCAGATATGAAGGCTCACCCTGTATGAGGCCTCTTTGGACTCCCACTATGTCTCGACTGCGCGTGGCAAAAGCGACGCGCTAAGCAATTCTGCTTAGTGGTAACAATATAAAATAAAATAAAATAAAATAAAATAAGATATGCAGAATGTATGTTTACATTTCTGGGTAGACTTAATTTCTGATATTTATTACAGTTTTATTCGATTTAAGTTTGGTAATATTTATTAACATTGCCCGAGTAACCTATACTAGTCGACTGGACTGGATAAACGAGTAAACTGGTACTGGGTACTAAGTACCTCGGACCATCACACCATCGGTCACATTGTGTCTCCCAGTGTGCAACAGAACAACTAATAAGCTGTAATAATTATCGGGGATTAAACCCGTGTATAACAACTCAATATCACAGCCAAAGGCTATTATGTCACAGAATGGCATGGGAAGCCATGAAATACATAATGGCATGAAGCCATATGCAGTACTACTAACAGAACCCTATTGGCATGCCAAGCTATCCAAACCAATCTTGTGAGGTATACTAGGGCATTTCACACTTTTAAGTTTCACAATTTTTGGAATTTAATTTTTTGTGTTACTATTCCATTCATTGGTCAACAAAAATGTTGAATTTTGCATAGGCAATAGGTACATTGGTTTTAATATCATCAACATACCACATTTTGCATTCAAAATTTGTTGGTATTGGTTGCCAATACCATTTCTAAGCTTAATGTTAGTTGGGCAGAATTTTCAGTTTTTATGCCTTGTGTTTACTGTTCCATTGGTCAATTTTTCAGTGGGAATTTGGCAAAATGGTCAACATGAAAGTTGTTCCTTATTTTGTCTAGTTGAATTTCTTTTTTTGAATCACTCCATTTGGAGTTTTGTAGCTCAAGTTATGGTCCAAAAATCACAACTGGCCGGATTGAAATTTTTCTGGACTGACCATATCTACAGTGCAGTGAACAGTGAATTCAACTCACTTGTTGGATAGGTTCTGGTCATAATTTGGGTTAGGTTTCTTCATGAAAGCTTTTTGTGGGTAAATTTCAGGTCAATTGGACCATTCTACACTGAGTTATGGCCAAATGACCAAACACTGTTCATTTGGTCATTCTGCAAAAATAGACTGTAGGTCACCCGGATTGGAGCAAGGTTTTGGTCCACTTGGTTTGGTCTTATGGGCATGGTTTCTTCACCAAAGTTGTGCCATTTTGTGTCTAGTTTCATTTACAATTGGCCAAACACCAATTGAACCTCTACAATTCAAGTTATGGCTGTCCAAACAGGCTAGACTCACATCCAAACCTGCAGGTCACACAAGGCAGCCACACCAACCTCAAATCCCACAAACCAATTCACTTCATTTTTTATTCAAACCAAACCAAATGGTCACTAATTGACCATTAAAACCTACTTCCATCATCACAAGATCAAAGTCTCATTCTTCAACCCAAACCCTAACTCAACATTTCAAAACCATGCATTATCATTGCATTTATTAATTCACTTATGAGATATACATTAAGGGCAGCCATACTAGCATGTTAGCTCCCCAAAAATCATCACCATATTACCCTAACCATGGCTGCCAAAATTTAGGGTTAGCATACCAATGGTGTTTCATCAAATTTCTTTGTCATTTGCACACATTTATAGTTCTTAAACATGAAATTTAAGTGAAATTCAAGGTTTAGGTCACCAACCTCTAATGGAGTGAATTTCAAACTTATCAAAGCTCCTCCTTTCTTCTTCCTTTTGCTATATTTAGCTTGTCCAAAGTGTTGAAATAATTTTTTTGTGAAGACAACTAGGGCTTTTGGTGGAAGAAAGCTAGGGAAATGGAGGTTTAGAAGTTTGTTAATGGTGGTTATGGTGGAATGGTTCACAGCAAGAGGAAGAAAAAAGAAAGAGAAGTCTGATTTTCTCCATTTTCCAACCCACTTGACCTCTTTTAAGTTAGTTTATGCCATGTGTCAACATTAGATTGGTTGGGAGAATCTTAATGACATCATAATGATGTCATAAGTCTATTTTATTTCATTTTCTCTCCATTTCTTATCTATTTAATTTCAATTAAATTTTTAATAACATTTATTCATATTTTATGTTATATAAATTATTTATTTAACAGGACAAGTTCGCTAAAAATCATCTCTGAAGACGAAATGACCAAAATGCCCTCCGTTTGGCTTAACGGGCTAAAATTGTCTGTACCAATTGAAAAATTTTTCTAAGCATTTTCTTGGCATTCTAATGCCATAAGAACCTCAATAACCCTTCTCTGGAGTCCCAATAATTATTTTATAATTTTTCCCTCGGGTCTAGGGCTCCTAGTTGCGAGAACCGTAACTTCTCACTAGGTTACCCATCGCTAAGGCACCGGCTCATTTAACTTAGTTGTATTTTATTTCTAAAATTTTTACTAAATTTTTCTTATTAATATTTGAGCTAATTATGGTTCCTCACTTTAGTTTAAATATTTTTCCGGATGTTCTAGCTGTCCGGACAGACACTGGTCACCGGAACAGTAGAATGTACGGAGTTGCTACCGGGAGGGTGTTACAAGTTTTCTAGAGAGAGTTATGGCCATGCAAAGTTTACTGTTCATATGATAAATCTGCAATTCTGCAGATTCAGTGATTCAAATTTGCTCAAAAATTTGATTGGGTTAAGTCCATAATTTGGCCTCAAGTTCTGCATATGAAATGTTTTACTATGTCTTAGGTTTCCATCGGTTTAAGAATCGCCCAAATTAGAGTTTTCTAGAGAGAGTTATGGCCATGCAAAGTTTACTATTCATATGGTCAAATTCTGCATGTTCCAGATTTCTGTCTCCAAGTTCCAGGCTCATTTCGGATAGCTTAAGGTCATTTTTGGGGCAAGGTATCTTCATGAAAATTCTAGCCCTATGTTCTAAGTTTCATTTCCAATTAGTTTCACACCAATTTGAGTTGTGTAGCTTAAGTTATGGGCTTCCAAACACACTGAATTCAGTGTTCAAAATTCTGCCCTAAGTTCAATTTTTCATTTGTTCAATTACTTCTACTAACCAACCTCAATTCACATTTAATTTACCAAAAATGACTATAATTTAACATTGACACATCAATGATACTTCTTAGCACAAACCCCACAATTTTCAAACACCAAAGTTTGTAATTTTCCCTAATCCTACCATTTCATTACCTCCAATCATCAACCTAATATCAATTCAAACTAAATAAACCTCAAATGACCATAATTTAACACTACACATACCAATTTCACTCTCTAGCACCAAAACCCAATTTTTCCATGAACCCTAATCTTCCATAATTTAATTTATGCAATCCCATGAAATCTTACTACTCCCAATCATGCATATTATCTCAATTTAACTTAGATTTATCATCAATTTAACTAAAATACATCAAAACCCTAATTTTTCCCTAAGTTGGCCAAAACCCTAGTTTAGGTTCCATGCATGTTGCCTTTCAATTTCTCATGAAATTTCATCATAAGTTAACTTCATTCAAGGCTTATACAACTAATCTAACATGAAAAGAAACTTACCTCAAGTGACCACTTCTAATCTTCAATTTCTTCTAACTCTTTTGTTCTTTTAGCTTCTAATCTCTCAATGAAAGATAAATTTGATGTTTTCTACCAATTAGATAGAAAACCCATGGAGAAAAAGTGGGGAAAATTAATGGTTGAGAGAGGTTATAAGTGGAAGAATGAAGAGAGAAGAAAGAAAGAGAGGGAGAGGAGGTATGTGGGGGGCAACTAAATGAGGGAGGGAGGAAGATAGCCTCCTTTTATACTTATCCCAATTTTTTTTTTTTTTAATTGAGTTGTCCAAAGCCCATTGGTCCTAAAATTTTAAATGGGTCAAAATGGACCTAAAATTCTAGATTTTTGTTTCTTTTATTTTCCTTTCACTTTATACTTGAATTATTTTCCTAAAAAATTTATTCCATAATTCAATTTATTAATTTCACTTAAATTAATTAACATTTTGGTCAAAAGTCAACTCATGAGGTGAATTGACCAAAATGCCCCTCATCGGTTCATAATCTCTCTTTTTCAATATACCTAGTGAGTCCTTATATTTTTAGGCCATTTGAATTTTTATTGTGTCTATCTCAATAAATTTTCATTTTATTTTTGGTCCTCAAGGTGTCTTTAAATAGTACTAGTCACGGACTAAAAATGGTACTATTCATAACTCAGAGGTTCTGGGTGTTACACTCTGGGCAACCAACACAAGGGGATTTCCCTCTATTAGTCCATATTTATGATGTAATGCACTATATGTATCAATTAATGACAATTGAGCAGTTGTACTTATCAAAAATTTTCAAATATGCAATTTCAAAACTACCAAAGCTATGATACCACTAAAACATGTCACACCTTATCCCTTGTAAGGCATGAGATGCTCCCGTAGCATACCTAATGAATTACCGAGCTATACCTACCGATAACCCCTTAAATATGCTACAAGGGATTTTAAACAAAACATAGCTTTTTATCTTATCAATTCTTTTGTGAAAAACTGCATGAGAATAGTTAAAATACAATTTCAACATTTATTGAAAATAATGATAGACTAAGTATTGCAAAAGTTACATTTCCATAAGTCTCAAAATAAAATTGTCACACCTTACCCCTCTGTAAGGCATAACATGATCCCGTAGAATACCTAATGAACTACTGAACTTCACCTACCGATAACTCATTAAGTACCCTACAAGGGATTTTAAAACAATTTTCTTTCTTTTTAGAAGTGGTGAGCATTTTCTTATATTTAGTAGAAGTTTAAAAACTAGTTTAAATTTTTGTCCATGTTATTTTGACACAAATTTTTGGAAAAATTTTGGCAGAGTGCCGTTTGTATTTTAAGAAAACAGTTCTTCAAAAACTTGTAAAAATACTTCCAATAATTCTTATTCATCAAACTCACTACTACCTCAACACAACTCAACATCATTTCTCAAATTTCAAAATTCAAATCAATAACTCACAACTCAATTGTCATCAAAATAGTACTCAACATTTCCATTCATTTTTCATTAAAATAAAAACAAATTGCATTTATCAACCACTTTACATTAGCAAATCCAAAATAATATTATTACAAACTCTATACAACTGCTCATGACCAGTTTTTACATGTACATACATTTACATACATCAAACTAAATATTACAATCAGGGTATAAAATTATACCCATCAAAACTTCAGGGATGTGCCTCCAAGATCCTCAGTAGCTCACTCTGTTGCTCCTCTAGTCTCTATATCTGCGACAGTAATAACAGCCATCGCTGAGTATTATGACTCAGTGGTGCACAACATACTAAAATAACAGTTATGCATAATTCAAATCACATTTATTCAAATATTGAACTAAACATGAAAAATAGATACAAAACATGATTTATAAATTTCTAGTCCAAACACTTTCATTTAGGAAGTCTCAAAACAATTTCATAAAAACACACAGTTATATCATGCCATTCAAAACATATTCATCTGAATAGCCAGAGGCTTATGAGTAATCACAAGGCTAGCTAGCTCAAATATATGGGTACCCATTCAAATTTCTTCTTCTACTGGCACACACCTCAACACTTCAGCTAGAGAAGGAATCAAAATTCAAAACTAATTGCCCCTACTAGTCATACTAGTAAGGCATTCAAATATATGGTCATGACATTATGGTTTCAAAAATGTCTTAGAATTTACTAAACATTTATTACCATTTCAAACACATATAAGTAAACTTTCAACAATTTAAGTCAAAAGCATATTAAACATTTCAATACAATTAAGTTACAATTTGATATCACAATTCATTCAAAACAATTTGCAGAAGAAAATTTACAGAAATTTCTATATTTTGCACAAACCTTATACGAGTCGCCTCTTGGCCTTGACTCGATGCTTCAGGTTCTTTCCCGGTATTCTTTTTGTAACACCCCTATTTGCATAGCCTGATATATTTCACTATTCCGGTGATCGATGTCGGTCCTGACAATTAAGGGGATTAGAACCACACTTAAGACAACTAGATAAGCCCTGAACACAAATAATTAGTAATTGTCAATCAGTTAAGTATAAATAAGAAAAAAAGAACATAAGAAGTTAAATGAGCCGAGAGTTACAGCGATGGGTGACATTCTCGGGAAGGATTGCGAAGTCGATTTAAACTCAAATTTCGAACCATAAAATGCAACTCCACGGTCCTTAGGACTATTGCGAACACAGTGGAAAAGAGAAAATCACGAAAAAGAATTGTTAAGCCAGTCAAATAATTAGGTCAGGGAGCCGAAAGAAATATTGAATTATTTGCAAACCGAGTTGAACCGGCGAAGGGCAATTTGGTCAATTGACCCCGAGAGCTAACTCCTGACCTAACTATCAAATAAAATCAGAGAAAAGAAATTTTCAAAATCGAAAATTAAATTAAAGAACTAATGGAAAAATAAATAGAAAAATAAAAGGAAAATGAAAAAGGTGAAAAGAGATAACATCATGCATGATGCCATAAATATTATAATTAAAAATTAAATTTATGGTCTTCCATAAGACTAAAAACATAAAAGAAAAGAAAAAAAAAGTCTTATCTTCTTCAAGCCGTCACTCACCTCTCTCTCGCTCACCCTCACTTTCCTCCATTAAAGCTCATTTTGAGCTTGAAGAACCACTTGATCTAGCCATAAATCCCATAGCCCCCCTTAATTAAACTTGGTCTTTTAGTCTTGAAAAGAAGCTTGAGAAAGAAAGAAAGAAGAAAAGGAGAAGGAAATTGAAGTTTTGGAAATCCAAAGTAAGGTTAGTAAGCAAACTTTACATTTTTAATTTGATTATTTGGATTTTTAACTTATGGAACTTGGAAATAAACTTTAAATGAAAAGAAAATTTTTATTGAGGGACCATAAGTGAATTCGGCCAGCTTGATAGGGTGTTGGATTTGATAGTGTTTAGTTAAACTAAACATGAATTAGAGCTTAAATAATGTTGAATATGTGATTAGTGTAATAATTTGATTCGGAATTAATCAATGGCATGAACTAGGGTTTTTGAGAAAAAAATGTGAGAATGTGTTAAATGGTGTGTTGGACTTGGTTTGAGGTGAGAAATGGTCATTTGTGACCAATTGGAGTATGTTAGAAGTGTTGGAACCAAATGCAAATTCGGATTGCTTAGGGTCATGCCACAGGCAGCAGGACCAAGGTCCCTTTCAGGGACCAAAACTGAAAATTTACAAGTCTAATTGGTGTGAAGCCAATTGGGAATGAAAATAGACACAAAATGGAACATTTTTCATTCAGGAAGCATGCCCAAAAAGTGACCAAAATCTAGTGAACAAATTGACCAAATCCGGATTAGGCAATCTGACCTGTACAAAAATGACTAAATGAATAGTGTTTGTTCATTTTGCCATAACTTGGGCTAGGCAGGTCTAAATGACCTGAAATTTTACCAGTAGAAAGCTGAGATATAGACCTAAAACTTTTATGAAGAACACAAACCCAAATTATGCCATTAACCAAGTAATTTGGCCACCCAAAGTTAGTGACCTAAAACTGCCAGAACCAGAATTTGCCCAGAAAATCTGGGTAAGTCCAATCTGGTAGCTATGATTCAAATGGCTATAACTTGAGCTACAAAACCCCAAATAGATTGATTCAAAAAAGGAGAATAAATTTAAGATAATAAGGAACAATTTCTATGAAGAAAACTTAGCCCAATTCTAACAGCAAAATAACCAATGGAACAGTGCAACATAAGACACCAAAACTGAAAATTTGCAATTTTTGCCTAAAAGACCTAAGTTTTGAGAAAACAAACAAAACCAACAAAATTGGTGACCAAAATGTGGTATGTGGGTGAAGTTAGAGTTCCCATACCTATTAAGCCTTAGAAAGTTAACAAATTGACTTGAATAGTATCATGAATAGTAACCTCAATATGAAATTGCAAGAACGTAAGTTTAAACATATTGGAATTAGTTATTGGAATTGTTATGAAGTAAAGATACTGAGACACTATAAATTTTGTGTTTCAGCTAAAAAAGACTTGGACAGTTTGAGAGACTGAGTCAAAACCTAGAGGCGACTCACGTCAGGTTTGTGCACAATAAACCCTATTTCAGCATTTTATCCTTGAAAATTTGATTTAGTACGCATTATAAGTTTAAGAACTTTTGTGTTGCCACTTTGTGATGGAATTGTAACTTTGGAAATTGATTTGATTTTTGTATGCAATATTTGAATAAAATGTTTGAAATGGATTTCTGATTCACTCTTAGCATGATAGTGCCTTATTATTCCTCCTCAATTTATGGGGTCGAGATCGATTATTTTCCTCCCTCTCTGGTTTACCAGTTGAGGTTGTAGATCGGATGAGTACTCATTAGCTAGCTAGCCAGCTCCCTCATTGATTTCGATTAGTGGGGTTATAGATTGCTTTGTCGTGGTGTACAACACGGCATTGATCGGAAATTTTGTGTCATGGCTTAAGTTGTGTATGAATTGGCAACACTATGTTCATTAAATTATTTGACCAAAATTGTGCTATAATGAGTTTTGATAATTTGTAAATTGTACTTATGAAGTATTTAAATTGTGATTTGTCAATAAATGTTTTATGTACTGCATTTCAATTTTTATTGTGCACCACTGAGTATTTTTATACTCAGTGATAACTTATTTTGCAGTCGCAAATAAGGGCAAGGAAAAAGCAGCAAAATAAGCATTTATTGACAAATCACTTTTTATACGGGTATTTATTTATACCCTTGTAATTATTTAATGTAAATATTGTAATGTTTTATGTATCAATGTAAAGTTAAGCAGTTATATAATAAATTGTAATAATATTATTTTTGTATTTTATATCTGTAAATTAAACTTGTGAATGAAATTGTGAAATATTTTGAGATGATAAATTTTGATTGAATTGTGGAATTGATTTGAGTTATGTTGAACTGAGTTGATTTGGGTTGGAAGTTGTGGAAAAATTTATTGGAAGTGTTTTTTTAGGTATTTGAAGAACTGTTTTTCCAAAATACATACGGCACTCTGCCGAAATTTTTATAAAATTTGCGAAAAAATAAAAATGGACAAAAATTTTTACTAGTTTTTAAGCTTTGAATAAATGATTTTAATTCCTACCAAAACGCTCACCACTTCCAAAATGCAAGAATTTTTTTTTAAAATCCCTTGTGGGGTACTTAATGAGTTATAGGTAGGTGAAGTTCGGTAGTTCATTAGGTATTTTATGGGATCATGTTATGCGTTACAGAGGGGTAAGGTGTGACACTTTTCCACTGAAACACACAATTTCACAGTGTTTCAGTACTATAAATTATCATAAGTCTAAAAATAATTTCAAATCTAACTTTAATATGCTTAATTTGACGTTCTTTGAAATTTGTACTTCGAGGTTACTATTTGTAGACCCTTATTTTGTCATGAGTATGTGCATTGAGGCCGTGGGAAACCTGATGATGAAAAACTGTATGACTATAAGATATAATTAAAGGCATGAAACTGAATTATTAATTTCGTGGCATGAACTTGAAAAAAAAAATAATAATACACTTTTTGGGAAATTAATTTAATTTAAATAAAATTTTGTTTTGTTTAAATTTGATATGGGTAGTTCTTAAAGGGACCTAATTGAGTTTAATTGGGCACCATGGGCCTAAGAAAGTTTAGTTAGGAATTTTAAATAGGAACCATTTAATTTGTTTTTTTAAAATTAAAATAAGAAAATATTTTTTCTCTATCCCTCTCCTATACAAACTCTCTCTCCCCCATTGGCCCCACTCTCTTCCTCACTCCCTATTGGTGCCACCCCCTTTTCCTCTCTTCCTATTGGTTGGAACACCTCAACCCATATCCCAGTCTCTCCCAAATTTCTCAATCCCAGTTGTTTAAGTTATCTGAACCTTATCACACCAAGACTTTAAACCCTACCACACCTCATCCTCACTTTCTATTGGTGCCTTCTCCTTCCTCTCTCTTCCTATTGGTTGAAACACCTCATCCATATCTCAGTCTCACTCAAATTCTGTAATCCTAGTTGTTTAAGTTATCTAAACTTTATCACCATAGGACTCCAAACTCTATCGCACCTCTCTCCCAAAACCCTATAAATACCCCACTGATAAAAAATAAAAAAGGAGGAGGGAAAAAAAAGTGGAGGAGAAGACAAAAAAAAAAGAGAAAAAAAAAAGTTAAAGAGAGGAATAGCCAAAATTCTTTCAGTTCTTCTTTTTTTCTAGCGATATTTCTTAAAGGTTAGTTCTTTTATTTTCTTTTCAAGATCTATACCATGTAATGTTTAATTCTATGTTTCTTGTTTTTAATTTATTTTATATGTTCATATAGATCATGTAATCATGTTTAATTTGAGGGGATACACAACTCTGCACATGTTCAGTTTTCTATCTCTTGTATTTTTATTATTTTTTGTTATTTTCTGAATCTGTAAAAAATTTTTAAAAATTATATTCATATTCTAAACAAAATTCTATTAATTTTAGGCTTAAGAATCACTAAAAAAGCTTTCATATTTTATAAGTTATGGCTGTTTGAAGTTAGGGTTCCTGTAAAATCCGATTTGCAGGATACCCTGCTTGTAGAGCCCATATCTCCATTGTTTCTTAATATTTTTGTGTAAATCTAGTATCTAAAATTAATTTCAGAATCTTATGAATCTTTTCCAATTAGTCTTACATTCATATCTATTGTGGTTAATGAGTTATGAATTTTACAAAAAAGTAGTATGATTCTGTCACTTAGAAAAGTTAAGATTTATGTAGATTATTCGGCTAGGGTTTTGTTTGATTTATAAATTTTATGATCTTGTATGATATGTAGGCTGTCTTCTGTAATTTTTTTTTATGATTTTTAGGCATGTCTATCTATTTTTAAAAAATCAGATTTCTTACTACTGTTAATCTGACATAATTTGGAAATTGTATATTTATGCATGTTCTTGTATTTTCTTGGGTTTTAATTGATATTTGATCTATTTTTCTGTGTTCTTTTAATTCAAAAAGTGTTATGAAGTGTTTGGATCATGTTAGAAGACTTAGACCATTAGGTAGTTGTAACTAATTAGGAATTTTAACCCTTTAGAAGACTAGAGTTAGAATCAAATGTAAATTGTTATTAATATTTTCTTTATTTCTTTTATTTTCTTTAGTTTCTTTATTTTTTATTACAAATAAAATTGGTAAGTAGCCCTAAGGTAAGTACCAAAGAGGGCATTTGCGCGGAGTTTATGTGGAGCTAAACGGGAGTAAGCCAGGGATATCGTTGCCATACTAGAAGAGAAGACCCTTTTTTAAGGGTAGCTTGCCCTAATGGCAACTGCATTTACCAACAGACAAGTAGCTCTAAACTCCTCAAATAATCATTGGCATGAAATTGTAGTAATAATAGAATTTTTATTTGATAAATTAAAATTAATTTTGTTTTTAATTTAATAGACTTTTGTATATAATTAATTTAAATAAATATTTTATAAATTAAAATTAATCTTGTTTGTAAATTAAACTAATATTGGCATGTAAAATAAATTTACTTTAATACTTGGTAATTGTAAAATAAATTTGCATGTTAGAAATCTTTATTAGGTTGTGATTATTTGAGCCTTATGTGATATTAGAATAAATTACACATGTACATAATTAACTTAGTTCAATTATCCTTAGGGTAACTTGGTGAAAATTAATTAATTAGGTTAAGTAGAAACATAGGATTATATGAAATTGAATTTGTTTGTAAATTAAATTCTCAATAATAAATTAATTTTAGTCATTTGGTAAATATCATTTAAGTAATTAGCAACCCCATAGATAGGAATTACTTGTGCATGAAAATTATGTGTAAATAACAATTCTTTTGTGAATTACTTGCATGTGTAGGATTAGAATTGCATTTTTTAGGATGAAGTTTAATAAAGGAATAATAAAACAAGATTTTTAGAAACATTAGTAGAGGACTGGCACTCGAATTAACGAGGTTAGACCAGCGTAAGGGGTGCCTAACAACTTCCCCTTACGTACCCACTATCCCGAACCTAGACATTTGGCTATGGTAATGACGGTTGTGGAAACTCTGCAGGGAGTAAGTTGCCATCCATGACCCTCGGAAGAAACACTGTGTAACACCCCCGTTTGTATAGCCTGGTAGATTTCACTGTTCCAGTGACCGGAGTCAGTCCGGACAATCAAAAGGATTAGAGCCACACTTAAGACAACTAGAGAAGCCATAAATACAAATAATTAGTAATTTCCAATTAGTTAAGTATAAGTAAGAAAAACAGAACATAAGAAGTTAAACGAGCCGAGAGTCACAGCGATGGGTGACCTTCTCGGGAATGACTGCGAAGTCATTTCAAACTCAAATTTCGAACCGTAAAAAGTGACGCTGCGGTCCTTAGGACCCTTATAAACATAATGGAGAAGAGAAAATCACGAAAAATAACTGTTAAGCCAGTCAAATAATTAGGTCAGGAAGTAGGAAGAAATATGGAATTAATTGCAAACCGGGATGAACCGGCGAGGGGCAATTTGGTCAATTGACCCCGAGAGCTGACTCCTGACCTAACTGTCAAATAAAATCGGAGAAAAGAAAATTTCGGAGTTGGGAATTAAATTAAAGAACTAATAGAAAAATAAATAAAAAAAAGGAAAAAGAAAAAGTGTAGGGAGATGACATCATGCATGACATCATGCATGATGTCATAAAAGTTATAATTAATAAATTAATTAAATTGATTTTTTGGGGTCTTCCATAAGCTAAATAGATAAAAGAAAAGAAAAGAAAAAAAAATAAAGTTGTCTTCTTTCTTCCCATTCTTGTCGCCTCACTTTCTCCATAATTTCTCCATGAATGGCCCTCCATTAAAGCTTGCACTCAAGCTTTAATTTCTTCACTTAATCTTAATAACTCCCATAAAAACCTTACAAGAGCTTGTTATCTCAACTTAAGAACAAGAAAGAAAGAAGAAAAGAAGAGAAAAATTGAAGATTGGATATTAAAGTTGAGGTAAGCACATCAATTTGAAAGTTTGTAATTATTTGTTGTGTTTTTAGTTTGAATTAGCTTAAAATATGCTTAAAATAAAATAAAATAAAAAATAGTGAGGGACCATTACTGAAATTTCAGCCAGCAGGTGATGGGAGTATGATTTGCATGGTTTGATGGATTTAAATGAGTTTAGAAACTTTATTTAGTTGAATGGTTAGGATTGAAATGCTTAAATGTGGTTAAATACAACAATTTAGTAAGTTAGGGTTTTGGGACTTAGGGTTTATGAACCAAAAATGTAAGAAATGAGTAAATGGTTTCTTTGACCTATTGTGAAGTGAAGAATGGTCATTTATGACCAAATGAGTTGTGTTGGAATGGTTGGAGTGAAAGCTAAATTCGGAGGGAGTGTGGTCATGCTGCTGGCAGCATGACCAAGTCAACTTTGTAGGACCAAAAATGAAATTTTACAAGTCCAATTGATATGGAACCAATTGGAGATGAAAATAGACATAAAATGACACAATTTTCATTTAGGAACCATGCCCAAAAAGTGACCAAAACCTAGTGAACAAATTGACCAAAGTTGGATAAGTGCAGGCTGCCCTGTACAAACCAATCAAATGAACAGTGTTTGTTCATTTGGTCATAACTCGAGCTAGGCAGGTCCAAATGACCTGAAATTTCACCAGTGATTAGATGAGATATAGACCTAAAACTTTCATGAAGAACACAAACCCAAATTATTCCAGAAACCAAGTCATTTGGCCACCCCAAGTTGGTGACCCAAAACTGCCGGCACCAAATTTGCCCAGAAAATCTGGGTTGCTTCCAATCCGGTAGCCATGGTTCAAATGGCCATAACTTGAGCTAAAAAACTCCAATTGGGGTGATTCAAAAATGAGAATAAACTTAAGACAATAAGGAACATTTTCTATGAAGGAAGTTTTGCCAAATTTCAACAGTAAAATTACCAATGGAACAGTGCAACTAGGGACACCAAAACTGAAAATTTGACAATTTTGCCTAAAGGACTTAAGCTTTGAGAAAATGACCAAAACCATCAAGTTTAGTGACCAAAATGTGGTATGTGGGTGAAGTTGGAATTCCCATACCTATTAAGCCTTAGAAAGTCAATAATTTGACTTGAATAGTGCAATGAATAGTAATCCGAAATACAAAATTTCAAGAACGTTGAATTTAGCACGTTAGAGCTAAGTAAAAGTGAAGTTAAATTTATTTTTGGATTTATGTTAAAATAATGGTACTGAAACACTGTAAAATTGTGTGTTTCAGTTGAAAAGAATACCGGGAAAGAACCCGAGGAGCCGAGTCAAGGCCAAGAGGCGACTCGCTTGAGGTTTGTGCACAACGTATACTTTTTATAATTATCTTCTGCATACTGTTTTGAATAATATGAAATATTGAATTATGGAATTCTTATGATGTTTGATTTAAATTGTGAAAGCTATTGTGTATATTTGAAATGAAAATGTTTAGCAAATTGTTAAGATAAGTTTTGAAACCACAGTGTCATGACCATATATTTGAACACCTCACTAGCACGACTAGTGGAGGTAATTAGTTTCGAATTTTGATTCCTTCTCTGGAGAAGTGTTGAGGTGTGCCAGTAGAAGAGGATGTGAATGGATATCCATATATTTGAGCTAGCTAGCCTTGTGATATGATTTCTCTTTAGCCTCTGGCTATTGAGATTCTAGTTTTTTCAAATGGCATGATCTAACTGTGGGATTTATGAAACGTGTTTTGATACTTCGAAATGAACTTGGTTTGCATTAAAACCTCATAATTCATGTTTTGTGTTTAATGCTCATGTTTAGTCAAATTTTTGAATAAATGTGATTTATATTTTGCATAAAGATTATTTTAGTATGTTGTGCACCACTGAGTCCTAGTACTCAGCGATGGCTTCTATTGCTGTCGCAGATACAGAGACTAGAGGAGCAGCAGACTGAGCTGCTGAGGTGTGAGGAGCTATCAGCTTAAAGTCATCGGGTATAATTTATACCCTAACTGTAAATATTTCTTTTGATGTATATTTTGCACATAAATGTATGGACATGTAAAAATGGGTCTTGAGCAGTTTGTATAAAATTTGTATAAAGTTGTAATATATATTGTAGTTTGAAATTCTCTTAATGTAAATTTTGTAATGATGTATCTAAATTGTTTTGTTTCTAATGAAATATGAGTACAACTATTTTATTTAATTTAAATGAAATGTATTGCTAGTATGCTGAGGATTATTGAATTTTGAACTTGAGAAATTTATTGAAATGATTGTGAAATTGATTGAGTTTGATTGTGAAATTGAAGTAGTGGGTGAGAAAAATTTTTAGAAGTTCTTTTTACAGGTATTTGAAGAACTGGTTTCTCAAAATACAGAGGGAACTCTGTCAAAATTTTTATAAAATTTGAGTAAAAATAAAATGGGCCAAAAATATTAACTAGTTTTAATTTTAACTAAATGTTTTAAGTACTTAATAGAAAATGCTCACCACTTGTCAAAAATAAGAAAATTGTTTTAAAATCCCTTGTAGGGTACTTAATGAGTTATCGGTAGGTGAAGTTCGGTAGTTCATTAGGTATTCTATGGGATAATATTATGCCTTACAGAGGGGTAAGGTGTGACATGTTTTAGTGGTATCAGAGCAAATTTTTGAAGTATGTTTTAACTTGAGAATTTGTGTCTTTTCTAAGTACAACTGCTTAATGTCCATTTTTGTTACATACAATGCATTACATCATGAATATGAACTAACAAAGGGAAATCTCCATGTGTTACTTGTTCAGGAGATACCCTACTTTAGACTGAAATGGAAGAAGGGGATCGCTCAGTTGAGCAGTCTATTGAAGCTGAGGCACAAGGGGAAGCCCCAGCTTTACCGAATGTCGATGGTCACAGAAGACCCACAAATGCCGCAGCCTCGCACGCTTTACAGCCAGATGGCGGCAATGTTTCAACAAATGGCCGGGGGTATGCCTGCTCAAGCTCCACCCCAACCAATTGGCACACAACCACCGCTCCACTGCATAAAGATGATAAGTTATTGAAGTATGGGGCTTTAGAATTTAAGGGTACAGTGGACCCTTTAGAGGCAGAGCAATGGCTTGAAAGAATGGGCAGAGTATTTAAAAAGCTACACTGCCAAGATGAACTGAAGTTTGAATACTCTGTGTCGCTACTGCAAGGGGATGCGTATGATTAGTGGAAGACCATCCCCCACAGCTTGGTTGAACCACCAGTGCTGACCTAGGATGACTTCATCAGAGAGTTCAGACAGAAATACATCCCAGATGCATATGTTGATCAGAAACTGCAAGAATTTTTTAGTTTGAAACAAGGAAATCGATCAGTGGCAGAGTATGAGAGGGAGTTCTCCCGCCTGAGTCACTATGCGGGGAGTCTCCTTACTACCAGCAAGGCAAGGTGCAAGAGATTTGAGACGGGTTTGAAGCCCAGCATAAGGATGCAAGTTGTGGGATTTCGACACAGCAACTTCTTAGAGCTTATGTCTCAAGCACTTGAACTAGAGAGAATTGAATCAGAAGCAACCTCAGTGAAATAAAAATCAGAAAAAGCTGAGAAATCAGAAAAAGACAAGGGGGAAAAATCAGTTGAACAGAGTTTTGGTGCTACCTCTGGAAAGAGAAAGAAGTTTAGTGGACCCAGCAGGGGTCGAGGTGGAAGATTTGGTAGGGGCCGATTCTCCAGACAGAGACCCCCTAGGTCTGGTCAGCAGTCGAGCAGGGGTTCACATTCTACCTGCCCCTGTGAGACTTGTGGCAAGATTTATGGGGGGGAGTGTTATTGGGCCACTGGAGCCTGCTTTAACTGTGGAGGCAAGGGTCATTTAGCAAGAGACTGCACTAGTGCTCCATCTTCGAGATATGGTCCAGCTCCTACTACTGCTTAGGGATCTATTCAGAGTCCTGCTCCTAGAGGTTCACTGTCAGTTGGCAGAGGAAGAGGCAGAGGTAGAGGCACTGCTTGATCGAGGCACGCTGGTCAATCAAAGACAAGGGAGTGCTTCAGCCAGAGTCTACACGATGAGACAGCGAGAAGAGGCTGAGACTTCTGATGTGGTAGCTGGTACATTCTCTATCTCTGATCAAGAAGTATTTGTATTGTTTGATCCGGGTTCAACCCATTCATATGTTAGTGCTAGCATAGTCAGTTCACTTGCTGTTCCATGTGTGCAAATGGGTTTTGAAGTGCTAGTAACTAGTCCATTAGGACAAGAGGTCCGGGTCAACAGAATTTATAGAGACTGTCCTTTGGTGATCCAAGGACATGTTTTCCTGTCAGACTTAATTGAAATACCCTTCAGAGATTATGACATTATTTTGGGCATGGATTGGTTAACCAGGCATCACGCCATGATTGACTGTAGACTGAAGACAGTCACTTTTGGTCTCCCTCAGTATGGTGATGTAGTAATTCATGGGGAGAGGCAGCTATTGCCTTCAAACATCATTTTAGCTGCACTGGCCAGAAAAATGATTAGGAAAGGGTGTGAGGCGTACTTGGCACATGTGATAGACACCCAAGTGGGGAGTCCAACACTGAGGGACATTCCTACTGTATGTGACTTTCCGGATGTATTTCCTGATGAATTGCCAGGATTACCTCCAGAAAGAGAAGTGCAGTTTGAAATTGATGTTATGCCTGGTGTGGACCCAATCTCCATAATGCCATATAGAATGACACCTGCTGAATTAAAAGAGTTGAAAGTACAATTGCAAGAGTTACTTGACAAGGGCTCTATTCGCCCTAGTGTGTCACCTTGGGGAGCGCCAGTGTTGTTTGTAAAGAAGAAAGATGGCACTCTCCGCTTGTGTATTGATTATCGACAGTTGAATAAGGTCAAAATAAAGAATAGATATCCATTACCCCGCATTGATGACTTGTTTGATCAGTTGAGGGGTGCAGCTGTGTTCTCCAAAATTGACCTGAGATCAGGTTATTATCAATTGAGAGTACAAGAGCAGAGTATTCCTAAAACTGCCTTCAGAACCCGCTATGGCCATTATGAGTTCTTGGTCATGCCATTCGGGTTAACTAATACTCCGGCTGCTTTTATGGATCTGATGAACACTATCTTCAGACCATACCTTGACTAGTTTGTTGTGGTATTTATCGATGGTATATTGGTCTATTCGAGGAATGCAAAAGAGCATGATAGACATCTGCGGATTGTACTGCAGACTTTGAGGGAGAAATAGCTATACGCCAAATTTTCGAAATGTGAATTTTGGCTGAAGGAGATATCATTTTTGGGGCATGTAGTATCAGAAGAGGGCATCAAAGTAGATCCAAGTAAGATTGAAGCTGTCCTTAATTGGAGGCCACCCAGAAATGTCACAGAGATTCACAGTTTTCTAGGTTTAGCTAGATACTACCGTAGATTTGTGAAGGGATTCTCCATATTGGCATCTCCATTGACCAAGTTGCTTAGAAAAGATGTAAAATTTCAGTGGACGGATAAATGCCAACAGAGTTTTGATGAATTGAAGAGATGTTTGACTAAAGCTCCAGTCCTGACTTTACCTACTCCGAGTAAAGAGTACACAGTTTATAGTGATGCTTCTCACAATGGGTTAGGCTGTGTATTAATGCAAGATCGAAATGTCATTGCCTATGCATCACGTCAGCTAAAATCGCATGAGAGAAATTATCCGACACATGATTTGGAGCTTGCAGCTATAGTGTTTGCTCTTAAGATCTGGAGACACTATTTATATGGGGAAAAGTGTTACATCTACACAGATCATAAGAGTTTGAAGTATTTGGGCACCCAGAAGGAGCTGAATTTGAGACAGAGGAGATGGTTAGAGTTGATAAAAGACTATGATTGTCTGATAGACTATCAGCCAGGGAAAGCTAATATTGTGGCTGATGCCTTAAGTCGCAAGACTACGGCAAGTCTACGGGTTACTCCTTTGTCCTTGGTACATGAGTTGAGATCATTACATGCCAGCTTAGAGATTAATAATGATGGGCAGACGGCAGTTGCATGGCATGTACAGCCAGTGTTGGTTGATCAAATTAGAATGGCTGCTCAGAATGATCAGAAGTATCAGAAGCTGTTGGAAGAAGTCCGGCAGGGCAAGAAACCAGAATTCTCAATCAGAGTTGATGGTCTACTGCTACACTAAGGCAGAATATGTGTTCCTAATGATGTTGAATTGAGGAAGACCATTTTGAAGGAAGCACATGAGTCTACTTTTGCCATGCACCCTGGTGGCACAAAAATGTATAGAGGGCTAAAGGAGCATTACTGGTGGATGGGTATGAAAAGAGATGTGGCAGAGTTTATTTCTAAATGCCTAACTTGTCAACAAGTGAAGGCAGAGCATCAAGTACCCACTGGATTGTTACATCCACTACCAGTACCAGAGTGGAAATGGGAGAGAATAACGATGGATTTTGTGATGGGACTTCCGAGGACACAGAAGAGTCATGATGCAGTTTGGGTCATTGTTGACAGACTGACTAAATCTGCTCATTTTCTGCCAATTCGGATGGACTACAATTTAGAAAGATTGGCCAAGTTATACATCGATGAGATTGTGAGACTGCATGGAGTGCCAGTATCCATCATGTCAGACAGAGATCCTAGGTTCACTTCTAGATTCTGGGGTAGTCTTCAGAGAGCCCTAGGAACTAGATTGAACTTCAGTACTGCATTCCATTCACAGACAAATGGCCAGTCTGAGAGGGTAATTCAGATCTTGGAGGACATGCTACGAGCTTGTGTGATTGAGTTTGAGGGCAGTTGGGATACACACTTGCCTTTGATTGAGTTTGCTTACAACAACAGCTACCAATCAAGCATTGGGATGCCTCCATATGAAGCTTTGTATGGCAGAAAATGTAGAACCCCGTTGTGTTGGGATGACGTGGGTGAAAAAAAGATGATTGGACCCGAAATTGTTCAGCAAACTGAGGAGAAAATCAGGGTGATCCGAGATCGACTTAAGGCTGCATCAAACCGTCAGAAGTCCTACATTGATTTGAAGAGAAGAGATATTGAGTATGCAGTGGGTGAGAAAGTTTTCCTCAAGGTTTCCCCCCAGAAGAGGATTATGAGATTCGGCAGAAAGGGGAAACTGAGTCCTCGTTTCATTGGGCCATATGAGGTTCTGGAAAGAGTGGGTCCTTTGGCATACCGTTTGGCACTACCTCCAGAGTTAGAGAAGATATATAATGTCTTCCATGTGTCTATGTTGAGGAGGTATCGATCAGACGCATCTCATGTACTACCAGTAGAGGAAATTGAAGTGAATCCAGACCTCACATATGAAGAAGAACCCATAGGGATTATGGCTTATGAGGTGAAACAGCTACGGAACAAGCAGATACCATTGGTGAAAGTGTTGTGAAACCATCATTTGGGCGAGGAGGCTACTTGGGAACGAGAAGAGGACATGAGGAGACAGCACCCACAGCTATTCAGAGATTAGTACCAGGTAAAATTTCGAGACGAAATTTATTTTAAGGGGGGGAGAATTGTAACACCCCCGTTTGCATAGCCTGGTAGATTTCACTGTTCCAGTGACCGGAGTCAGTCCGGACAATCAAGGAGATTAGAGCCACACTTAAGACAACTAGAGAAGCCATAAATACAAATAATTAGTAATTGCCAATTAGTTAAGTATAAGTAAGAAAAACAGAACATAAGAAGTTAAATAAGCCGAGAGTCACAAAGATGGGTAACCTTCTCGGGAATGACTGCGAAGTCATTTTAAACTCAAATTTCGAACTGTAAAAAGTGACGCTGCAGTCCTTAGGACCCTTATAAACACAGTGGAAAAGAGAAAATCACGAAAAATAACTGTTAAGCTAGTCAAATAAGTAGGTCAGGAAGTAGGAAGAAATATGGAATTAATTGCAAACCGGGATGAACCGGTGAGGGGCAATTTGGTCAATTGACCCCGAGAGCTGACTCCTGACCTAACTATCAAATAAAATTGGAGAAAAGAAAATTTCAGAGTCGGGAATTAAATTAAAGAACTAATAGAAAAATAAATATAAAAAAAAGAAAAAGAAAAAGTGTAGGGAGATGACATCATGCATGACATCATGCATGATGTCATAAAAGTTATAATTAATAAATTAATTAAATTGATTTTTTGGGGTCTTCCATAAGCTAAATAGATAAAAGAAAAGAAAAGAAAAAAAAATAAAGTTGTCTTCTTTCTTCCCATTCTTGCCGCCTCACTTTCTCCATAATTTCTCCATGAATGGCCCTCCATTAAAGCTTGCACTCAAGCTTTAATTTCTTCACTTAATCTTAATAACTCCCATAAAAACCTTACAAGAGCTTGTTATCTCAACTTAAGAACAAGAAAGAAAGAAGAAAAGAAGAGCAAAATTGAAGATTAGATATTAAAGTTGAGGTAAGCACATCAATTTGAAAGTTTGTAATTATTTGTTGTGTTTTTAGTTTGAATTAGCTTAAAATATGCTTAAAATAAAAAAAAAAATAGTGAGGGACCATTACTAAAATTTCGGCCAGCAGGTGATGGGAGTATGATTTGCATGGTTTGATGGATTTAAATGAGTTTAGAAACTTTATTTAGTTGAATGGTTAGGATTGAAATGCTTAAATGTGGTTAAATACAACAATTTAGTAAGTTAGGGTTTTGGGACTTAGGGTTTATGAACCAAAAATGTAAGAAATGAGTAAATGGTGTCTTTGACCTATTGTGAAGTGAAGAATGGTCATTTATGACCAAATGAGTTGTGTTGGAATGGTTGGAGTGAAAGCTAAATTCGGAGGGAGTGTGGTCATGCTGCTGGCAGCATGACCAAGTCAACTTTGAAGGACCAAAAATGAAATTTTACAAGTCCAATTGATATGGCACCAATTGGGGATGAAAAGAGACATAAAATGACACAATTTTCATTTAGGAACCATGCCCAAAAAGTGACCAAAACCTAGTGAACAAATTGACCAAAGTTGGATAAGTGCAGGCTGCCCTGTACAAACTGACCAAATGAACAGTGTTTGTTCATTTGGTCATAACTCGAGCTAGGCAGGTCCAAATGACCTGAAATTTTACCAGTGATTAGATGAGATATAGACCTAAAACTTTCATGAAGAACACAAACCCAAATTCTGCCAGCAAACAAGTCATTTGGTCACCCCAAGTTGGTGACCCAAAACTGCCAGCACCAAATTTACCCAGAAAATCTGGGTTGCTTCCAATCCGGTAGCCATGGTTCAAATGGCCATAACTTGAGCTACAAAACTCTAATTGGGGTGATTCAAAAATGAGAATAAACTTAAGACAATAAGCAACATTTTCTATGAAGGAAGTTTTGCCAAATTCCAACAGTAAAATTACCAATGGAACAGTGCAACTAGGGACACCAAAACTGAAAATTTGACAATTTTGCCTAAAGGACTTAAGCTTTGAGAAAATGACCAAAACCAACAAGTTTAGTGACCAAAATGTGGTATGTGGGTGAAGTTGGAATTCCCATACCTATTAAGCCTTAGAAAGTCAATAATTTGACTTGAATAGTGCAATGAATAGTAACCCGAAATACAAAATTTCAAGAACGTCGAATTTAGCACGTTAGAGCTAGGTAAAAGTGAAGTTAAATTTATTTTTGGATTTATGTTAAAATTATGGTACTGAAATACTGTAAAATTGTGTGTTTCAGTTAAAAAGAATACCGGGAAAGAACCCGAGGAACCGAGTCAAGGCCAAGAGGCGACTCGCTTGAGGTTTGTGTACAACGTATACTTTTTATAATTATCTTCTGCATACTGTTTTGAATAATGTGAAATATTGAATTATGGCATTCTTATGATGTTTGATTTAAATTGTGAAAGCTATTGTGTATATTTGAAATGAAAATATTTAGCAAATTGTTAAGATAAGTTTTGAAACCACAGTGTCATGACCATATATTTGAACACCTCACTAGCACGACTAGTGGAGGTAATTAGTTTCGAATTTTGATTCCTTTTCTGGAGAAGTGTTGAGGTGTGCCAGTACAAGAGGATGTGAATTGATATCCATATATTTGAGCTAGCTAGCCTTGTGATGTGATTTCTCTTTAGCCTCTGGCTATTGAGATTCTATTTGTTTCAAATGGCATGATCTAACTGTGGGATTTATGAAACGTGTTTTGATACTTCGAAATGAACTTGGTTTGCATTAAAACCTCATAATTCATGTTTTGTGTTTAAT
The DNA here is from genome assembly GCF_030052815.1 of Hevea brasiliensis. Classification (NCBI taxonomy): domain Eukaryota; kingdom Viridiplantae; phylum Streptophyta; class Magnoliopsida; order Malpighiales; family Euphorbiaceae; genus Hevea; species Hevea brasiliensis. Next base: position 114,429,208 of record NC_079495.1, read on the forward strand.
GCTCATGTTTAGTCAAATTTTTGAATAAATGTGATTTATATTTTGCATAAAGATTATTTTAGTATGTTGTGCACCACTGAGTCCTAGTACTCAGCGATGGCTTCTATTGCTGTCGCAGATACAGAGACTAGAGGAGCAGCAGACTGAGCTGCTGAGGTGTGAGGAGCTATTAGCTTAAACTCATCGGGTATAATTTATACCCTAACTGTAAATATTTCTTTTTATGTATATTTTGCACATAAATGTTTGGACATGTAAAAATGGGTCTTGACCAGTTTGTATAAAATTTGTATAAAGTTGTAATATATATTGTAGTTTGAAATTCTCTTAATGTAAATTTTGTAATGATGTATCTAAATTGTTTTGTTTCTAATGAAATATGAGTATAACTATTTTATTTAATTTAAATGAAATGTATTGCTAGTATGCTGAGGATTATTGAATTTTGAACTTGAGAAATTTATTGAAATTATTGTGAAATTGATTGAGTTTGATTGTGAAATTGAAGTAGTGGTTGAGAAAAATTTTTAGAAGTGCTTTTTACAGGTATTTGAAGAACTGGTTTCTCAAAATACAGAGGGAACTCTGTCAAAATTTTTATAAAATTTGCGTAAAAATAAAATGGGCAAAAAATATTAACTAGTTTTAATTTTAACTAAATGTTTTAAGTACTTAATAGAAAATGCTCACCACATGTCAAAATTAAGAAAATTGTTTTAAAATCCCTTGTAGGGTACTTAATGAGTTATCGGTAGGTGAAGTTCAGTAGTTCATTAGGTATTTTACGGGATCATGTTATGCCTTACAGAGGGGTAAGGTGTGACACACTGAATATGTCCTGGTTATTACCCGGGTGGCGACTCCTGTCTATCTATGCCTTCGTTGTCACACCCTACTCCTCATAAGATATAACATGCTCCCGTAGTACCCTAATGAATTACCGTACTTCACCTACTGGTAATCCATTAAATATACTACAAGGGATTTTAAAACAATTTTCGTTCATTTTTAAATTGGTGGGTAAAATTTTTTTCAAATTTTAAAAACTTTTATTTAAAGTCCAAACATAAATCAAATTTTTAGATATTTAAAATCTCCGCAATTTTTACAAAAATTTCGGCAGAGTGCCGTCTGTATTTTGAGAAAACAATTCTTCAAAACCTAAAAATAGAAACACTACCAATATATTTCTCAATCACAACTCTATTTGCAACCACCAAACTTCAAATCAACAGCAATAGCAACACTTTAATTCAAAATCCAAATTACAAATAAAAAATTAATATCTCAAAACATTTCATAACTCATGCACATTGCATTTTAAATTATTAATTTATAATCATAAATTAATTTACAGATGCAAAATCTCAAAAATAATATTATTATAATTTTATCTGTACAACTGCTCAAATTACAGAGATACATATGCATACTATCATATTTACATCAAACTAAACTACCAGAGTATAGACAAATACCCGTACAAGAATTCTTCAATTGCGCTCCTCTCTAACTGTAGCAACTCACTCTACTGCTATGTCCTTTTATATATATGCGACAGCAAGTTTAAGCTATCGCTGAGTATATAAATACTCAGTGGTGCACAATAAAGCATAAAATGCATAATATAAAACATTTATGAACAAGTCATCATTCAAAAATCTCATAATCGCATTTCACAATTTTTTTCTCAAATCACATTTATAACAAATCATAATTTTCAAAACTTAATATAGCACAACTTGATCAAACAATTTAATAAACATAGTGTTGCCAAACAATAATACAACTTAGGCCATAATACAAAATTTCTGAACATGTCGTGTGTATATCACGACAAGGCATACTCACCCCACTAATCAAATCAATGAGGGAGGTGGCTAGCTAGCTAGCTAATGAGTACTCATCCAAACTCGCCCCTCAGACTGGAAAGCCAGAGAGGGAGGAAAGTGATTAAATATCAAACTCACCCCACAAGTGGAGGAGGAACACATTAATATTGCCATGCCAAGTATAAATTAAAAACAATTTAAATCAAGTTATTCAAATACTTTATACATTTCACAAATCATATTTCATTCAAAACTTTTCATTTACAAAGTAGGCAACACATTATTTTTCAAATAAGATTTTTAAAGCCATAACTAAATTCAAAACCATATTGTTCAAATATTTCATACAAATCAATAAATAATTTTCATTCCAAATTTCCATTACAAAATAGGCAACACAACATTTTCGAAATTCATAATGAACAAAAAAAAACATTCACAATGTATAACAAATCAATTTCCATTATGAAAACTATAATTTAAAAATTTTTGTGCACAAACCTAACGTGAGTCGCCTCTAGTCCTTGACTCAGTCCCTTATACCTTCCGGGTCTTTTTCAGCTGAAACACAACATTTATAGTGTTTCAGTATCTTATTTCACAGTAAATCCAATAATTAATTCATAAATACTTAATTCTAGCCCAAATATGCTTAAACTAACATTCTTGAAAATTTTCATTTTAGAGTTACTATTCATGGTACTATTCAAGTCAATTTGTTGACTTTCTAAGGCTTAATAGGTATGGGAATTCCAACTTCACCCACATACCACATTTTGGTCACTAAATTTGTTGGTTTTGGTTGTTTACTTAAATTCTAAGTCTTTTAGGCAAATTTGCAAATTTTCAGTTTTGGTGTCTTAAATTGCACTGTTCCATTGGTCATTTTACTGTTAGAATTTGGTAAAACTTTCTTCATAGAAAATGTTTCCTATTGTCTTAAGTTTATTCCCCTTTTTGAATCACTCCAATTGGAGTTTTGTAGCTCAAGTTATAGCCATTTGAACTATGGCTGCTAGATTGGACACAACCCAGTTTTCTGGGCAAATTTTGGTTCTAGCAGTTTTAGGTCACCAACTTTGGGTGGCCAAATGACTAGGTTAATGGCATAATTTGGATTTGTGATCTCCATGAAATTTTAGTTCTATATCTCATCTATCCACTGGTAAAATTTTAGGTCATTTAGACTTGCCTAGCTCAAGTTATGGCCAAATGAACAAACACTGTTCATTTGGTCAGTTTATACAGGGCAGACTGAGATTTTCCAAGTTTGGTCAATTTGTTCACTAGGTTTTGGTCACTTTTTGGGCATGCTTCCTAAATAAAAATTGTGTCATTTAGTAAGACACAATTTTTATTTAGGAAGCATGCCCCCAATTGGACTTGTAAAATTTCATTTTTGGTCCCTTAAAGGTAACTTGGTCATGGTGCCAGCAGCATGACCACACTCAATTTGAATTTGGCCTTAACTCCAACCATTCCAACACACTTCATTTGGTCACAAATAACCATTTCTCACTTCAAATTAGGTCAATAACATCATTTACCACTTCCTTACATTTTTTTGTCTCTAAACCCTAAGTACAAACCCTAACCACACTAAATTGTTACATTTAGCTAATTTCAAAGCTTTTAACTATAATCATTCAACTAATGGAGGTCCATAAACTCATTCAAATCCATCAAACCATACAAATATACTCCCATACACATGCTGGCAGAAATTTCAGTTTGGTCCTTCAACAATTAGTTTCATTTCATTTCTTTAGTTTCTAAGTTACTTTAAGCTACAACACAACAAATAAATCTCAAGTTTTCAAACTAGCGTGCTTACCTCAACTTTGATATTCAATCTTCAATTTTTCTCCTCTTTTCTTCTTTCTTTCTTGCTAAATTTCTTTCTCAAGGGAAGGAAATAAGGTTTTATGGAGTGATTGGGGAAGAACTTAGAGTTTAATGGGGGATTTAAAAGCTTGAAACAAGCTTTAATGGAGTTTCATTCATTGTGATATGAGGGAGGGGAGAATGAGGTGGCAACACATGAGGAAGAAGGACTTTTGTTTATTTTTTTTTCTTTTCTTTTCCTTCTTTTATGTCTTAGGAAGACCATAATTCAATTTAATTTAATTTATTCATTATAACATTTATGGCATCATGCATGATGTCATGCATGATGTCATCTCCCTATACCTTTTTCATTTTCTCTTCTTTTTTTTATTTTTATTTTTCTATTAGTTCTTTAATTTAATTCTCGATTCTGAAATTTTCTTTTCTCCGATTTTATTTGACAGTTAGATTAGGAGTCAACTCTCGGGGTTAATTGACCAAATTGCCCCTCGCCGATTCAACCCGGTTTGCAAATAATTAAATATTTCTTCTGGCTCCCTGACCTAATTATTTGACTGACTTAACAATTCCTTTTCGTGATTTTCTCTTTTCCACTGTGTTCGTAATGGTCCTAAGGACCGCTACGTCACATTTTACGATTCCAAATTTGAGTTTAAATTGACTTCGCAGTCATTCCAGAGAAGGTCACCCATCACCGTGACTCTCGGCTCATTTAACTTCTCATGTTCTGTTTTTCTTATTTATACTTAACTAATTGACAATTACTAATTATTTGTGTTTATAGCTTATCTAGTTGTCTTAAGTGTGGTTCCAATCCCCTTAATTATCTGAACCAACTTCGATCACCAGAACAGTGAAATATACCAGGCTATGCAAATAGGGGTGGTACAATTCTCCCCCCCTTAAAATAATTTCATCCTTGAAATTTTACCTGGTATCAGTCTCTGAATAGTTGTGGGTGCTGTCTCCTCATATCCTATTCACGCTCCTAAGTAGCTTCCTGGCCTGAACGATGGTTCCTTAGTTCTTTAACCAATATTATTTACTCATCGATTGCTTACCTCGTGTGCCAAGTTTCTTATGAGCTTCTATCATAAGTTAGATTCAAATTCATTTCAATTATAGATGTAAGCAAATCTGTGTGCTAGTGGATCTACTTTTCTAGGACCTCGTGTTATCCTATGGGTGAGAACTTAGTTTTACTCTTTTCTTATCAAATCTCCTAATCATTTGATATAACCTTCAGTTTAGTTTAGAATATTTTAGTCTTTTCTTGTTGTTGTTTTAGCAATTATTTTCTTTTGTGGTCATTTCTTTCTTGGCTATAGGTCCATAACCATTATCTTACCATCTCCATTTATGACCAAGGCCTATGTGCCATTTTGCACTATCTTGTTTGCTTTGGTTTAACTTATTTCTTTTTTGACAAAACAATTCGGAATATCGTTACACATCTTAAGTAAATTGCTTGCCTTGGTGGCAATTCCTCATTTAGTATTTTTCTCATTTCTTACTGTTCTATTTATTTTTATCTATCGATATTCTATAGCTTATTTTGCACTGATGTGTAGTCATTATTTTCTTTCGTACTGAACTATAACCTTTCAATATTCTAACTTTAGAGTTTTAAATCCCAGGTTAGGATTTTCAAACTTCTTTCCAATAAGAAAACTTTATCTTATCATAACTGTACCAAAACAGATGTTGTTTGCAACTATTCTTATTCTTGTGTATTATTGGGTAGTACGTAGCTCTACACAATAAATCCCAAGTCAGTACTGTAATCTGCAGCTTACAGCACAAACATAAAGAATATTGCATAGTTACTACGATACATCCCAATAGATCAAACTTCTCTATATCTTATTTCTTTCAAATCCACTAATATCTTAAACTTATTTTGATTATGGTACCCACTGACATCTATCAGCAGTAATACCCTTACCCGCGTCTAAGGTAGCTATATTACTATAACTTACTTTTAGGTTCTCTTTCCTTATATAATTAGGCTTACTAATTAACTTTACAAATTCTTGTGTGCTAGCAAATACTTTTCACTGACAAACTCTTTCAAAATTAATTTAAAAAAGACTAGTCACTAACATATCAAATTTTTTTTTTTTTTACACAACATATCTCAGTTAAGAATTAAGAAAATACCAGCAACCATACCAGAAGTCTCATCCTCGTCCTTCTGTCGCATAGTTTATACTCTCACTGGAGCATCACCTTGTCCTGGTTGATTCACAGTACTCTGACTTCCAGGTGTACTACCCCTATCTCTGCCTCTGCCTCTACCAACTGTTGGTAAACTCTTCGGGATAAAAACTTGGGCTGATCCTTTTGCCATGGTGAATGATCCATAACGGCGTGGACTTACACAATCCTTAGCAAAATGACTAGTCCCTCCACAATTGAAACATACTCCTATAGCTCTATAACATACTCCACTATGTGGTTTACCACAACTCTCACAAAGTCGATCCGACAGCGTATTTCTATGTGTCTGTTGAGTTTGCTAATCAGATTGGGATGGTTTTTGTCTAGAAGATATACCTCTACCTGATTCGCTCGAGCTAGACCCTCTAAAATATTTTCTTTTCCTAGAGCCACTCTCAGTAGCTTGACCAGTAACCTTTTCAGTTTTCTCTTTCTCTTGTGTACTCTTTTTCACTGCCCATTCTAATTATATCCTTTCCAGTTCTAGGGCTGGTGAAATCAATTCAGAAAAATTCTGGTGTTGGAACCCTATCACTCGCATTCTCAAGCTAGGCCTCAACCCAGCCTCAAACCTTTTACACCGGTCTCTGGGGGTAGAGACTAAGCTTCCAGCATAATGACTTAGCCTTGAAAAGTCCCGCTCATACTCTGTTACAATTCTATCCCCTTGCTTCAAACTTAAAAACTCTTGCAGCATCATGTCTACATAAGTATCGGGGACCCACTTTTGCCGAAATTCCCTTAAAAAGTCTGCCCATGTGAGGACTGGTGGCTCTACCAGACTGTAGGGAATGGTCTTCCACCACTCATATGCATCCCCTTGCAGAAGTGATACTGAATATTTGAACTTCAACTCTTCAGCAGACTGTAGTTTTCTGAAAACTCGTTCCATCCTCTCTAACCACTGTTCTGCTTCCAGTGGATCCACTGTTCCCAAATTTCATTAATTTCTCATATTGCCGAGCCAGAGGCTATGGTTGTGCTACAGGTGCTTGTGTCTGTGCTTGAGTGGCACATTTCCCGTCATTTGTTGAAAGAACGCAGCCATCTGCTGTGCAAACTGAGCAGAGAACTGTGGTGCTTGAGGAGGAGTTGGAGTGGCTGACCCACTCACATTATGGAGTGCTGGGGCTTCTCCTCGGGCCTCAGCCTTGACAGATTGCTCTACGGAATGATCTCCCCCTTCCATTTCGTTTTCCAGAAGTTTTCTACTCTCTAATAACAAACACAAGGAGGTTGACCTCCGTTAGTGCATATTCATGATGTAAATATGTCATATATATCAAACATTTGAGCAGTTGCATTTACTGATAAAATTTTTCAAATTCACAATTCAAAATTTATTTTAAAACCTTGCTCTGATACCACTAAACATGTCACACCCTACTCCTCGAAAGATGTAACATGCTCCCGTAATACCCCAATGAATTACCGTACTTCGCCTACCGGTAACCCATTAAATATACTACAAGGGATTTTAAAATAATTTTCGTTTGTTTTTAAAATGGTGGGTAATTTTTTTTTCAAATTTTAAAAACCTTTATTTAAAGTCCAAACATAAATCAAATTTTTAGATATTTAAAATCTCCGCAATTTTTACAAAAATTTCGACAGAGTGCCATCTGTATTTTGAGAAAATAGTTCTTCAAAACCTGAAAATAGAAACACTCCCAATATATTTCTCAATCACAACTCCATTTGCAACCACCAAACTTTAAATCAACAGCAATAGTAACACTTCAATTCAAAATCCAAATTTCAAATCAAGAATTAATATCTCAAAACATTTCATAACTCATGCACATTGCATTTTAAATAATTAATTTATAATCATAAATTAATTTAAAGATGCAAAATCTCAAAAATAATATTATTACAATTTTATCTGTACAATTGCTCAAATTATAGAGATACATATGCATACTATCATATTTACATCAAACTAAACTACCAGGGTATAGATAAATACCCGTACAAGAATTCTTCAATTGTGCTCCTCTCTAACTGTAGCAGCTCACTTTGCTGCTATGTCCTTTTCTCCATATGCGACAGCAAGTTAAAGCTATCGCTGAGTATATAAATACTCAGTGGTGCACAATAAAGCATAAAATGCATAATATAAAACATTTATGAACAAGTCATCATTCAAAAATCTCATAATCGCATTTCACAATCTTTTTCTCAAATCACATTTGTAACAAATCATAATTTTCAAAGCTTAATATAGCACAACTTGATCAAACAATTTAATAAACATAGTGTTGCCAAACAATAATACAACTTAGGCCATGACACAAAATTTTCGAACATGTCGTGTGTACATCACGACAAGGCATACTCACCCCACTAATCAAATCAATGAGAGAGGTGGCTAGCTAGCTAGCTAATGAGTACTCATCCAAACTCGCCCCTCAGACTGGAAAGCTAGAGAGGGAGGAAAGTGATCAAATATCAAACTCACCCCACAAGTGGAGGAGGAACATATTAATATTGCCATGCCAAGTATAAATTACAAACAATTTAAATCAAGTTATTCAAATACTTTATACATTTCACAAATCATATTTCATTCTAAACTTTTCATTTACAAAGGAGGCAACACATTATTTTTCAAATAAGATTTTCAACGCCATAACTAAATTCAAAATCATATTGTTCAAATATTTCATACAAATCAATAAATAATTTTCATTCCAAATTTCCATTGTAAAATAGGCAACATAACATTTTCGAAATTCATAATGAACAAAAAAAAAACATTCACAATGTATAACAAATCAATTTCCATTATGAAAACTATAATTTAAAAATTTTTGTGCACAAACCTGACATGAGTTGCCTCTAGGCCTTGACTCAGTCCCTTATACCTTCCGGGTCTTTTTCAGCTGAAACACAACATTTATAGTATTTCAGTATCTTATTTCACAGTAAATCCAATAATTAATTCATAAATACTTAATTCTAGCCCAAATATGCTTAAACTAACATTCTTGGAAATTTTCATTTTAGAGTTACTATTCATGATACTATTCAAGTCAATTTGTTGACTTTCTAAGGCTTAATAGGTATGGGAATTCCAACTTCACACACATACCACATTTTGGCCGCTAAATTTGTTGGTTTTGGTTGTTTACTCAAATTCTAAGTCTTTTAGGCAAATTTGCAAATTTTCAGTTTTGGTGTCTTAAGTTGCACTATTCATTGGTCATTTTACTGTTAGAATTTAGCAAAACTTTCTTCATAGAAAATATTTCCTATTGTCATAAGTTTATTCTCCTTTTTGAATCACTCCAATTGGTGTTTTGTAGCTCAAGTTATAGCCATTTGAACCATGTCTACCGGATTGGACACAACCCTGTTTTCTAGGCAAATTTTGGTTCTGGCAGTTTTAGGTCACCAAGATTTGGGTGGCCAAATGACTAAGTTAATGGCATAATTTGGGTTTGTGTTCTTCACGAAAGTTTTAGGTCTATATCTCATCTGTCCACTGATAAAATTTCAGGTCATTTAGACCTGCCTAGCTCAAGTTATGGCCAAATGAACAAACATTGTTCATTTGGTCACTTTGTACAGGGCAGACTGAGATTTTCCAAGTTTGGTCAATTTTTTCACTAGGTTTTGGTCACTTTTTGAGCATGCTTCCTAAATAAAATTGTGTCATTTAGTGTCTATTTTCATTCCCAATTGGTCTCATACCAATTGGACTTGTAAAATTTCATTTTTGGTCCCTCAAAAGTAACATGACACTCAATCCGAATTTGGCCTTAACTCCAACCATTCCAACATACTTCATTTGGTCACAAATGACCATTTCTCACTTCACATTAGGTCAAAAACATCATTTACCACTTCCTTACATTTTTTTGTCTCTAAACCCTAAGTCCAAACCCTAACCACACTAAATTGTTGCATTTAGCTAATTTCAAAGCTTTTAACTATAATCATTCAACTAATGGAGGTCCATAAACTCATTCAAATCCATCAAACCATACAAATATACTCCCATACACATGAGGGAGAGGAGAGTGAGGCGGCAACACATGAGGAAGAAGGACTTTTGTTTTTTTTTCTTTTCTTTTCTTTTCCTTCTTTTATGTCTTAGGAAGACCATAATTTAATTTATTAATTATAACATTTATGGCATCATACATGATGTCATGCATGATGTCATCTCCCTACACCTTTTTCATTTTCTCTTCTTTTTTTTATTTTTATTTTTCTATTAGTTCTTTTATTTAATTCTCGATTCCAAAATTTTCTTTTCTCCGATTTTATTTGACAGTTAGATCAAGAGTCAGCTCTCGGGGTCAATTGACCAAATTGCCCCTCGCCGGTTCAACCCGGTTTGTAAATAATTTAATATTTCTTCCAGCTCCCTGACCTAATTATTTGACTGACTTAACAATTCTTTTTCGTGATTTTCTCTTTTCCACTGTGTTTGTAATGGTCCTAAGGACAGCGGCGTCACATTTTACGATTTGAAATTTGAGTTTAAATTGACTTCGCAGTCGTTCCCGAGAAGGTCACCCATTGCTGTGACTCTCGGCTCATTTAACTTCTTATGTTCTGTTTTTCTTATTTATACTTAACTAATTGACAATTACTAATTATTTGTGTTTATAGCTTATCTAGTTGTCTTAAGTGTGGTTCCAATTCCCTTAATTGTCCGGACCGACTCCGGTCACCGGAACAGTGAAATATACCAGGCTATGCAAATAGGGGTGTTACATTCGTGGCATAAATACTTAGTACTGTGATAGTGTTATGGGAAGACGGTACTTACCAGTGGTTTGATTCTATTAGGATTGTATGAAGTGCATGTCGAGAAAATGCTGTCTAAGGAGGTGGTACTTAAGTGAGACCATTATGACTCCACCATCTTTCCTGGGCATTACCTGGTGCATTTTATATAATTCTAATGGATGATATTTCGCCTCACACCTACCCCCCCATAGTTTGGCGACTCCACTGGGGACTAAATGGATAGTTACTCCAACATGTTACTATTAGTCTAATATTATTCCTTTGTTAAACTTTTTATATTGTACTACACTATCACACGGATCACCCTTATCCTTTTTAGCCCTGTTAGTACTAGCCAAGGAGACCATAGTTCTACTCGAGCTATGACGAATTGGTGAATGCTAGCACCCCATGTCCGTACCTTCGATTATATAAAAGAGCCACAGCTCTTGCCGTTGTGCTTAATGGATAAGCTCTCGCATGGGTGACCCTTTTCCTGCCCAATGAAGCCCATGAGCCATAGATTTCAACCCTAGGTACCCTGTAGATTTTTGTTGTGCTGGATTTATAACCTTACTATTTAAACCATAAGTTCTAGTGGTAGTTGAAATGAACCTAGGCCTATGCATAAACCCAATGTGTGTATAAGCCCAAGTCCATTTCAAAACCCATGTTAAGCAAGAGGATGCTTACTTATGGTTAAACTTTAAGGAAATAAATCCTTTGTTTGTGTGGGAAGGATCGTCCTAGACCACCCCCTGTTGGTATGTCCAGTGTACCATAGCCTAGGATATAATTTTTTCTTACCTTGCACGTGAGAGTTAAAGGTATAAGGGGGCGAAGATTCAGTTCTGGAGATTTTTTTTTTTCGATTTTGATTCAGTCTTTGGTCTGATTTTAGTTCAGTTTATATGGTCTGGTTTTGGTTCTATTGGTATGGTTCGGTTTTGGTTTTGTAAAAGTAAAGGCCAAAAAAAAAAAAGAAAAAAAGAAAAAAAAGAAAAAAAAAATTGTCCATTCATGCATTGCATTCATGTACGTAGCATGCTTAGGTTAACCCTTAAATCCTATTTTGAGCAAACATAGCCTCAAAGCACACCAAAGAGACTTCCAATCAGGTCACTTGGGTTAGGGAAGGGAAGAGACTAGTAAGGATTTCACCTGCACTACTTAAAATGGAAGAAACTATGGCCGTGCTTGATGAAATATTGAACACCAAGATGTTTGAGCTAGAAGAGAAAATTATGGTAAACTTTAGAAAGAGGCCTCGAGGTAGGCCAATTAAGTGGCATTAAAGTTATTGAGGTTCAAATTGTGTCTCACACCCCAAGGAGATTTTTCCAATTTAGCCAACCCTTATCCAAAGTTTTGGAGCATCTCAAAGTTCAAGACCTCCTACAGCTCTTAGTACCCAAACCACTACCAAATCCACTTCCACCTAGCTATGATATCAACCAATGTTACCAGTTCTACCAAGCCCACAGTCATGACACCAACTGATGCTTTCAACTTAAGCATGATATCAAAGACCTAATTGATGCCAAAAGGACAATTGACCCAGAAAATCAACCAAAAAGCCCCATGCCTAACTAAAATTTCTACCTATACTAGGTCTCTACATGATCTCCATCACCCCAAATAACCCTAACAGAATTATTGACTTTATCCAACCCATCCAAAAGCCCAATGAACCTCAGTCCATAATGGTTGTTGACATTTGTGATAATTCTAACTATGATGAGGGTCCTTTGGATGTTTAGACTAATTTTGATGAGGAGATAGTTGCATTATAATTAGATGGTTCAGTTCCACTAATGTCTGATTTTCAAGTTGTTGGGATCTATAAAAACTAGATGGATCTAAAAAAGGCTACTATGAAGAAAGGGATGAAGTTTTTTCTTAGCATAGGCCTAGGAGAAAGTATAGATGGTCTGGTAACTTTTCTTGAGATGAAAAGGCAGATTACGAGTCATGGTTTGGGCTATGAGCCAACAGAAGAGAAAGAAGAGCCAAAGCCTCCTAAGTTCTTAAAAGAGGGGGCAATTACCTTGACATATGATTAGAGGTTACCACATGCGAAAGAATTAGAGCAGAAAATCAACACCATTAATCTAAAAACTGCATGGAAGCCAAGAACCTAAAGTTACACTCCTAAGTTTGAGTTTATCTTTTGTAATGCTCATAGTAGTGATATTGATGTTTCCACTTCTGATGTACTTGATGAAGATTTTGAGGCAAAAATTACTAATATGACTAGTCTTTTTGCTTACTTATTTGATGTTTATACTAATAGGCATATGCATGGCATTCATAATCATTTAGAATCAATTTCTATTAATGCATCAAAATCGATCTCTATTAATTTGGGTACACCAAATAATCCTAAAGACATTAAGTTAGCTGAAGATTTAACCAAAGAAGAAAGAGATAAATTTATAGCCTTGTTAATAAAATACCAAGAAGCACACGCCTCGAGCTTAAAATTAGATGGCCAATTCCCAAGCCAAGCTAGTATCCCCATAGGAAAAGAATGATCAAAAGTTGACTTAGCTAGTTATCCTAATGAGGAGTAAAATTTCATGCTATGAAGGATTAATAGTAGCACATGTGGACCTAGAGGGAGAAGGAAAATGATATGAAGACATAAGGAGGTCTCTGAAAGTGAGAGAGTACTGGTAATAAGCCTACAAAAAAGATAGAGCAACAATTCATAAATTAGCCACTCAACTTACTATAGTTGAGGGCAATTCTACAAACTCTTATGTGTGATAGAAAAATAGGCTGAGCAAATAATAAAAGAAGTACATATAAGAATGTGTGGTCCCCATATGAATGGAAAGGTTCTAGTTAGAAAAAAAAATGTTCGAAACATATAAGGATTGGCCTAAAAAACTCCTTTATGTTCTTTAAGGTTATTGTAGTACTACAAGGACATCCACGAGGGCAACCCCATTCTCTTTAGTGTATGGGACTAAAGTAGTGCTATCCATTAAGCAAGAGGTCAAATCCTTAAGAGTGATGTTAGAAGCTAAGATCCTAGAAAATGAGTGGACCTAGAAGAAATATGAGGAACTAGCTTTGATTGATGAAAAGAGGATGTGAGCCTTGTATCGTATGCAGGCTTATCAGAGGAAGATAGCTAGAGCCTTTAATAAGGAGGTGAAGCCAAGAAAGATCAAAGTGGGAGACATGGTTTTGAAACAAGCTCGGCCCATCCCTTTTGATTTAAGAGGAAAGTTTACCCAAGCTAGGATGGTCCATACATAGTCAACAAGATCTTACCACAGTAAGAATATCAAACCTGGATGGGAATGAATTTCAAGAACCAGTCAATTTAGACAGGCTCAAATGGTACTTTGTGTGAGATAGGCCCACTAGGCTGAAAACCTACAAAAGGCGGTCTAGGCAAAAGTAAGGGTCAAAGAAAAAAGAACGAAAAAAAAAGAAAAAGAAACTAAAAGAAAATAAAAGAAAAAATGCTAGATTGAAAACCTGCAAAAGGCAGTCTAGGCAAAAGGAGAGATGAGAGAAGATCTGGATGAAAAACCTGAAAAGGCCATTCGGCAGGTTATAAAACTTATTTCTAACTTTGGAAAGTTAGAAATTTAGCAAAACTAAATGTAAAAGGGAGTAATGGTGTACCTGAATAAATAAAGAAGTTTTTATTGCATTAACTAGGAATGGATTTTATTTAATTATGATCGTGAATGTTTGTGCCTTGAGGGATACATCAAATGATTAAGTAATTGAACTGCATTGTTTTGATTTAATCTATGTCTTCTTAGCATGACAAGATAGGTAGTTGATATGAATGCCCTGATAATTGTCTAATTTAAAAAAAAAAAAAAAGGAGCTCGCTCGGTGAAAAACCCGAAAGGGCCGCTTAGGCAAAAGTTAGAGCAAGCCCGCTGAGATGAAAATCCAAAAGGACATTTCAGGCAAAAGTTAGGGCACAGAGAATAGAGTTCATGAAAGAGAAATGAGTCAAGGTAGAAACCATGGGGGGAGAGAAGAAAAAGAAAAATCAAAGGGCAATTGTATTGTGACCTTACGGAAGTCTTTTCAGTGAATAATTTTCCTCAAAAATTTTGAGGCTAAAAGAAAGCTTTTGCAAAAAGAGGTCCCTTAGAGAGGACTAAGTTTTTGGAATCTCTAGCGAATCAGCATGCCCATGATAGGAAGTAGCATACAAGAAGCACAAAAATCACAGAAAGAGTTTTGAGACCCAGTCATCCCAATTTTTTTTCAAATCATGAATTAGATATTTTTTGGTAAGTCCTTAGACGTTGTTTAGGGTGCACGACATAGTTGTGTAAGGCATAGAAGAACATGCATCAACATGTCACCTGTAGGTGTGTAAGGCGTAGAATAACGTGCATCACCACAGTTTCAAGTGTCGAACTACGAGGGGGTCTGATTCTTCCTCAAGATAGCGAGGGGGATACGTAGGTAGTTTAGGACTGCGGTCCTAAATACGAACCCACAACATTTCATGACAGATGTTTTTTGGTAAGTCGTTAGACATTGTTTAGGGCATATGGCATAGTTGTGTAAGGCGTAGAAGAACACGCATCAACATGTTACTTGTAGGTGTGTAAGGCGTAGAAGAACATGCATCACCACAGTTTCAAGTGTCGAACTACATTTGGGCCTGATTCTTCCTCAGGATAGCAAGGGGGATACGTAGGCAGTTTAGGATCGAGATCCTAAATACAAATCTACAACATTTCAAATCACAGAGTTGCCATTATCATGAGACCGTAGCTAGTCTCATGATGCAGAGTGTATCGACATAGCAAGATGCATTCGATTTTCACATGACAAAGTTATCACTGTTATGAGACCGTAGCTAGTCTCATAACGCAGAGTGTATCGACAAAGCAAGATGCATTCGATTTTCACATGACAAAGTTATCACTGTTATGAGACCGTAGCTAGTCTCATAACGCAGAGTGTATCGACAGAGCAAGATGCACTCAATTTTCACGTAACACAACTATCACGGTTATGAGACCGTAGCTAGTCTCATAACATAGAGGATGTTCACCGAGTAAGATGTACTCGATCCTTATAGCCAATGTTTCATAGTTATTAGAAGATTGATTTTCACTTTGACGAATCTTGAGCAATGCTTTCTCATTAATTTCAACTTTCGCCAAA
The DNA here is from genome assembly GCF_030052815.1 of Hevea brasiliensis. NCBI lineage: Eukaryota > Viridiplantae > Streptophyta > Magnoliopsida > Malpighiales > Euphorbiaceae > Hevea > Hevea brasiliensis. Next base: position 114,445,011 of record NC_079495.1, read on the forward strand.
GTGGGGGGCAAACTGTAGACCCTTATTTTGTGATGAGTATGTACATTAAAGCCATGGGAAACCCGATGATGAAAAATTGTATGACTGTAAAATATAATTGAAGGCATGGAACTGAATTATTAATTTCGTGGCATGATCTTGAAAAAAAATAATAATAATACGCTTTTTGGGAAATTAATTTAATTTAAATAAAATTTTGTTTTGTTTAAATTTGATATGGGTAGTTCTTAAATGGACCTAATTGAGTTTAATTGGGCACCATAGGCCTAAGAAAGCCTAGTTAGGAATTTTAAATAGGACCCATTTAATTTATTTTTTAACAATTAAAATAAGAAAATATTTTTTTCTCTATCCCTCTCCTATACAAACTCTCTCTCCCCCATTGGCCCCACTCTCTTCCTCACTCCCTATTGGTGCCACCCCCTTTCCCTCTCTTCCTATTGGTTGGAACACCTCAACCCATATCCCAGTCTCACCCAAATTCCTCAATCCCAGTTGTTTAAGTTATCTGAACCTTATCACACCAAGACTTCAAACTCTACCACACCTCTTCCTCACTTTCTATTGGTGCCTTCCCCTTCCCCTCTCTTCCTATTGGTTGAAACACCTCATCCATATCTCAGTCTCACTCAAATTTTGTAATCCTAATTGTTTAAGTTATCTGAACTTTATCACCATAGGACTCTAAAACCTATCGCACCTCTCTCCCAAAACCCTATAAATACCCCACTGATAAAAAATAAAAAAGGAGGAGTGAAAAAAAAAGTGGAGGAGAAGAAAAAAAAAAAAAGAAAAAAAAAAGTTAAAGAGAGGAATAGCCAAAATTCTTTTAGTCCAGCGATATTTCTTAAGGGTTAGTTCTTTTATTTTCTTTTCAAGATCTATATCATGTAATGTTTAATTCTATGTTTTATGCTTTTAATTTATTTTATATGTTCATATAGATCATGTAATCATATTTAATTTGAGGGGATACACAACTCTGCACATGTTCAGTTTTCTATCTCTCATATTTTTATTATCTTTCGTCATTTTCTGTATCTGTAAAAAATTTGTAAAAATTATATTCATATTCTACACGAAATTCTATTAATTTTAGGCTTAAGAATCACTAAAAAAGCTTTAATATTTTATAAGTTATGGCTGTTTGAAGTTAGGGTTCCTGTAAAATCCGATTTGCAGGATACCCAATTTGTGGAGCCCATATCTCCATTGTTTCTTAATATTTTTGTGTAAATCTAGTGTCTAACATTAATTTCAGAATCTTATGAATCTTTTCCAATTGGTCTTGCATTCATATCTATTGTGGTTAATGAGTTATAAATTTTACAAAAAAATAGTATGATTCTGTCTCTTAGAAAAGTTACGATTTATGTAGACCATTTGGTTAGGGTTTTATTTGATTTATAAATTTTATGATCTTGTATGATATGTAGGCTGTCTTCTGTAATTTTTTTTTATGATTTTTAGGCATGTCTAACTATTTTTAAAAATCAGATTTCTTGCTACTGTTAATCTGCCATAATTTGGAAATTATATATTTATGCATGTTCTTGTATTTTCTTAAGTTTTAATTGATATTTGATCTATTTTTCTGTGTTCTTTTAATTCAAGAAGTGTTATGAAGTGTTTGGATCATGTTAGAAGACTTAGACCATTAGGTAGTTGTAACTAATTAAGAATTTTAACCCTTTAGGAGACTAGAGTTAGAATCAAATGTAAATTGTTATTAATATTTTCTTTATTTCTTTTATTTTCTTTAGTTTCTTTATTTTTTATTATAAATAAAATTGGTAAGTAGCCCTAAGGTAAGTACCAAAGAGGGCATTTGCGTGGAGCTTATGTGGAGCTAAACGGGAGTAAGCCAGGGATATCATTGCCATACTAGAAGAGAAGACCCTTTTTTAAGGGTAACTTGCCCCAATGGCAACTGCATTTACCAACAGGTAAGTAGCTCTAAACTCCTCGAATAATCATTGGCATGAAATTGTAGTAATAATAGAATTTTTATTTGGTAAATTAAAATTAACTTTGTTTTTAATTTAACTGACTTTTGTATGTAATTAATTTAAATAAATATTTTATAAATTAAAATTAATCCTGTTTGTAAATTAAACTAACATTGGCATGTAAAATAAATTTACTTTAATACTTTGTAATTGTAAAATAAATTTACATGTTAGAAATCTTTATAAGTTTGTGATTATTTGGGCCTTATGTGATATTAGAATAAATTACACATGTACATAATTAACTTAGTTCAATTATCCTTAGGGCAACTTGGTGAAAATTAATTAATTAGGTTAAATAGAAACGTATGGTTATTTGAAATTGAATTTGTTTGTAAATTAAATTCTCAATAATAAATTAATTTTAGTCATCTGGTAAATATCATTTAAGTAATTAGCAACCCCATAGATAGGAATTACTTGTGCATGAAAATTGTGTGTAAACAATAATCCTTTTGTGAATTACTTGCGTGTATAGGATTAGAATTGCATTTTTTAGGATGAAGTTTAATAAAGGAATAATAAACAAGATTTTTAGAAACATTAGTAGAGGACTGGCACTCGAATTAACGAGGTTAGACCAGGCGTAAGGGGTGCCTAACACCTTCCCCTTATGTACCCACTATCCCAAACCTAGACATTGGGCTATGGTAATGATGGTTGTGGAAACTCTGCAAAGAGTAAGTTGCCATCCATGACCCTCAAAAGAAACACTGAATATGTCCCAGTTATTACTCGAGTGGCGACTCCTGTCTATCTATGCCTTCGTGGCATAAATCCTTAGTACCGTGGTAGTGTTATAGGAAGATGGTACTTACCAGTGGTTTGATTCTATTAGGATTATATGAAGTGCATGTCTAGGAAATGCTATCTAAGGAGGTGGTACTTAAGTGAGACCATTGTGACTCGACCATCTTTCCTAGGCATTACCTGGTGTATTTTATATAATTCTAATAGATGATATTTCACCTCATGCCTACCCCCCTACACTATTCATGACACTATTCAAGTCAATTTATTGACTTTCTAATGCTTAATAGGTATGAGAATTCTAATTTCACCCACATACCACATTTTGGTTACCTAATTTGTTGGTTTTGGTTGTTTTCTCAAACTTCAAGTCCCTTAGGCACAAATTTCAAATTTTCAATTTTGGTGTTCAGTTTTGCACTGTTCCATTGGTCATGTTGTTGTGATAATTTGGCTAAGTTTTCTTCATAGAAGTTGTTCTTTATTGTCTTAAATTTATTTCCCTTTTTGAATCACTCCATTTGGAGTTTTGTAGCCTAAGTTATAGCCATTTGAACATGGCTGGCCGGATTTGGTGTTACCCAGAATTCTGGGCAAATTCTGGATTTTAGCAATTTTTGTGGTTGACTTCAGGTGGATTTTCAAATAGATTATAGTCAAAATTTGGGTTTGTTTTCTTCATGAAAGTTGTAGGAGTATGTCTCAGCTTTCTATCAGTATAAAATTCAGGTCATTTGGACCTTCCGAGACCAAGTTATGGTCATTTACGTAACTACTGTTCATTTAGTCATTTTTGTACAGGAGCCTAATTGTTCACTAAGTTATGGTCACTTTCTGGGGATGATTTCTAAATGAAAAATGTGTCATTTTGTGTCTAATTTCGTTCCCAATTGGCCTCACACCTATTAGGTTGGTAAATTTTCAGTTTTGGTCCCTAAAAGGGACCTAGGTCAAGCTGCCTGCAGATTGACCTTCACCAATCCTAATTGGAACTTGGTTCCAACAATTCATGCACACAAAAAATGGTCACAATTGACTGTTACTCAACTCAAATAAGGTTAACCATATCATTTAACCAATTCTCAAATTTTTCTCCAATTTCTTCAAAATGCTCAAACCCTAACTACACATAAAGTTTAATTTAATGCATTCAAAGTGTATATTCATGATCTATACACCTAATTCACTTCAAATAACCATTCAAAACCATCAAACTCATTCATATCAAACCTTAACCCTAGCTACATGAAATTTCTTATTTATTCTCTCAACAATTGTTTTTGTTTGATTTTACACGATTTCTAAGTTAATTAAGATACAAACACAACAATTAAACTAAGAGTTCCAAATTCAATTACTTACCTCAATTAGAGCTTTTCTAACTTCTTAAACTCCACTTCTTTCCTCTTTCTTCCACTTCAAATCTTCTCTTCTAATGGCACTTAGAAGGTTTCTATGGTGGAAATCAAGTATTTGGAAGCTTGATGCTTTGGTTGTTAATGGTGGTTGAGAGAGAAAGCAAGAGAGAGAGAGTGTGAGAGAGGGATGGCTGATTGTATGGGAAGAAGAAAGTGTATTTTCTTTTTAAGTTTTTATCTTTATTAATGTGTAATTATCCTTATATTTTCATAAGTTAAAATTATAGTTTTAATGAGATCATGCTTATGTCATGCATGATGTCATAAACTTTTTGATTTTTGGATTTTTCATTTCTTCTTCATTTCTTTTCCATTTACTTCTTTAATTTAATTCTTGATCCTGAAATTTTTTTTTCTCCAATTTTATTGGACAGTTAGGTTAGGAGTCAGCTCTAGGGGTGAATTGACCAAATTGCCCTTCGCTGGTTCAATCCGGTTTGAAAGTTATCCGATATTTCTTCTGGATCTCTAACCTAATTATTTGACCTGTTTAACAATTCTTTTCCATGGTTTTCTCTTTTCCACTGTGTTCACAATAGTCCTAAGGACCGCAGCATCACATTTTATTGTTCGAAATTTGAGTTTAGACTGACCTCACAGTCATTCCTGAGAATGTCACCCATCGCTGTGACTCCCGGCTCATTTAACTTTTTATATTCTGTTTTTCTTCTTTATACTCAACTATTTGGCAATTACTAATTATTTGTGTTCAAGGCTTATCTAGGTGTCTTAGATGTGGTTTTATTCCTCTTAATTGTCCGAACAGACACCGGTCATTGAAACAGTAAAATATACCAGGCTATACAAATAGGGGTGTTATAAAAATAAAAATATTTACAAACTCAAAATGCATCTTTAATACAAACTCCTCAATGTCCGTACATCCATATATATAGGTACAAAATGCATCAAAAGGATTACAAGGGTATACCTAATGTAAATACCCACAACTAATGCAAAAACTCAAGTCTCTCACTCAGTAGCCTTCTCCTTTCCCTTACCTGCGATGGCATAAGTAAGCTATCGCTGAGTATATTACTCAGTATTGCACAACTAATAACTTTAAAACTTAAAATAAAGTAAGACTTGTCAAAGCATAATAAGTCATATTTTTCTTAAGCATTAAAACATCACAATATTCTAAGTCCATAAGAGCCATTTTTTGGAATCACATTTCAAATGAGAAATCACAATTCATAAAGCATTAGTGTTGCCAACATCAACACACAATTCAGGCCATGACACAAAATTTCACGATCAGTGTCGTGTTGTACACCACGACAAAGCAATCTCAACCTCACTAACCGTTATTAATGAGGAAGGGCTAGCTAGCTAATGAGTACTCATGTAGCCTTACCCCACTAACCGTTATTAATGGGAAACATAATCAATATCAATTATCAACCCTAAGTAGTCGTTACTACTGGGGAGTTTTGAAAGGGACTGTCATGCTAACTGTGGTTTCAAAGCAGTTTTCAAAAGTTTTTAAATCAATAATCACATTTGCAAAATAATAAATATATTCAAACCATCATAAAACCCATAAAGGGGTGGCAAAACACAAATTTCTCAAATACAAGAGAAGAACCATATCTCATTCAAAATAGACTCATTCAAATAAACTCATTCCAAACCATTTATAAGTTTAAAAATGAAGAAAAAGTCAATTGTGCAAAAACCTTTAATAATTCTCGTTTTCTCATTACTTACTCCTCCTTGTCCATTCAAACTTCTTTTTCTACTGAAAACATGCAAATAGAATGTCTCAATACTCATCTCAATTGCTACCAAGAACTCATTACATGAATTTCTAATGCATCCCAAGTTTGCTTTGCAAATTTTAGAAAGTTTTAGTTTTCTGGCAGCTTGGTACATTGAACTTTGAATCCAATTTTTACCTAGTTTCAATCATAATTTGGTGAGGTATTCTTCATGAAAATTGTCTCTCTAGGTCTCATCTTTATTTCCCTTTTTGAATCACCTCATTTGGAGTTGTGTAGCCAAAGTTATAGTCAAATGAATTTTACGGTTCATGTGGAGCTGATTATGGCAGCTTTGGTGACTTAAATTTAGCTAACAATTTGATTAGGTTGAGTTCATAATTTGGCTCCGAGTTCTTCATATGAAATGTTCTACTATGTTTTAAGTTTCCATCGGTTTAAGAATCACCTAAATCAAACCTTTCTAAAGAGAGTTATGGCTATTTAAATTTTACTGTTTATGTTATTATTCATTGCTTTAGCAGATTTATCAACTCAACTTTGCTCAGCAATTTGGTTGAGTTAAGTTCGTAATTAGGCTTCAAGTTCTTCATAAAAAATGTTCTACTATATTTTAAGTTTCTATCAGTTTAAGAATCACCTAAATCAGAGTTTTCTAGAGAGAGTTATAACCTTACAAAAATTTACTTTTCATATGGTCAATTTGCAGATTTCCAGATTTTTGGCAGATTTGGTGACTCAATTTTGCTTAGCAATTTGATTGAGTTGAGTCCATAATTTGGCCTTTAGTTCTTCATATGAAATGTTTTACTATGTTTTAGGTTTCCATTGGTTCAAGAATTGCCTAAATTAGAGTTTTCTAGAGAGAGTTATAGCCATGCAAAATTTACTGTTCACGTGCCTAATTCTGCAGGTTCCAGAATTTTATCTCTAGATTCAAGGCAAGTTTTAGGCAATTTCTGGGCAATTTCTGGGTTAGGTCTCTTCATGAAAATTCTAGCCCTATGTCTTAAGTTTCATTTCCAATTGGTTTCACACCAATTGGAGTTGTGTAGCTTAATTTATGGGCTATCAAACACACTGAACTTAGTGTGCAAAATTCTGCCCTAGGTTCAAATTTTCATTTCTTCAATTTCTCCTACTAACCAACCTCAATTCACATTTAATTCACCCCAAATGACTATAATTTAGCATTAACACATCCATACCACTCATAGCACAAAAACCCCCAATTTTCCAAATCTCTAGTTTGCACTTTTCCCCAATCCTACTATTTCATTACTTCCATTCATAAACCCAATGTCAATTCAAACTAAAGGAACCTCAAATGACCATAATTTAACACTACCCACACTAATTTCACTCTCTAGCACCAAAGCCCCAATTTTCCCATGAACCCTAATCTCCCATATTTCAATTTATGCAAATCTCATGCAATTTCTTTACCCTAATTATGTACACTACTTCAACTAAGCTTGATTTTATCATCAATTACATTAAAATACATCAAACCCTAATTTTGTCCAAATTAGCCAAAACCCTAATTTAGGTTCCATGCATGTTTCCTTTCAATTTCTCATGAAATTTTATCATAAGTTAACTTCATTCAAAGTTTATACAACTAATCTAACATGAAAAGAAACTTACCTCTTGTTGATTTCTTTCCAACTTCAATTTTTCTTCCTAGTGTCTTGTTCTTCTTATTTCAATCTTCACTTTGATGCTTAATCAAAGTTTTTCTATTTATTTGGTGGAAGATTAATGGAAGAAATGTGGGGAATCAAAGGTTGGGAAAGCTTGTGAATGAAAGAGTGAAGTAGAAAAGAGAAAGAGAGAGGGAGAGAGGGTGAGTGGCGGCACATCAAATGAGGCAGGAAGGAAGATGGCTTCCTTTTATACTTATCCTAATTTTAATTTATTTAATTTATTTAATTAACTTTAATTGAGTTGTCCAAAGCCCATTGGTCCTAAAATTTTAATTGAGTCAAAATGGACTTAAAATTCAAGATTTTTATTTCTTTTATTTTTCTTTCACTTTATCCTTGAATTCTTTTCCTAAAAAAATTATTCCATACTTCAATTCATTAATTTCACTTAAATTAATTAACATTTTGGTTAAAAGTTAACTCTTGAGGTGAATTGACCAAAATGCCCCTCATCGGGTCATAATCCATCTTTTTCAATATACCCAGTGAGTCCTTATATTTTTGGGTCACTTGAATTTTTATTGTGTCTATCTCAATAAATTTTTATTTTATGTTTTTAGTCCTCAAGGTGTCTTTGAATAGTACAAGTCACAGACCAAAAATGGTACTATTCAGAGCTCGGAGGTTCGGAGTGTTACAACGTGAGGCCTTATGGTGTATGTTTATATACAAATATAAGAATGAATTTTGTAATTATGTGGGCCCTTCCTGCAATTGTATGTATAGTTGTAGGCTTGCTAGGGGTTTCGGTGACCTAATGTCAACTAGTTTCTTAATGCTAGCAACGACTCTTGGTATGTGTAACACCCCTCACCCGTTTACAGTATAGCCGAGTAAGGCATGTCACACTCGGTGCCGGAGCACCCTATCTTAGCTTACTTTATTTCTTTAGTCATTTTCAAGTTATTATCTTTTAATATCAATTATTTTTTTGATGGAGAAACTAACGGAGTTTCCCCTATTTTATTATCGTTTGACGTGTTTCACTATTCACCTGTTTGAAATTTCAACAATATTTTCAAATAAAAAAAATCTCATCATTTCATGCATCATCTATATGTTTCAATTCCGTATTCCAAATCCATACAATTTCGTTCATATCCATTTCCATTCATTCATATCCATTTCCATACATTCCCACTCATGCTCAACTCATATATGAAAATTTTCAATCTTCATTAATTGACATGATATACAATTTAAACACATTTGAATTAACTGATTTATTAATTTACATCACATACTTATTAATTACACTTTCATAATTTACATTACAATACTTTAACTAAGCATTTTATACAATATACAAATCATGACCTATATGGGCCCTATCTACATACATTGTTGAGAAGGTGACAACCTTGAATACTTCAGACACTTCTGCAGATCAGAACTCCAAAATCTCTATTTAATATCCATTGGGTTTTAGCTTCAGTACCTGCGCGAGGGAAACAAATCCATTGCGCTAAGCATTTCTGCTTAGTGGTGCAATAATATAATAAGAAAATAATATACAAAGTACAAATGGAAATAAAACCTAATTTACGTAATCAAGAATTATTTTTATTTCATATGGAATTCCTAATATTAATTATCTTTTGTCATATTATGTTGTTCTTTGGAATCGCTTGTTTCCTAAATTTACTGTAGTGATATACAAAATACGAAATATATTAGTATATTACATTTCTATTCATGTTATTTCAGAAGATGCAGTTGTAATTATTTATTTAAATGATATCTAGTTTGCTAATCTTTTTATTCTTTCACTCAACATTTCCTAGGTGTTTAGATCATTTCATAGTAAATAAAATTTTAAAACTAATTCTAGTTTCTTTATTATTCATTCATTTAATTCACATTATCCTTAACAAATTTCACTGCCCAAGTAATCTATGACAGACTGACTAAACTGGATAACGGGTCGTTAGCATTGGACACCGTAGTGCCTCGGGCCATCATACCATGGGACATGGAACGTCAACCACGTATGCAGTTAGAATGGCTAAAAAGGCATGATAAAACATAATCGGGTATAAAAACCATAAGTGCGGGCATAAAGTCATGAATACGGGCATAAAACATGAACATAGGCATAAAGCCTTAAGCAGTACTACTAAAATAATATCCTATTGGCATGCCAATCTATCCAATCTGATACACGTGTCTAGGCAATACATGGGCACATAGTACCATTAAATGTTCATGTAACATCCTTATTTGCATGGCCTAGTATCTTTTACTATTCCGGTGACCGGTGTCAGTCTGGATAATTAAGAGGATTAGAATCAAGTCTAAGAAAACTAGATAAGCCCTGAACACAAATAATTAGTAATTGTCAATTAGTTAAGTATAAATAAGAAAAACATAACATAAGAAGTTAAATGAGCCGAGAGTCACAGCGATGGGTGACCTTCTCGGGAAGGATTGCAAAGTCGATTTAAACTCAAATTTTGAACCATAAAATGTGACGTCGCGGTCCTTAAGACTATTACGAACACAGTGGAAAAGAGAAAATCACGAAAAAGAACTGTTAAGCCAGTTAAATAATTAGGTCAGGGATTCGGAAGAAATATTAAATTATTTTCAAACCGGGTCGAACCAGTGAGAGGCAATTTGGTCAATTAACCCCGAGAGCTGATTCCTGACCTAACTGTCAAAGAAAATTTCAGAATCGGGAATTAAATTAAAGAACTAATGGAAAAATAAAAAAATAAAAAAAAAGAAGAAAAAGGAAAAGTAAAAAATGATGACATCATGCATGATCTCATGCATGATGCAATAATTATTATAATTAAAATTTATTTAATTTAAATTTTGGTCTTCCTAAGGGATAAACTCATAAAAGAAAAGAAAAGAAAAAAAGAAAACACTCATCTTCTTCAAGTAGCCGTCCACCTCTCCTTCTCATCTCCATGGTTGTCCTCCATTGAAGCTTGCACTCAAGCTTGAATTCCCTCACTTAACCCTAATATTTTCCATAAACACCTCATCAAAGCTTGTTACCTCAACTTAAGAAGAAAATTGAAAGAGGAAAGAAAGGGCAAAAGATAGAGAATTGAAGGATTTGAAGTTCTAAGAAAGGTTAGTAAGCTAAACTTTGTATTTTTAGTTTAATTCTAGTGTTTCTGATTGAATGAGCTTAGAAATTAACATAAAATAAAACAAACATAATTGTATGTAGACTATACATGAATTTTGGCCAGCCTAGGGTTGATGGGAATTAGAGTGTTTGATGAAGTTATAATATGATTTGGAGCTTGGGTAATGTTGAATATGTGATTAGTGTAATGATTTGATTAGGAATTAATCAATGGCATGAACTAGGGTTTTGACACCTAGGGTTTAGGAGACAAAATTTTGAGAATTAGTCAAATGGTGTGTTTGACCTTGTTTGAGCTGAAAAATGGTCATGTATCACCAATTGTAGTATGTTGAAAGTTTTAGAATTAAGTTTAAATTCGGAGTGATTAGGGTCATGCTACCCTTTTAGGGACCAAAACTGAAAATTTACCAACCCAATTGTTGTGAGACCAATTGGGAATGAAACTAGACAATATATGACACATTTTTCATTTAGGAATCATGCCCAAAAAGTGACTAAAACCTAGTGAACAAATTGACCAAATCCGTATTAGGCAATCTGACCTGTACAAAAATGACCAAATGAATAGTGTTTATTCATTTGGCTATAACTTGGGCTAGGCAGGTCTAAATGACCTGAAATTTTACCAGTAGAAAGCTGAGATATAGACCTAAAACTTTCATAAAGAACACAAACCCAATTTTTGCCCTTAATAAATTCATTTAGTCACCCAAACTGGGTGACCTAAAACTGCCAGAACTCAATTTGCCCAAAAGATCTGGGGTAAGTCCAATCCGGTAGCCATGATTCAAATGACTATAACTTGAGCTACAAAACTCCAAATGGAGTGATTCAAAATGGAGAATAAAGTTAAGACAGTAAGGAACAATTTCTATGAAGAAAACTTAGCTAAATTCTAACAACAACATGACCAATAGAACAGTGCAACATAAGATACCAAAATTGAAAATTTGAAATTTTGCCTAAAAGACTTAAGTTTTGAGAAAATAACCAAAACCAACAAATTAGGTAACCAAAATGTGGTATGCGGGTGAAGTTGGAATTCCCATACCTATTAAGCCCTAGAAAGTCAACAAATTGACTTGAATAGTATAGTGAATAGTAATCCCAAAACACAAATTTTAAAGAACATCAAGTTTAGCATATTAAAGCTAGGTAAAAGTAAATTTGAATTTATTTTTGGATTTATGATAAGTTATGATATTGAAACACTGTGAAACTATGTGTTTCAATAGAAAAAAATATCGGAAAAGAACCCGAGGGATCGAGTCAAGGCCAAGAGGCGCTTGTATAAGGTTTGTGCACAATATAGATTTTCTGTAAATTTTCTTCTGCACATCATTTTGAATGAATTGAAATATTGAATTGTGATATCATTGTCTTGAAATGTTTATTATACTTTTAATTTAAATTGTTAAAAGTTTAATTGTATATATTTGAAATGGCATCAAATGTTTAGTAAATTATTAAGATAGTTTTGAAATCACAGTGTCATAACCATATATTAGAATACCTCACTAGCATGACTAGTGGGGAAAATCAGTTTCGAATTTTGATTCCTTCTCTGGCTGAAGTATTGAGGTGTGTGCCAGTAGAAGAAGAAAAAGAATGGGTTCCCATATATTTGAGCTAGCTAGCCTAGTGATGTGAATTCTCCTTAGCCTCTGGCTACTGAGATGATATTTGTTTTGAATGGCATGATATAACTGTGTGTTTTTATGAAATTTGTTTTGAGACTTTCGAAATGAAATTGTTTGGATTAAAATCTTATAAATCATGTTTTGTATTTATTTCTCATGTTCATTTAATTTTTGGAATAAATATGTTTTAAATTCCACATAAAGATTATTTTAGTATGTTGTGCACCACTGAGTCCTAGTACTCAGCGATGGCTGTTATTACTGTTGCAGATATAGAGACTAGAGGAGCAGCAGAGTGAGCTGCTGAGGATTGAGGAGCTACCTACTCTGAAGTTTATCGGGTATATTTTATACGCTGATTGTAAAAATTATTTTGATGTATGTAATGTATGTAAATGTAGGAAATGATTATGAGCAGTTGTATAAAATTTGTAATAAATTTTAGTTTGGATTTTTCTTAATATAAATTTTTGTAATGATGTATCTAAATTGTTTTATCTTTATTGAAATATGAATGGAAATATTTTGTTTTAATTTGAATGAAATTGAATTATATTATTTGATGATGTTGAATTTTGGAAATTGAGAAATAATGTTGAAACTGGTTGGGATGGATGTTGAATTCATGAAGTTGTTGAGATAAATCTTTGGAATTGCTTTTTACAGGTATTTGAAGAACTGTTTTCTCAAAATAAAAAAGGCACTCTGCCGAAATTTTTATAAAATTTGCGAAAAAATAAAATGGGACAAAAATCTTAACTAGTTTTCAAACTCTAATTAAATGTTTTAATACCTATTAGAAAATGCTCACCACTTATGAAAGTAAAAAAATTGTTTTAAAATCCCTTGTAGGGTACTTAATGAGCTATCGGTAGGTGAAGTTTGGTAGTTCGTTAGGTATTCTACGGGATCATGTTATGTCTTACAGAGGGATAAGGTGTGACATGTTTTAGTGGTATCAGAGCGAAATTTTTAAAGTATGTTTTAACTTGTGAATTTGTGTCTTTCCTTGTTAAGTAAAACTACTCAATGTCCTTATTTGTTACATACAATGCATTACATCATAAATATGAACTAACGGAGGGAAATCTCCATGTGTTATTTGTTCAAGAGATATCCTACTTCATATTGAAATGGAAGAAGGGGATCACTCAGCTGAGCAGTCTGTAGCAGTTGAGGCACAAGGGGAAGCCCTAGCTCTACAGAATGTCAGTGGGTCTATGGCACCAGCCTCACAAATGTCGCAGTTTCCTGCACGGTTCGCATAGCAGATGGCGGCAATGTTTCAACAAATGGCTAGGGGTATGCTGGCACAAGCTCCACCCTAGACACCTTTGAATACTCTGTGTCGCTACTGCAAGGGGGTGCATATGATTGGTGGAAGACCATCCCCCACAACTTGGCTGAACCACCAGTACTGACCTGGGATGACTTCATCAGAGAATTCAAACAAAAATACGTCCCAGACGCATATGTGGATCAAAAGTTACAAGAATTTCTAAGTCTGGAACAAGGGAACAGATCAGTAGCAGAGTATGAGAGGGAGTTCTCACGCTTAAGCCACTATGCTAGGAGTCTCCTTTCTACCAGCAAGGAAAGGTGCAAGAGATTTGAGACTGGTTTGAAGCCCAGTTTAAGGATGCAAGTAGTGGGATTCAGACATAGCAACTTCTCTGAGCTCATCTCTCAAGCACTTGAGTTAGAAAGGATTAAATCTGAAGCGACACCTGTAAAAGAAAAATCAGAGAAAACTGAGAAAACAGAGAAAGATAAAGGTAAAAAGTCAGTAGAGCCAAGTCCTAGTGGTACCTCTGGAAAGAAGAAGAAATTTGGTAGACCTAGCAGAGGTCGAGGTGGAAGATTTGAAAAGGGCAGATTCTCTGGACAGAGACCCCCTAGGTCTGGTCAGCTATCAAGCAAGGGTTCACAACCTCCCCGCCCCTGTGAGACTTGTGGTAAGATTCATGGGGGAGAATGCTATTGGGCAATAGGAGCCTGCTTTAACTATGGAGGCAAGGGCCATCTTGCTAAAGACTACACTAGTGCTCCTAGATTTGGTCCAGTTCCTACCACTGCAGAAGGATCTATTCAGAGTCCTGCTCCCAGAGGTTCACAATCAGTTGGCAGAGGAAGAGGCAGAGGTAGAGGCACTGCTTCAGGAAGTCAGGGTACTGTTGGTCAGTCAGCACAAGGAAGTGCTTTAGCCAGAGTTTATACGATGAGACAGTGAGAAGAGGCTGAGACTTCTGATGTTGTAGCTGGTACATTCTCTATCTCTGATCAAAAAGTATTTGTGTTATTTGATCCAGGTTCAACCCACTCGTATGTTAGTGCTAGCATAGTCAGTTCACTTGCTGTTCCGTGTGTCAAAATGGATTTTGAAGTGCTAGTAACTAGTCCGTTAGGATAAGAGGTTCGGGTCAACAGAATCTATAGAGACTGTCCTTTGGTGATCCAAGGACATGTTTTTCTATCAGATTTGATTGAAATGCCCTTTAGAGATTATGATATTATCTTGGGCATGGATTGGTTAGGCAGGCATCACGCCATGAATGACTGTAGACTAAAGACTGTCACTTTTGGTCTCCCTCTGTACGGTGATGTGGTAATACATGGGGAGACGCATTTACTACCATCAAACATCATTTCAGCTGCACTAGCCAGAAGGATGATCAGAAAGGGGTGTGAAGCATACTTGGCACATGTGATAGACACCCAAGTGGGGAGTCCAACACTAAGGGACATTCCTACAGTATGTGACTTTTCAGATGTGTTTCCTAATGAATTGCCAGGATTACCTCCAGAAAGAGAGGTGCAGTTTGAGATTGATGTTATGCCTGGTGTGGACCCAATTTCCATAACACTATATAGAATGACAACTGCAGAATTGAAAGAGTTAAAAGTGCAGTTACAAGAGTTGCTTGATAAGGGCTTTATCTGCCCTAGTGTGTCACCTTGGGGAGCGCCAGTGTTATTTGTTAAGAAGAAGGATGGCACTTTCCGCTTATGTATTGACTATCGACAGTTGAATAAGGTAACAATAAAGAATAGATATCCATTGCCCTGCATTGATGACTTGTTTGATCAGTTGAGGAGTGCAGTTGTGTTCTCCAAAATTGACCTGAGATCAGGTTATTATCAGCTGAAAGTACAAGAGCAGAGTATTCCTAAAACTGCTTTTAGAACTCGTTATGGCCATTATGAGTTCTTGGTCATGCCATTCGGGTTAACTAATGCTCCGACTGCTTTTATGGATCTGATGAACACTATCTTCAGACCATACCTCGACCAGTTTGTTGTGGTATTCATAGATGATATGTTGGTCTATTCAAGGAGTGCAGAAGAGCATGATAGACATCTGTGGATTGTACTGCAGACTTTGAGGGAGAAACAGCTATATGCTAAATTGTCGAAGTGTGAATTTTGGCTGAAGGAAATATCCTTTTTGGGGCATGTAGTATCAATAGAGGGCATCAAGGTAGATCCAAGTAAGATAGAAGCTGTCCTTAATTGGAGACCACCCAGAAATATCACGAAGATTCACAGTTTTCTTGGTTTAGCTAGATACAACCGTCGATTTGTGAAAGGGTTCTCCATGTTGGCATCTCCATTGACTAAGCTACTTCGAAAAGATGTTAAATTTCAGTGGACAGATAAATGCCAGCAAAGTTTTGATGAATTGAAGAGGTGTTTGACTGAGGCTCCAGTCATGACTTTACCTACTCCGGGTAAAGAATACACAGTTTACAGTGATGCTTCTCACAATGGGTTAGGCTGTGTATTGATGCAAGATCGAAATGTCATTGCCTATGCATCACGCCAGCTAAAACCGCATGAGAGGAATTATCCAACACATGATTTGGAGCTTGTAGCTATAGTGTTTGCTCTTAAGATCTGGAGACACTATTTGTATGGGGAGAAGTGCTACATCTATACAGATCATAATAGTTTGAAGTATTTGGGCACCCAGAAAGAGTTAAATTTGAGACAGAGGAGATGGTTAGAGTTGATAAAAGACTATGATTGTCTAATAGACTATTGGCCAGGGAAAGCTACTGTGGTGGCTAACGCCTTAAGTCGCAAGACTATGGCAAGTCTACGGGTTACTCCTTTGTCTATAGTATATGAGTTGAGATCATTACATGCTAGCTTAGAGATTGATGATGAGGGGCAGACAGCAGTTGCATGGCATGTATAGCTAGTGTTGATTGATCAGATCAGAATGGCTGCTCAGAATGATCAGAAGTATCAGAAGCTGTTTGAAGAAGTCTGGCAGGGCAAGAAATCCGAATTCTCAATTAGAGATGATGGTCTACTGCTACACCAGGGCAGAATGTGTGTTCCTAATGATTTTGATTTGAGGCAAATAATTTTGAAGGAAGCACATGAGTCTCCTTTTGCCATGCACTCTGGTGGTACAAAAATGTATAGAGGGCTAAAAGAGCATTACTGGTGGATGGGTATGAAAAGAGATGTGGTAGAATTTGTTTCCAAATGCCTAACTTGTCAGCAAGTGAAGGCAGAGCATCAAGTACCCGCTGGGTTGCTACATCCACTACCAGTGCCAGAATGGAAATGGGAGAGAATAGCCATGGATTTTGTGATGGGACTTTCAAGGACACAGAAGAGTCATGATGCAGTTTGGGTCATTATTGACAGACTAACCAAGTCTGCTCATTTTCTGCCAGTTCGGATGGACTAAAATTTAGAAAGATTAGCCAAGTTGTACATTACTGAGATTGTGAGACTACATGGAGTGCCAGTATCCATTGTATCAGACAGAGATCCTAGGTTCACTTCTAGATTCTGGGGTAGTTGTGACACCCCTTACCCGTCTACAGTATATCCGAGTAAGATATGTCACACGGTGTACCGGAATACTCTATTTTATCTTAATCATTTTTATTTTTCCTTAATTAATTTTTATCATAGTTTTGAATATAACTTGTGAAATATAATTCATTTAAGTCATTTATTGAAATTATAATTTATTTGAGGTTCCGAAAATTTTATAGAAAATCCGGCAGAGTACCGGCTAAAAATGGAGAAAACAGTTCTTCGAAACCTGTGAAAAACACTTCCAATATTTTCAATCAATCTCAAACTCCATTTCATCAACAAAATCTCAATATGTTTTTCAACAACATTTCCATTTCTCAATCATTCATCTCATATGATAATCATGTAAAAGTCATAAATAAATGTTCACTTTTTCATTCATAAACACAATTTTTACTATTTACATTAATACCAAAATACATTACATAAGTTTCAATTACATATGAGAAAATAAAAGTTAATTACAAAATATCAAAATAAAACCTAGTGTCCTACCAATGCACTGATGACGGTGAGGTGACACGAACACTATGCAGAGCTGCAGGAGGTCTCACCCAGTCTGTGGTCTACTGGGCTCTCGGTCAGTATCTCCAGAACCTACGCGTGGCAAAAGCAACGCGCTAAGCAATAATGCTTAGTAGTGCCAATAATAAAATAAAAAGAAATAACATAAAATAAATATGCAGTGAATGTATCGATGTCTTATTGCAAATAAATTTTCGATGAGTATTTGTAGTCTTACTTATTTTGTACTTGTTATATTCATTATTTCATTAAATTTATCCACTCTCATTTTTTGTTGTCCAAGTAACCTATACTGGACGACTAGACTGGATAAACGGGTAAACTGGCACTGGGTATCAAGTACCTCGGGCCGTCACACCATCGGTCACATATGTGTCTCCCGGTGTGCATGAGCAGCTAATAATTTGTAATAATATTAGCACAAGGCCAAGTATCAATATAATGTCGAATGGCTAAAAGCCATGAAATCACGAATGGCATAATGCCATGTGCGATCGCTAACTGAACCCTATTGGCATGCCAAACAATCCAAACCAATCTTGTTAGGTATACTAGGGCATTTGACACTTTTGAATTTTTCAATTTTTGAATTTCAAGTTTAGGTGTTACTATTCCCTTCATTAGTCAATAAAAATGTTGACTTTTGCATAGAAATAGGTACATTGGTTTTAACACTCCCAACATACCACATTTTGCATTCAAAATTTGTTGGTATTGGTTACCAATACCATTTCTAAGCTTAAAATTAATGGAGCAGAATTTTCAGTTTTCATACCCTATCTTTACTGTTCCATTAGTTACTGTTACAGTGGGAATTTGGGAAAATGATAAACATCAAAGTTGTTCCTTATTTTTTCTAGTTGAATTTCGTTTTTTAAATCACTCCATTTGGAGTTTTGTAGCTTAAGTTATGGTCCAAAAACCACAACTGGCTGGATTGGAATTTTTCTGGACTGACCATATCTACGGTCTGATGAGCAGTGGATCGCAACTCCCTTGTTGGATAGGTTCTGATCATAATTTGGGGTGGGTTTCTTCATGAAAGTTGTTGGTCTATATCTTACTTGTTTCTGGTAAAATTTCAAGTCAATTGGGCCATTCTACACTGAGTTATGGCCAAATGAACAGATCACTGTTCATTTGGTCATTCTGCAGAAACAGGTTGCAGGACACCCGGATTGGGGCAAGTTTTTGGTCCACTTGGTTTGGTCTTATGGGCATGGTTTCTTCACAAAAGTTGTGCCATTATGTGTCTAGTTTCATGTCCAATTGGCCAAACACCAATTGAACCTCTACAATTCAAGTTATGGCTACCCAAACCTGCTGGACTCATGTCTAATTCTGCAGGTCACCTAGGGCAGCCACACTAAACCTAAATCCTATCACTAAACACACTTCATTTCTTGTTTACCAATAGCCAAATGGTCAGTAATTAACCATTAAAACTTTAGTTTATGTCCATTTTCATCCACCACTAAAATTAAATTTCAAAACCCTAACCCTAATTGACCAAGCCTCCAATTCATGCATCTTACTCCTAATTTGCTATACTAATCATGTAATTTATAAGAGGGGCAGCTAATATGTCACTTTAAACCAAAGAATTATCCTAACTCTAACTCATATCAAGGCTGCAAAAATTTCATGGAATATAACCATGCTTCATTAATTCAATTTTTATCAAATTTTCAACTTAACTTAGCTCAAATTCATGATTAGAAAGATGTAAAAGCAAAGAATATGGCACTAACCTTAGTAGGGCAGAATTTTCTCTTGTTAATTCTTCACTTTCTTTTGTTTCTTGGCTGCCAAACACCTTCCCAAGTGGTGTAGATAAATTTTAATGAAGGTATCTTAGGGTTTGGTGGAGAGAAATCAAGGTTTTGGGAGAGAAAAATGAAAGAAATTTTTTAAATGGATGAGAGGAGTTCCGGATGGTTTTTGAGAAGAAGAAGAAGAAGACAGATTTTTCTTTCCAATTTTGCCTCATTTAACTCTTTTTAATTGGCTTGGTGAGTTGTGATTGGTGGAGACTTAACTAATGACATCATGTGATGTCATAATTCCACTTTTCTTTCATTTTTCTTTTCTTTTCATTTCTACTCATTTTCAATTCAATTTTTAGCAATATTTATTCATATTTTAGATCATAATAATTATTTACTTAACTGGACAAGTCGGCCAAAAATCGCCTCTGAAGGCGAAATGACCAAAATGCCCTCCGTTTGGCTTAACGGGTCAAAATTGTCCGTACCGATTGAAAAATTTTTCTAAATATTTTCTAGGCATTCTAATGCCATAGGAACCTCAATGACCCTTCTCTGGAGTCCCAAAAATTATTTTATGAATTTTTCCCTGGGTCTAGGGCACCTAGTTGCGAGAACCACAACTTCCCACTAGGTTACCCATCGCTAGGGCACCGGCTCATTTAACTTGGTTACATTTTATTTCTAAAATTTTTCCTAAATTTTTCTTATTAATATTTGAGTTAATTATGGTTCTTCACTTTAGTTTAAATATTTTTCCGAACGTTCTAGCTTCCAGTCCGACACTGGTCACCAGAACAGTAGAATGTACGGAGTTGCTACAGGGAGGGTGTTACAGTAGTCTTCAGAGAGCCCTAGGAACTAGATTGAACTTCAGTACGGCATTCCACCCACAGACAGATGGCCAGTCTGAAAGGGTAATTCAGATCTTGGAGGACATGCTACGGGCTTGTGTGATTGAATTTGAGGGTAGTTGGGACACACACTTGCCTTTGATTGAGTTTGCTTACAATAACAGCTACCAATCAAGCATTGGGATGCCTCCATATGAAGCTTTGTATGGCAAAAATGCAGAACTCCCCTGTGTTGGGATGAGGTAGGTGAAAGAAAGATGATTGGGCCCCAAATTATTCAGCAAACTGAAGAGAAAATTAGATTGATCAGATATCGACTTAAGGCTGCATCAGACCGTCAGAAGTCCTATATTGATTTAAAGAGAAGAGATATTGAGTATGCAGTGGGTGAGAAAGTATTCCTCAAGGTTTCCCCTTGGAAGAGGATTATGAGATTCGGCAGGAAGGGGAAACTAAGTCCTCGTTTTATCGGGCCATATGAGGTTCTGGAAAAAGTGGGTCCTTTGGCATATCATTTGGCACTACCTCTAGAGTTGGAGAAGATACATAATGTCTTCCATGTGTCCATGTTGAGTAGGTATCGATCAGACCCATCTCATGTACTACCAGTAGAGGAAATTGAAGTGAATCCAGACCTCACATATAAAGAAGAACCCATAGAGATTCCGGCTTATGAGGTGAAGCAGCTACGGAACAAGCAGATCCCGTTAGTAAAAGTGCTATGGAACCATCATTCAGGCCAGGAGGCTACTTGGGAATGAGGGGAGGACATGAGGACACAGCACCCACAGTTGTTCAAAGATTGATACCAGGTAAAATTTCAAGATGAAATTTATTTTAAGGGGGGAGAAATTGTAACATCCCTATTTGCATGGCCTGGTATATTTTACTGTTCCGGTGACCGGTGTCGGTCCAGATAATTAAGAGGATTAGAATCATGTCTAAGAAAACTAGATAAGCCCTGAACACAAATAATTAGTAATTGTCAATTAGTTAAATATAAATAAAAAAAACAGAACATAAGAAGTTAAATGAGCCGAGAGTCACAGCGATGGGTGACCTTCTCGGGAAGGATTGCGAAGTCGATTTAAACTCAAATTTCGAACCGTAAAATGTGACACTGCGGTCCTTAGGACTATTATGAACATAGTGGAGAAAATCACGAAAAAGAATTGTTAAGCCAGTTAAATAATTAGGTCAGGGATTTGAAAGAAATATTGAATTATTTTCAAACCGGGTCGAACTAGCGAGGGGCAATTTGGTCAATTGACCCCTATAGCTAACTCCTGACCTAACTGTCAAATAAAATTGGAGAAAAGAAAATTTCAGAATCGGAAATTAAATTAAAGAACTAATGGAAAAATTAAAAAAAAAAAAAGAAGAAAAAGGAAAAGTAAAAAGTGATGACATCATGCATGACCTCATGCATGATGCAATAATTATTATAATTAAAATTTATTTAATTTAAATTTTAGTCTTCTTAAGGGGTAAACTCATAAAAGAAAAGAAAAAAAAAAAAAGAAAACACTCATCTTCTTCAAGTAGCCGTCCACCTCTCCCTCTCATCTCCATGGTTGTCCTCCATTGAAGCTTGCACTCAAGCTTGAATTCCCTCACTTAACCCTAATATTTTCCATAAACACCTTATCAAAGCTTGTTACCTCAACTTAAGAAGAAGATTGAAAGAGGAAAGAAAGGGCAAAAGATAGAGAATTGAAGGATTTGAAGTTCTAAGAAAGGTTAGTAAGCTAAACTTTGTATTTTTAGTTTAATTCTAGTGTTTATGATTGAATGAACTTAGAAATTAACATAAAATGAAACAAACATAATTGCATGTGGACTATACATGAATTTCGGCCAGCCTAGGGTTGATGGAAATTGGAGTGTTTGATGAAGTTATAATATGATTTGGAGCTTGGGTAATGTTGAATATGTGATTAGTGTAATGATTTGAATAGGAATTAATCAATGGCATGAACTAGGGTTTTGACACCTAGGGTTTGGGAGACAAAATTTTGAGAATTGGTCAAATGCTGTATTTGACCTTGTTTGAGCTGAAAAATGGTCATGTATGACCAATTGTAGTATGTTGGAAGTGTTAGAATTAAGTTTAAATTTAGAGTGATTAGGTCCCTTTCAAGGACCAAAACTGAAAATTTACCAACCCAATTGGTGTGAGACCAATTGGAAATGAAACTAGACACAAAATGACACATTTTTTATTAGGAATCATGCCCAAAAAGTGACTAAAACCTAGTGAACAAATTGACCAAATCTGGATTAGGCAATCTGACCAGTACAAAAATGACCAAATAAACAGTGTTTGTTCATTTGGCCATAACTTGGGCTAGGTAGGTCTAAATTATCTAAAATTTTATCAGTAGAAAGATGAGATATAGAACTAAAACTTTCATGAAGAACACAAACCCAAATTTTTCCCTTAACAAAGTCATTTAGTCACCTAAAGTTGGTGACCTAAAACTACTAGAACTCAGAATTTGCCCAAAAAATCTGGGGTAAGTCTAATCCGGCAACCATGATTCAAATGGCTATAACTTGAGCTACAAAACTCCAAATGGAGTGATTCAAAAAGGAGAAAAAATTTAAGATAATAAGGAACAATTTCTATGGACAAAACTTAGCCAAATTCTAACAGCAACATGACCAATGGAACAGTGCAACATAAGACATTAAAACTAAAAATTTGAAATTTTGCCTAAAAGACTTAAGTTTTGAGAAAATAACCAAAACAAAAAAATTAGGAAACCAAAATGTGGTACGCTGGTGAAGTTGGAATTCTCATACCTATTAAGTCCTAGAAAGTCAACAAATTGACTTGAATAGTGTAGTGAATAGTAATTCCAAAACACAAATTTTAAAGAACGTCAAGTTTAGCATATTAAAGCTAGGTAAAAGTTAATTTGAATTTATTTTTGGATTTATGATAAGATATGATACTGAAACTATGACACATCTTACCCGTCTATAGTGTAGCCGAGCAAGATATGCCACACAGTGTGCCGGAGCACTAATTCACATTTCCATTTCAAGTTACCCATTTTAAACTCATTTATCTACAATTTTGATGAATCTGAATTTTTTCGCAAATTTTATAGAAAATCCGGCAGAGTGCCGGCTATAAATTAGAAAAACAGTTCTTTTGAACCTGCTTAAAAGACACTTCCAATAAAATTTTCAAATCCAGAACTCTATTATACACACATCTCAACTCAATCTCAAAATCACAACACTATTTTCAAAATTTTTTTTTTGTTCACATCATCACTTGAAGCACATTCATATATATTTCTCAACATTTTATTTTTCAACATAATATACAGAAAATTTCAATAACATTAAATTTCATATATTTACATTATTACATAATTTCAAAAGTTTATAGTTACAATCTAAAACTAATACAAAATGCAAAAATACAAAATGCCACCCAAAGTCCTAATGTCCGACCAAGTGCACTGCAGATGTGAGGTGACTCTGGACTCAGTATACAGCTCTAAAAGTTCACCCGGTCTGATGTCTGCTGGGCTCCCCTGTCACACCCTACTCCTCGTAAGATGTAACATGTTCCCGTAGTACACCTAATGAATTATCGTACTTTACCTACCGGTAACCCATTAAATATACTACAAGGGATTTTAAAACCATTTTCTTACATTTTGGAAGTAGTGAGCATTTTGGTAGGAAATAAAAACATTTAATTGAAGTTTGAAAACTAGTTAAGATTTTTATCCCATTTTATTTTTCCGCAATTTTTATAAAAATTTCGGCAGAGTGCTGTTTGTATTTTGTGAAAACAGTTCTTCAAAACCTGAAAATAGAAACACTCCCAATATATTTCTCAATCACAACTCCATTTGCAACCACCAAACTTGAAATCAACAGCAATAGCAACACTTCAATTCAAAATCCAAATTTCAAATCAAGAATTAATATCTCAAAACATTTCATAACTCATGCACATTGCATTTTAAATCATTAATTTACAATCATAAGTTAATTTACAGATGCAAAATCTCAAAAATAATATTATTACAATTTTATCTGTACAACTGCTCAAATTACAGAGATACATATGCATACTATCATATTTACATCAAACTAAACTACTAAGGTATAGACAAATATCTGTATAAAAATTCTTCAATTGTGCTCCTCTCTAACTGTAGCAGCTCGCTTTGTTGCTATGTCCTTTTCTCTATCTGCGACAGTAAGTTAAAGCTATCGCTGAGTATATAAATACTCAGTGGTGCACAATAAAGCATAAAATGCATAATATAAAACATTTGTGAACAAATCATCATTCAAAAATCTCATAATCGCATTTCACAATTTTTTTCTCAAATCACATTTATAACAAATCATAATTTTCAAAGCTTAAAATAGCACAACTTGATCAAACAATTTAATAAACATAGTGTTGCCAAACAATAACACAACTTAGGCCATGACACAAAATTTCCGAACATGTCGTGTGTACATCACGACAAGGCAAACTCACCCCACTAATCGAAATCAATGAGGGAGGTGGCTAGCTAGCTAATGAGTACTCATCCAAACTCATCCCTCAGACTGGGAAGTCAGAGAGGGGGGAAAGTGATCAAATATCAAACTCACCCCACAAGTGGAGGAGGAACATATTAATATTGTCATACCAAGTGTGAATTAAAAACAGTTTAAATCAAGTTATTCAAATATTTTATATAATTCACAAATCATATTTCATTCTAAACTTTTCGTTTACAAAGTAGGCAACACACTATTTTTCAAATAATATTTTTAAAGCCATAACAATCAAAATTATTCACAACATTTATTTCAAGAATTGTCAAGTAGAAACAAAGAATTTTAAGTTTGTTGTGCACAAACCTGACGTGAGTCGCCTCTAGGCCTTGACTCAGTCCCTTATACCTTCTGGGTCTTTTTCAGCTGAAACACAAAATTTATAGTGTTCTAGTATCTTATTTCACAATAAATCCAATAATTAATTCATAAATACTTAATTCTAACCCAAATATGCTTAAACTAACATTCTTGGAAATTTTCATTTTGGAGTTACTATTCATGATACTATTCAAGTCAATTTGTTGAATTTCTAAGGCTTAATAAGTATGAGAACTCCAACTTCACTCACATACCACATTTTGGTTACCAATTTTGTTGGTTTTGGTTGTTTTCTCAAAACTTAGGTCTTTTAGGCAAAATTGTAAATTTTCAATTTTAGTGTCTTAGGTTGCACTGTTCCATTGGTCATTTTGCTATTAGAATTTGGTAAACTTTTCTTCATAGAAAATGTTCCCTATTGTATTAACTTTATTTTACTTTTTGAATCACTCCAATTGGAGTTTTGTAGCTCAAGTTATAGCCATTTGAATCATGGCTGCCAGATTGGACTTAACCCAGATTTCTGGGCACCAAACTGGTTCTGGCAATTTTAGGCCACCAAATTTGGGTGGCCAAATGATTTGGTTAAGTGCATAATTTGGATTTGTGTTCTTCATGAAAGTTTTAGGTCTATATCTCAGCTATCCACTTGTAAAATTTCAGGTCATTTAGACCTACCTAGCTCAAGTTATGGCCAAATGAACAAACACTGTTCATTTGGTCATTTTTGTACAGGTCAGACTGAGAATTTCCGAATTTGGTCAATTTGTTCACTAGGTTTTGGTCACTTTTTGGGCATGATTCCTAAATGAAAATTGTGTCATTTTGTGTCTATTTTCATTCCCAATTGGTCTCATACCAATTAGACTTATAAATTTTAAGTTTTGGTCCCTCAAAGGGACCTTGGTTCTGCTGCCTGCAGCATGACCACATTGAATCCTAATTTAACCTCAATTCAAACACTTCCAACACACTTCATTTGGTCACAAATGATCATTTCTCACTTCAAACTAGGTCAAACACATCATTTGACCAATTCTCAAAATTTTGTCTCCCAAACCCTTGGTCCTAAACCCTAACTCATAATTTTTGTTACATTTTAATAATTCAACACATATAAACTTACTTACTCAACTCATTTAAGCTCATTTTTACTTTTAATTCAATCAAATACATGCAATTCTCACCCCTACATAGGCTGGACGAATTTACTCTTGTCCCCCAAGGATGTTTTCATTTCATTTTAAGCATATTTATGAGTTCTTTATGCTATAAATACATTGATTAAACTAAAAATTTGAAGTGAATTTACTAACCTTAAGTGCAGAATTTTCTTCTTCCTTTCCTTCAAGTTTTCTTTTCTTTCTTTCCCTTGGATCTTGATTTCTAGTTGCCCAAACAAGCTTTATCTATGGTAGGACAATTTTCTATGGTGAGATTTTTGGGTTTTTCAAGCTCAAAGATGAGCTTTCATGGAGGTTTTAAGGGTGAGAGAGCTTTGGGAGAAAGAGAGAAAGAGAGCTACAGAAATGGAAGAAGATAGGTCTTTTTATTTTATTTTATTTTATTTCATTTTATGTGTATTTATGCAAAATTTGACTTAGTCAAATTGGTTAATTAAATTAAAATTAATTTTGATGTCATATCTTATGTCATTTGATGATGTCATTATTCAATTTTCTTTTTTTTTCTTTTTCTTTTATGTGTTTTTTAAATATTTAGTAAGACAAAATTATCCTAAAATTTAAATTTTTAATTATTAAGTTTATTGCATCATGCATGATGTCATGCATGATGTAATAAGCTTTTTCACCTTTTCCAAATTATTTTTATTTTCTTTTTCATATATTTTTCTTTAGTTCTTTAATTTAATTCTTTTCTCCGATTTTATTGGACAATTAGGTCAGGAGTCAGCTCTCGGGGTCAATTGACCAAATTGCCCCTCGCCGGTTCAATCCGGTTTGCAAATAATTCAAGATTTCCTCTAGATCCCTGACCTAATTATTTGACCGGTTTAACAATTCTTTTTTGTGATTTTCTCTTTTCCACTGTGTTCGCAATAGTCCTAAGGACCGCGGTGTCACATTTTACGGTTCGAAATTTGAGTTTAAATCGACTTCACAATCCTTCTCGAGAAGGTCACCCATCGCTGTGACTCTCGGCTCGTCTAACTTCTTATGTTCTGTTTTTCTTATTTATACTTAAATAATTATCAATTACTAATTATTTGTGTTTATGGCCTATCTAGTTGTCTTAAGTGTGGTTCTAATTCTCTTAATTGTTCGGACTGACACTGGCCACTGGAACAGTATAATTTACTAGACTATGCAAATAGGGATATTACATCCCCAGCTATGTCTCCAGTACCTGCGCGTGGCAAAAGCGACGCGCTAAGCAATAATGCTTAGTGGTGCCAATAATAAAATAAAAAAAAAATAACATAAAATAAATATGTAGTGAATGTATTGATGTCTTATTGCAAACAAATTTTCGATGAGTATTTGTAGTCTTACTTATTTTGTACTTGTTATATTCATTATTTCATTAAATTTATCCACTTTCATTTTTGGTTGCCCAAGTAACCTATATTGGACGACTGGACTAGATAAATGGGTAAACTGGCACTGGGTATCAAGTACCTCGGGCCGTCACACCATCGATCACATATGTGTCTCCCAGTATGCAACAGAACAGCTAATAAGCTGTAATAACATTAGGCACAAGGCCAAGTCTCAACATAATGTCAGAATGGCTAAAAGCCATAAAATCACAGAATGGCATAATGTCATGTGCAGTACTGCTAACTGAACCCAATTGGCATGCCAACCTGTCCAAACCAATCTTGCTAGGTGTACTAGGGCATGTTACACTTTTAAATTGTACGATTCTTGAAATTTAAGTTTAGGTGTTACTATTAATTTCATTAGTCAACTAAAATGTTGAATTTTGCATAGACAATAGGTACATTGGTTCTAATACTCCCAACATATCATATTTTGCATTCTAAAATTGTTGGTATTGGTTGCCAATACCATTTCTAAGCTTAGTGTTAGTTATTCAAAATTTTCAGATTTCAAGCCTCATATTTACTGTTCCATTGGTCATTTATACAGTAGGAATTTGGCAAATTTGTCTTCATGAAAGTTGTTCCTTATTTTGTCTAGTTACATTTTCTTTTTTGAATCACTCCATTTGGAGTTTTTTAGCTCAAGTTATGGCCTAAATACCATAATTGGTCGGATTGGATAGAATCCAAAATTCTGGGCAAAACTGGTTCTGCCAGATTTGGTAACCTGAGTTTGGTTGGCAATATGACTAGGTTATGATCAGAATTTGGATTTGTGTTCTTCATGTAGGTCTATGTCTAAACTTTATGATGGTAAAATTTTAGGTCAATTGGACCTTTCTACACTGAGTTATGACCAAATAAATAAACACTATTCATTTAGTCATTTTGCCCAGGCAGAATGCAAGTCACCCGGATTAGGGCAATTTTTAGGCCAACTTGGTTTGGTTTTCTGGGTAGGGTTTCTTCACCAAAGTTATGCCATTATGTGTCTAGTTTCATGCCCAATTGGCCTTGTACAAATTAAACCTATAAAACTCCATTTATGGCTACCTAAACTTGCTGGACTCATGGTCAGTCCTGCAGGTCAGCCAAGGCAGCTTACCAATCTCAAATACCAAGCCACAACTCTCTTCATTTCCTCATCATACACAACCAAATGGTCACTACTTGACCATTTAAACTTTCATTCACCAACACATGATTAAAATTTAAGTTTTATGCTTCAAACCCTAACTCCAACAACTAAAATTTTCATACACATTCAATCCATAGTTTACAACACCAATATCATGTTCAATGGCAGCCATACACAAAATTTTTAGAATAAATTGGCACTAACCTTGACTTCGGCACTTTCCAAGGCTTAAAAAATTCACTTTCTCCCTTTCAAATTGCTGCCCAAAGCTTGCTCTAGTGGTAGGGATAATTTTTAATGAAGGCAAGTTAGGGTTTTGAGGTGGTTTAAGGTAGGAATTGAAGCTTTGATAAGCTTTCAATGGTGGTTGGGTATGGAGAGAGGAAACGGCTGGTTTGGGTGAAGGAGATGAATCTGATTGCTTTTGATTATTTTTTGTCTCAATTATCCCTCTTTAATAGGTTAGCTTAATTGTGATTGGTGGGGAAAGGATTGATGACATCATGTGATGTCAAAATTGTCATTTAATCTCATTTTCTTTCCTTTACTTCTCTACTCATTTTCAATTTAATTTTTAGCAATATTTATTCACATTTTATGTCATAATAATTATTTACTTAACTAGACAAGTAAGCCAAAAATCACCTCTGAAGGCGAAATGACCAAAATGCCCTCCGTTTGGCTTAACAGACTAAAATTGTCTGTACCGATTGAAATTTTTTTCTAAGCATTTTCTTGGCATTCTAATGCCATAAGAACCTCAATGACCCTTCTCTGGAGTCTTAAAAATTATTTTATGAATTTTCCCCCAGGTCTAGGGCTCCTAGTTGTGAGAACCGCAACTTCCTACTAGGTTACCCATCGCTTGGGCACCGGCTCATTTAACTTGGTTGTATTTTATTTCTAAAATTTTTCCTAAATTTTTCTAATTAATATTTGAGTTAATTATGGCTCCTCTCTTTAGTTTAAATATTTTTTCGGACGTTCTAGCTGTCCGAACTGACACTGGCCACCGGAACAGTAGAATGTACGGAGTTGCTAAAGGGAGGGTGTTATAACTCTTCCCCTCTAATTTAAATTTCGTCCTCGAAATTTACCTAATGCAATCAATTGAGGGAACTGTTGCCTCATCGTCTCTTCACTTTCCCAAGTTGCCTCCTCGGTGTTGTGGTGCCTCCAAAGCACTTTCACCAGTGGAATCTGCTTATTTCTCAACTCTTTCACTTCCCGAGCCAGGATTCGTATGGGTTCTTCTT
This sequence comes from Hevea brasiliensis, assembly GCF_030052815.1. NCBI lineage: Eukaryota > Viridiplantae > Streptophyta > Magnoliopsida > Malpighiales > Euphorbiaceae > Hevea > Hevea brasiliensis. Next base: position 114,475,207 of record NC_079495.1, read on the forward strand.
CATATGTCAATTTCGGTTGTACTTCAATTTCTTCTATAGAGATAACATGTGAAGGATCTGAGCGGTATCTTCTTAACATAGATACATGGAACACATTGTGGATCTTATCCAGCTCTGGTGGTAAAGCTAGCCTGTAGGCCACTGGACCCACACGTTCAATGGCTTTATATGGGCCAATGAACCTAGGGCTTAACTTACCCTTTCTTCCAAACCTCAGCACCTTCTTCCATGGTGACACCTTGAGGAACACTTTGTCGCCAACCTCATATTCTATTTCTTTTCTTTTTAGGCCGGCATAGCATTTTTGTCTGTCTGAAGCAACCATCAGATTAGCTTTGATTAGCTTTACCTTCTCCTCAGTCTGTTTCACCAGGTCTGGCCCTACCAGTTTATCTTCACCTAATTCAGTCCAACACACTGGAGTTCTACATTTCCTCCCATACAGTGCTTCATACGGGGCCATTTGGATGCTAGCTTGGTAGCTATTGTTGTATGCAAATTCTGCCAGTGGGAGGTATCTATTCCAACTTTCCTCAAACTCAATGACACAACTCCTCAGCATATCCTCAAGGACCTGACATATATTTCACATTATTATTACCATTTTAGTTTAATATGTGTATTAGTTCAATTGGTTTCAATTGTTTACCTGGATTACTCTTTCTGATTGCCCATCCATTTGAGGATGGAAAGCTGTGCTGAAGTGGGGTTGTGTACCCAAGGATTCATGCAACTTCTTCCAAAATCTCAATGTAAACCTTGGGTCTCGATTAGATATGATGGAAAGTGGAATTCCATGCAGTTTAACTATCTCATTGATATACAATTCTGCTAGCTTTTCCAGTGAGTAGTCAGTCCTAACTGGCAGAAAATATGCTGACTTCGTCAATCTATCCACTATCATCCACACAGCATCATGCTTCCTTTAGGTGAGAGGTGGACCACTAACAAAATCCATAGTGACCCAGTCCCATTTCCATTCAGGTATGCTTATAGGCTGTAGCAATCCTGATGGAACTTGATGTTCTGCTTTAACTTGCTGACATGTCAAACACTTAGTCACATAGTCAACTATATCCTTCATCATACCAGGCCACCAATAATGAGGCTTCAAATCATTATATATTTTTGTGCTTCCCGGGCACATGCCAAAAGCAAGATATGCCACACAGTGTGCCGGAGCACCAATTCACATTTCCATTTCAAGTTACCCTTTTTAAACTCATTTATCTACAATTTTGATTAATCTGAATTTTTTCACAAATTTTATAGAAAATCCAGCAGAGTGCCGACTATAAACTAGAAAAACAGTTCTTCTGAACCTGTTTAAAAGACATTTCCAATAAAATTTTCAAATCTAGAACTCCATTATACACACATCTCAACTCAATCTCAAAATCACAACACTATTTTCAGAATTTTTTTTTTTTGTTCACATCATCACTTGAAGCACATTCATGTATATTTCTCAACATTTCATTTTTCAACATAATATACAGAAAATCTCAATAACATGAAATTTCATATATTTACATTATCACATAATTTCAAAAGTTTATAGTTACAATCTAAAACTAATACAAAATGCAAAAATACAAAATGCCACCCAAAGTCCTAATGTCTTACCAAGTGCACTGCAGATGTGAGGTGACTCTGGACTCAGTATGCAGCTTTGAAAGTTCACTCGGTCTAATGTCTGCTGGGCTCCCCAGCATTGTCTCCAGTACCTGCTCGTGGCAAAAGCGACGCGCTAAGCAATAATGCTTAATGGTGCCAATAATAAAATAAAAAGAAATAACAGAAAATAAATATGCAGTGAATGTATTGATGTCTCATTGCAAATAAATTTTCGATGAGTATTTGTAGTCTTACTTATTTTGTACTTGTTATATTCATTATTTCATTAAATTTATCAACTTTCATTTTTGGTTGCCCAAGTAACCTATATTGGACGACTGGACTGCATAAATAGGTAAACTGGCACTAGGTATCAAGTACCTCGGGCCGTCACACCATTGATCACATATGTGTCTCCCAGTGTGCAACAGAACAGCTAATAAGCTGTAATAACATTAGGCACAAGGCCAAGTCTCAACACAATGTCAGAATGGCTAAAAGCTATAAAATCACAGAATGGCATAATGCCATGTGCAGTACTGCTAACTGAACCCAATTGGCATGCCAACCTATCCAAACCAATCTTGCTAGGTGTACTAGGGCATGTTACACTTTTAAATTGTACAATTCTTGAAATTTAAGTTTAGGTGTTACTATTCATTTCATTAGCCAACTAAAATGTTGACTTTTGCATAGACAATAGGTACATTGGTTCTAATACTCTCAATGTCACACCTTACCCCTCTGTAAGGCATAACATGATCCCGTAGAATACCTAATGAACTACCGAACTTCACCTACCGATAACTCATTAAGTACCCTACAAGGGATTTTAAAATAATTTTCTTATTTTTGATAAGTGGTGAGCATTTCTAATAAGTATTTTAAACATGTAATTAAGTTGAAAGCTAGTTGGAAATTTTAGCCCATTTTATTTTTCCGCAAATTTTATAAAAATTTTGACAGAGTTCCCTCTGTATTCTGAGAAAACAGTTCTTCAAATACCTGTAAAAAAGCACTTCTAAAAATTTTCTCAACAACTACTTCAATTTCATACGCAATCTCAATCAAGTTCTCAACACATTTATCAACTTTCAATTTCAAATCTACTATCCAATGATCATCAAAATACTAACAATCCATTTCATTCAAATTAAATAAAATAGTTCCATTCATATTTCGTTAGAAACAAAACAATTTAAATAGATCATTACAAAATTTACATTAAGAGAATTTCAAACTACAATATATATATTACAACTTTATACAAATTTTATACAACTGCTCAAGACCCATTTTTACATGTCCATACATTTATGTGCAATATATATACATCAAAAGAAATATTTACAATTAGGGTATAAATTATACCCGAAGACTTTAGGCTGAATGATCCTCAATCTTTAGCAGCTCAGTCTGCTGCTCCTCTAGTCTCTGTATCTGCGATAGCAATAAAAGCTATCGCTGAGTACTAGGACTCAGTGGTGCACAACATACTAAAATAATCTTTATGCAAAAATAAAATCACATTTATTCAAAAATTTGACTAAACATGAGCATTAAACACAAAACATGAATTATGAGATTTTAATGCAAACCACGTTCATTTAGAAGTATCAAAACACATTTCATAAAACCCATAGTTAGATCATGCCATTCGAAACAAATAGAATCTTAATAGCCAGAGGCTAAAGAGAAATCACATCACAAGGCTAGCTAGCTCAAATATATGGATATCCATTCACATCCTCTTCTACTGGCACACCTCAACACTTCTCCAGAGAAGGAATCAAAATTCGAAACTAATTACCCCCACTAGTCGTGCTAGTGAGGTGTTCAAATATATGGTCATGACACTGTGGTTTCAAAACTTATCTTAACAATTTGCTAAACATTGCTATTTCAAATATACACAATAACTTTCACAGTTTAAATCAAAACATCATAAATAATGTCACAAATAAACTTTCAATAATTCCAAATCACAAGTAAAATACATATTTCACTCACTTTATTAATGAATTTTAAAGCATGGAGATGTTGTGCACAAACCTCAAATGAGTCGCCTTTAGCCTCGACTCGATTCCTCGGGTTCCTTCCCGATATTCTTTTCAACTGAAAAACACAATTTTACAATGTTTCAGTACTAGAACTTAACATAAATCCAAAATAAATTTAGCTTCACTTATACCTAGCTCTAACGTGCTAATTTCAAAGTTCTTTAAATTTTGCGTTTCGGGTTACTATTCACTGCACTATTCAAGTCAAATAGTTGACTTTCTAAGGCTTAGTAGGTATGGGAACTCCAACTTCACCCACATACCACATTTTGGTCATTAAACTTGTTGGTTTTGGTCATTTTCTTAAAGCTTAGGTCATTTTGGCAAAATTGCCAATTTTCGGTTTTGGTGCTCTTAGTTGCACTATTCCATTGGTCAATCTACTGTTGGAATTTGGCAAAACTTCCTTCATAGAAAATGTTCCTTATTATCTTAAGTGTATTCTCATTTTTGGATCACCCCAATTGGAGTTTTCTAGCTCAAGTTATAGCCAAAATAAGATTACTGTTCACGTGCACTGTTCATACTGAGATTTTGGTTCTAACAGATTTTTGGTCCAACTTTGTTCAGTAATTTGATCAAGTTAAGTTCATAATTTAGCCTAACTTTCTTCACATGAAATGTTCTACTATGTCTTAGGTTTCTATCGATTCAAGAATCGCCTAAATCCGAGTTTCCTAGAGAGACTTATAGCCCTTCAAACATTACTGCTCAAATGGAATTCTGCATAATTGCAGGTACAGTAACTCAACTTTGCTCAACAATTTGAATGGGTTAATGGCATAATTTGGGTTGGTGTTCTTCGTGAAAGTTTTAGATCTATATCTTATCTAATTGCTGGTAAAATTTCAAGTCATTTTGACCTTCCTAGCTCGAGTTATGACTAAATGAATAGTTACTGTGCATTTGGTCAGTTTGGTGCAGTGGCAGCCTGCTCTTATTTCACTTTGGTCAATTGTTCACCCAGTTTTTGTCCGTTTTTGGGCATGGTTCCTTAATAAAAATTGTGTCATTTTATGTCTATTTTCATCTCCAACTGGTGGTATATCAATTGGACTTGTAAAATTTGAGTTTTGGTCCTTCAAAGTGGGTTTGGTCATACTGCCAGCAGCATGACCATTGGACCTACGAATTTGGTTTTCATTTTCACAATTTCCACACATCTCTTTTGGTCATTATTGACCATTTTTCATCTCACAATAGACCAAAATCATCATTTAAACATTTCTCCAAAATTTGGTTCACAACCCTAGCATTCAAACCCTAACTCATACATTTCATGCAATTAACTACATCTAATGGTTTTAATGCTAATCATTCAACTAAGTATGGTTCCTAAACTCATTCAAATCCATTAAATTCATGCAATTCATACCCCCTTAGGCTAGCTGAAAATTCACTAATAGTCCTTCCCCCATATTTTCACTTCATTTAATGAATTCTAAGCTCATTTTAAGTAACAAGCATGAACTTAAAATAGAAATTGAAGGTTAGAATACCAACCTTAGGTGAAGCCTTTGATCTTCACTTTTTGTTCCAACTTCACACTTTTTCTTTCCTCTATTCTTCCTTTCTATACTCTTCAAGATGCAAGAATGAAGTTTTTAGGTGGGAGTTATGTTGATTGGGTAAAGAAAATTAAGCTTAATGTAAGCTTAAGGAAAGATTTTTCATGGGAGCTTATGGAGGAGATGGGGCAGCAAACAAGGGACAAGAAGAAGACTTTTCTATTTTTTTTTTATTTTATTTTCTTTAATCTTATCCTCTTTTGAAGACCAAAAATCCCAATTTAATAAAATAATTTAATTAATCTTTTATGACATCATTCATGATGTCATCACCTTTGACTTTTCTAACTTCTTTCTTTTTTTTTCTATTTATTTTTTTCTATTAGTTCTTTAATTTAATTCTCGATTCCGAAATTTTTTTTTCTCCGTTTTTATTTGACAGTTAGGTCAGGAGTCAGCTCTCGGGGTCAATTGACCAAATTGCCCCTCGCCTGTTCATTCCGGTTTGTAAATAATCTAATATTTCTTCCGGCTCTCTGACCTAATTATTTGACTAAATTAGCAGTTCTTTTTCATGATTTTATCTTTTCCACTGTGTCCATAAGGGTCCTAAGGACCGCAGTGTTACTTTTTACGGTTCAAAATTTAAGTTTAAAACGACTTCGCAATCGTTCCCGAGAAGGTCACCCATCGCTGTGACTCTCGGCTCGTTTAACTTCTTTTGTTCTGTTTTTCTTATTTATACTTAACTAATTGAACATTACTAATTATTTGTGTTTATGGTTTATCTAGTTGTCTTAAGTGTGGTTGTAATCCCCTTAATTATCCGGACCGACACCGGTCACCGGAACAGTGAAATCTACCAGGCTATGCAAACGGGGTGTTACAATTCTCCCCCCTTTAAAATAAATTTCGTCTCGAAATTTTACCTGGTATCAATCTCTGAACAGCTGTGGGTGCTGTCTCCTCATGTCCTCCTCTTGTTCCCAAGTAGCCTCCTGGCCTGAATGATGGTTCCACAGCACTTTTACCAACGGTATCTGCTTGTTCCGTAGCTGCTTCACCTCATAAGCCAGAATTTGTATGGGTTCTTCTTCTTCATATGTGAGGTCTGGATTCACTTCAATTTCCTCTACTGGTAGTACATGAGATGGGTCTGATCGGTACCTCCTCAACATAGACACATGGAAAACATTATGTATCTTCTCCAACTCTGGAGGTAGTGCCAACCGATATGCCAAAGGACCCACTCTTTCCAGAACTTCATATGGCCCAATGAAACGAGGACTCAGTTTCCCCTTTCTGCCGAATCTCATAATTCTCTTCCAAGGAGAAACCTTGAGGAAAACTTTCTCACCCACTGCATACTCAATATCCCTTCTTTTCAGATCAATGTAGGACTTCTGACGGTCTGATGCAGCCTTAAGTCGATCTCGAATCACCCTGATTTTCTCTTCAGTTTGTTGAACAATTTCGGGTCCAATCATCTTTCTTTCACCCACGTCATCCCAACACAATGGGGTTCTACATTTTCTGCCATACAAAACTTCATATGGAGGCGTCCCAATGCTTGATTGGTAGCTGTTGTTGTAAGCAAACTCAATCAAAGGCAAGTGTGTATTCCAACTGCCCTCAAACTCAATCACACAAGCCTGTAGCATGTCCTCCAAGATCTGAATTACCCTCTCGCATCGCCATGCATCTGCGTGGGTAGAATGCAAGATCTTGAAGTTCAATCTAGTTCCAAGGGCTCTCTGAAGACTACCCTAATCTAGAAGTGAACCTAGGATCTCATGCGATACAATGGATACTGCACTCCATGAAGTCTCACAATCTCATCGATGTATAACCCGCCAATCTATCAAACTATAGTCCATTCGACCGCGTAAAATGAGCAGATTTAGTCACCACAATAATGACCCAAACTGCATCATGACTCTTCTGTGTCCTCGGAAGTCCCATCACAAAATCCATCGTTATTCTCTCCCATTTCCACTCTGGAACTGGTAGTGGATGTAACAACCCAGTTGGTACTTGATGCTCTGCCTTCACTTGCTGACAAGTTAGGCATTTGGATACAAACTCTGCCACATCTCGTTTCATACCCATCCACCAGTAATGCTCCTTTAGCCCCCTATACATTTTTGTTCCACCAGGGTGCATGGCAAAAGGAGATTCATGTGCTTCCTTCAAAATAATCTGCCTCAAATCAACATTATTAGGAACACACATTCTGCCCTGGTGTAATAGTAAACCATCATCTTTGATTGAGAACTCTGGTTTCTTGCCCTGTCGGACTTCTTCCATCAACTTCTGATACTTCTGATCATTCTGAGCAGCCATTCTAATCTGATCAATCAACACTGGTTGTACATGCCATGTAACTGCTGTCTGTCCATCATCATTAATCTCTAAACTGGCATGTAATGATCTCAACTCATGTACCAAAGACAAAGGAGTAACTTGTAGACTTGCCATAGTCTTGCGACTTAGGGCGTCAGCCACAACATTAGCTTTCCCTGGCTAATAGTCTATCAGACAATCATAGTCTTTTATCAACTCTAACCATCTCCTCTGTCTCAAATTCAGCTCTTTCTGGATGCCCAAATACTTCAAACTCTTATGATCTGTATAGATGTAGTACTTCTCCCCATACAAATAATGTCTCCAGATCTTAAGAGCAAACACTATAGCTGCAAGCTCCAAGTCATGTGTCGGATAATTCCTCTCATGCGATTTTAGCTGGCGTGATGCATAGGCAATGAAATTTCGATCTTGCATCAATACACAGCCTAACCCATTATGAGAAGCATCACTATATACTGTATATTCTTTACCTGGAGTAGGTAAAGTCGATCGAGCTTCACCAAACATCTCTTCAATTCATCAAAACTCTGCTGGCATTTGTCCGTCCACTGAAATTTTACATCTTTTCTAAGCAGCTTGGTCAATAGAGATGCCAACATGGAGAATCTCTTCACAAATCTACGGTAGTATCCAGCTAAACCCAGAAAGCTACGAATTTCTGTGACATTTCTGGGTGGCCTCCAATTAAGGACAGCTTCAATCTTACTTGGATCTACCTTAATACCCTCTGCTGATACTATGTGCCCCAAAAAGGATATCTCCTTCAGCCAAAATTCACATTTCGACAATTTGGCATATAGCTGTTTCTCTCTCAAAGTCTGCAGTACAATCCGTAGATGTCTATCATGCTCTTCTACATTCCTCGAATAGACCAATATATCATCTATGAATACCACAACAAACTGGTCGAGGTATGGTCTGAAGATAGTGTTCATCAGATCCATAAAAGCAGCCGGAGCATTAGTTAACCCGAATGGCATGACTAGGAATTCATAATGGCCATAGCGAGTTCTGAAGGCAGTTTTAGGAATACTTTGCTCTTGTATTTTCAGCTGATAATAACCTGATCTCAAGTTAATTTTGGAGAACACAGCTGCACCCCTCAGCTAATCAAACAAATCATCAATGCAGGGCAATGGATATCTATTCTTTATTGTCACCTTATTCAACTGCCGATAATCAATGCATAACCGGAGAGTGCCATCCTTCTTCTTTACAAACAACACCGGCGCTCCCCAAGGTGACACACTAGGGCAGATAAAGCCCTTGTCAAGCAACTCTTGCAATTGTACTTTCAACTCTTTTAATTCTGCAGGTGTTATTCTATATGGCGTTATGGAGATTGAGTCCACACCAGGCATAACATCAATCTCAAACTGCACCTCTCTTTCTGGAGGTAATCTTGGCAATTCATAAGGAAATACATCCGAAAAGTCACATACAGTAGGGATCTCTTTCAATGCTGGACTCCCCACTTGGGTGTCTATTACATGTGCCAAGTATGCTTCACACCCCTTTCTGATCATTCTTTTGGCTAGTGTAGCCGAAATGATGTTTGATGGCAGTAAATGCCTCTCCCCATGTATTAGCACATCAACGTACAAAGGGAGATCAAAAGTGACTATCTTCAGTCTACAGTCAATCATAGCATGATGCCTGGCTAACCAATCCATGCCCAAGATGATATCATACTCTCTAAAGGGCATTTCAATCAAGTGTAACAGGAAAACATGTCCTTGGATCACCAAAGGACAGTCTCTATAAATTCTGTTGACCCGGACCTCTTATCCTAACGGACTAGTTACTAGCACTTCAAAATCCATTTGCACACATGGAACAGCAAGTGAACTAACTATGCTAGCACTAACATATGAATGGGTTGAACCCGGATCAAACAACATAAATACTTCTTGATCAGAGATAGAGAATGTACCAGCTGCCACATCAGAAGTCTCAGCCTCTTCTCGCTGTCTCATTGTGTAGATTCTGGTTGAAGCACTTCCTTGTCCCGATCGACCAATCGTGCTCGATCGCTCAAGTAGTGCCTCTACCTCTACCTCTTCCTCTGCCAACTGACTGTGAACCTCTGAGAGCAGGACTCTGAATAGATCCCTCGGCAGTAGTAGGAGCTGGACTATATCTCGGAGCACTAGTACAGTCTTTAGCTATATGGCCCTTGCCACCGCAGTTAAAGCAAGCTCCAGTGGCCCAGTAGCACTCCCCCCCATGAATCTTGCCACAAGTCTCACAAGGGCGGGCAGAATGTGAACCTCGCCGATCACCGACTGACCTAGAGGGTCTCTGTCCGGAGAATCGGCCCCTACCAAATCTTCCACCTCGACCCCTGCTGGGTCCACTAAACTTCTTCTTTTTCCCAGAAGTCCCACTAGAACTCTGCTCTACAGACTTTTCCCCCTTGTCTTTGTCTGATTTCTCAGCTTTCTTTGATTTTTCTTTCACTGGGGTTGCTTCTGATTCAATTCTCTCTAGTTCAAGTGCTTGAGACATAAGCTATGAGAAGTTGCTGTGTCGAAATCCCACAAATTGCATCCTCATGCTGGGCTTCAAACCCGTCTCAAATCTCTTGCATCTTGCCTTGCCGGTAGTAAGGAGACTCCCCGCATAGTGACTCAGGTGGGAGAACTCCCTCTCATACTCTGCCACCGATCGGTTCCCTTATTTCAGACTCAAAAATTCTTGCAATTTCTGGTCAACATATGCATCTGGGATGTATTTCTGTCTGAATTCTCTGATGAAGTCATCCAAGGTCAACACTGGTGGTTCAGCCAAGCTGTGGGGAATGGTCTTCCACCAATCATACGCATCCCTTTGCAGTAGCGACACAGAGTACTCAAACTTCAGTTCATCTTGGCAATGCAGCTTCTTAAATACTCTGTCCATTCTTTCAAGCCATTGCTCTGCCTCTAAAGGGTCCACTGTATCCTTAAATTCTGCAGCCCCATACTTCAGTAGTTTATCATATTGTCTGGCTGGAGGCAGTGGTTGTGCCACAGGTGGTTGGGGTGGAGCTTGAGCAGGCATACCCCCAGCCATTTGTTGAAACATCGCAGCCATCTGCTGTACAAACTGTGCAGGGAACTGCGGCATTTGTGGGGCTGGTGCTGCTGACCCACTAACATTCGGTAAAGCTGGGGCTTCCTCTTGTGCCTCAGCTTCAACAGACTGCTCAACTGAGCGATCCCCTTCTTCCATTTCAGTTTGAAGTTAGGGTATCTCCTGAACAAGTAACACATGGAGATTTCCCTCCGTTAGTTCATATTCATGATGTAATGCACTGTATGTAACAATTATGGACATTGAGCAGTTGTACTTAACAAGAGAAACACAAATTTATATGTTAAAACATACTTCAAAAACCAAGCTCTGATACCACTAAAACATGTCACACTTTACCCCTCTGTAAGGCATAACATGATCCCGTAGAATACCTAATGAACTACCGAACTTCACCTACTGATAACTCATTAAGTACCCTACAAGGGATTTTAAAACAATTTTCTTATTTTTTATAAGTGGTGAGCATTTCTAATAAGTATTTTAAACATGTAATTAAGTTGAAAGCTAGTTGGAAATTTTAGCCCATTTTATTTTTCCGCAAATTTTATAAAAATTTTGACAGAGTTCCCTCTGTATTCTGAGAAAACAGTTCTTCAAATACCTATAAAAAAGCACTTCTAAAAATTTTCTCAACAACTGCTTCAATTTCATACGCAATCTCAATCTAGTTCTCAACACATTTATCAACTTTCAATTTCAAATCTACTATCCAATGATCATCAAAATACTAACAATCCATTTCATTCAAATTAAATAAAATAGTTCCATTCATATTTCGTTAGAAACAAAACAATTTAAATAGATCATTACAAAATTTACATTAAGAGAATTTCAAACTACAATATATATATTACAACTTTATATAAATTTTATACAACTGCTCAAGACCCATTTTTACATGTCTATACATTTATGTGCAATATATATACATCAAAAGAAATATTTACAATTAGGGTATAAATTATACCCGAAGACTTTAGGCTGAATGATCCTCAATCTTTAGCAGCTCAGTCTGCTGCTCCTCTAGTCTCTATATCTGCGATAGTAATAAAAGCTATCGCTGAGTACTAGGACTCAGTGGTGCACAACATACTAAAATAATCTTTATGCAAAAATAAAATCACATTTATTCAAAAATTTGACTAAACATGAGCATTAAACACAAAACATGAATTATGAGATTTTAATGCAAACCACGTTCATTTCGAAGTATCAAAACACATTTCATAAAACCCACAGTTAGATCATGCCATTCGAAACAAATAGAATCTCAATAGCCAGAGGCTAAAGAGAAATTACATCACAAGGCTAGCTAGCTCAAATATATGGATATCTATTCACATCCTCTTCTACTGGCACACCTCAACACTTCTCCAGAGAAGGAATCAAAATTCGAAACTAATTACCCCCACTAGTCGTGCTAGTGAGGTGTTCAAATATATGGTCATGACACTATGGTTTCAAAACTTATCTTAACAATTTGCTAAACATTGCTATTTCAAATATACACAATAACTTTCACAATTTAAATCAAAACATCATAAATAATGTCACAAATAAACTTTCAACAATTCCAAATCACAAGTAAAATACATATTTCGTTCACTTTATCAATGAATTTTAAAGCATGGAGATGTTCTGCACAAACCTCAAATGAGTCGCCTTTAGCCTCGACTCGGTTCCTCGGGTTCCTTCCCGATATTCTTTTCAACTGAAACACACAATTTTATAATGTTTCAGTACTAGAACTTAATATAAATCCAAAATAAATTTAGCTTCACTTATACCTGGCTCTAACGTGCTAATTTCGACGTTCTTTAAATTTTGTGTTTCGGGTTACTATTCACTGCACTATTCAAGTCAAATAGTTGACTTTCTAAGGTTTAATAGGTATGGGAACTCCAACTTCACCCACATACCACATTTTGGTCATTAAACTTGTTGGTTTTGGTCATTTTCTTAAAGCCTAGGTCATTTTGGCAAAATTGCCAATTTTCGGTTTTGGTGCTCTTAGTTGCACTATTCTATTGGTCAATCTACTGTTAGAATTTGGCAAAACTTCCTTCATAAAAAATGTTCCTTATTGTCTTAAGTGTATTCTCATTTTTGGATCAACCCAATTGGAGTTTTGTAACTCAAGTTATAGCCAAAATAAGATTACTGTTCACGTGCACTGTTCATACTGAGATTTTGGTTCTGGCAGATTTTTGGTCCAAAGTTCATAATTTGGCCTAACTTTCTTCACATGAAATGTTATACTATGTCTTAGGTTTCCATCGATTTAAGAATCGCCTAAATCCGAGTTTCCTAGAGAGAGTTATAGCCCTTCAGACATTACTGCTCAAATGAAATTCTGCATAATTGCAGGTACAGTAACTCAAATTTGCTCAACAATTTGAATGGTTAATGGCATAATTTGGGTTGGTGTTCTTCATGAAAGTTTTAGATCTATATCTTATCTAATTGCTAGTAAAATGCCAGGTCATTTTGACCTTCCTAGCTCGAGTTATGACCAAATGAACAGTTACTGTGCATTTGGTCAGTTTGGTGCAGTGGCAGCCTGCTCTTATTTCACTTTGGTCAATTGGTTCACCCAGTTTTGGTCAGTTTTTGGGCATGGTTCCTTAATAAAAATTGTGTCATTTTATGTCTATTTTCATCTCCAGTTGGTGGCATATCAATTGGACTTGTAAAATTTGAGTTTTGGTCCTTCAAAGTGGGTTTGGTCATGCTGCCAGCAGCATGACCATTGGACCTACGAATTTGATTTTCATTTTCACAATTTCCACACATCTCTTTTGGTCATTATTGACCATTTTTCATCTCACAATAGACCAAAATCATCATTTAAACATTTCTCCAAAATTTGGTTCACAACCCTAGCATTCAAACCCTAACTCATACATTTCATGCAATTAACTACATCTAATGGTTTTAATGGTAATCATTCAACTAAGTATGGTTCCTAAACTCATTCAAACCCATTAAATTCATGCAATTCATACCCCCTTAGGCTGGCTGAAAATTCACTAATAGTCCTTCCCCCATATTTTCACTTCATTTAATGAATTCTAAGCTCATTTTAAGTAACAAGCATGAACTTAAAATAGAAATTGAAGGTTAGAATACCAACCTTAGGTGAAGCCTTTGATCTTCACTTTTTGTTCCAACTTCACACTTTTTCTTTCCTCTATTCTTCCTTTCTATACTCTTCAAGATGCAAGAATGAAGTTTTTAGGTGGGAGTTATGTTGATTGGGTAAAGAAAATTAAGCTTAATGTAAGCTTAAGGAAAGATTTTTCTTGGGAGCTTATGGAGGAGATGGGGCGGCAAACAAGGGAGAAGAAGAAGACTTTTCTATTTTTTTTTTTTTTTGTTTTATTTTCTTTAATCTTATCCCCTTTTGAAGACCAAAAATCCCAATTTAATAAAATAAGTTAATTAATCTTTTATGACATCATTCATGATGTCATCACCTTTGACTTTTCTAACTTCTTTCTTTTTTTTTTATTTATTTTTTTCTATTAGTTCTTTAATTTAATTCTCGATTCCGAAATTTTCTTTTCTCCGTTTTTAATTGACAGTTAGGTCAGGAGTCAGCTCTCGGGGTCAATTGACCAAATTGCCCCTCGCCAGTTCATTCCGGTTTGTAAATAATCCAATATTTCTTCCGGCTCCCTGACCTAATTATTTGACTGACTTAGCAGTTCTTTTACGTGATTTTATCTTTTCCACTGTGTCCATAAGGGTCCTAAGGACCGCAGCGTCACTTTTTACGGTTCGAAATTTGAGTTTAAAACGACTTCGCAGTCGTTCCCGAGAAGGTCACCCATCGCTGTGACTCTCGGCTCATTTAACTTCTTTTGTTCTGTTTTTCTTATTTATACTTAACTAATTGAACATTACTAATTATTTGTGTTTATGGTTTATCTAGTTGTCTTAACTGTGGTTCTAATCCCCTTAATTATCCGGACCGACACCGGTCACCGGAACAGTGAAATCTACCAGGCTATGCAAACGGGGTGTTACACCCAACATACCACATTTTGCATTCTAAAATTGTTGGTATTGGTTGCCAATACCATTTCTAAGCTTAGTGTTAGTTATTCAAAATTTTCAGATTTCAAGCCTCATATTTACTGTTCCATTGGTCATTTATACAGTAGGAATTTGGCAAATTTGTCTTCATGAAAGTTGTTCCTTCTTTTGTCTAGTTACATTTCCTTTTTTGAATCACTCCATTTGGAGTTTTGTAGCTCAAGTTATGGCCTAAACACCATAACTAGCCGGATTGGACAGAATCCAAAATTCAGGGCAAAACTGGTTCTGCCAGATTTGGTAACTTGAGTTTGGTAACCTGAGTTTGGTTGGCAATATGACTAGGTTATGGTCAGAATTTGAATTTGTGTTCTTCATGAAAGTTGTAGGTCTGTGTCTCAGCTTTCTGATGGTAAATTTCAGGTCAATTGGACCTTTCTACACTGAGTTATAACTAAATGAATAAACACTATTTATTTGATCATTTTGACAAGGTAGAATGCAAGTCACCCGGATTAGGGCAATTTTTAGGCCATCTTGGTTTGGTTTTCTAGGCAGGGTTTCTTCACCAAAGTTGTGACATTATGTGTCTAGTTTCATGCCTAATTGGCCTTGTACTAATTGAACCTATAAAACTCCATTTATGGCTGCCTAAACCTGCTGAACTCATGGTCAGTCCTGCAGGTCAGCCAAGGCAGCTTACCAATCTCCAATACCAAGCCACAACTCTCTTCATTTCCTCATCATGCACAGCCAAATGGTCACTACTTGACCATTTAAACTTTCATTCACCAACACATGAATAAAATTTAATTTTTATGCTTCAAACCCTAACTCCAACAACTAAAATTTTCATACACATACAATCCATAGTTTACAACACCAACATCATGTTCAATGGCAGTCATACACAAAATTTTTATAATAAATTGGCACTAACCTTGACTTAGGCACTTTCCAAGGCTTAAAAACTTCACTTTATCCCTTTCAAATTGCTGCCCAAAGCTTGCTCTAGTGGTAGGGAAAATTTTTAATGAAGGCAAGTTAGGGTTTTGAGGTGGTTTAAGGTGGGAATTGAAGCTTTGATAAGCTTTCAATGGTGGTTGGGTATGGAGAGAGGAAACGGCTGGTTTGGGTGAAGGAGATGAATCTGATTGGTTTTGATTATTTTTGTCTCAATTATCCCTTTTTTATAGGTTAGCTTAATTGTGATTGGTGGGGAAAGGATTGATGACATCATGTGATGTTAAAATTGTCATTTAATCTCATTTTCTTTTCTTTTCTTTTCTTCTCTACTCATTTTCAATTTAATTTTTAGCAATATTTATTCATATTTTATGTCATAATAATTATTTACTTAACTGGACAAGTCAACCAAAAATCACCTCTGAAGGCAAAATGACCAAAATGCCCTCCGTTTAGTTTAACAAACTAAAATTGTCTGTACCGATTGAAATTTTTTTCTAAGTATTTTTCTTGGCATTCTAATGCCATAGGGATCTCAATGACCCTTCTCTGGAGTCCCAAAAATTATTTTATGAATTTTCCCCCAGGTCTAGGCTCCTAGTTGTGAGAACCGCAATTTCCTACTAGGTTACCCATCGCTTGGGCACCGACTCATTTAACTTGATAGTATTTTATTTATAAAATTTTTCCTAAATTTTTCTTATTAATATTTGAGTTAATTATGGCTCCTCTCTTTAGTTTAAATATTTTTCCGAACATTCTAGCTATCCGAACCGACACTGGTCACCGAAACAGTAGAATGTACGGAGTTGCTACGGGGAGGGTGTTACAGAAACACTGTGAAACTGTGTGTTTCAGTGGAAAAGAATACCAGAAAAGAACCCGAGGGATCGAGTCAAGGCCAAAAGGTGACTCGTATAAGGTTTGTGCACAACATAGATTTTCTGTAAATTTTCTTCTGCACATCGTTTTGAATGAATTGAAATATTGAATTGTGATATCATTGTCTTTAAATGTTTATTATGCTTTTAATTTAAATTGTTAAAAGTTTAATTGTGTATATTTGAAATGGCATCAAATGTTTAGTAAATTGTTAAGATAGTTTTGAAACCACAGTGTCATGACCATATATTTGAATACCTCACTAGCATGACTAGTGGGGGAAATCAGTTTCGAATTTTGATTCCTTCTCTGGCTGAAGTGTTGAGGTGTGTCCCAGTAGAAGAAGAAAAAGAATGGGTTCCCATATATTTGAGCTAGCTAGCCTTGTGATGTGAATTCTCCTTAGCCTCTGGCTACTAAGATGATATTTGTTTCGAATGGCATGATATAACTGTGTGTTTTTATGAAATTTGTTTTGAGACTTTTGAAATGAAATTGTTTGGATTAAAATCTTATAAATCATGTTTTGTATTTATTTCTCATGTTCAGTTAATTTTTGGAATAAATATGTTTTAAATTCTGCATAAAAATTATTTTAGTATGTTGTGCACCACTGAGTCCTAGTGCTCGTGATGACATTATTCTTTATCATGCAGATATAGAGACTAGAGGAGCAGCAGAGTGAGCTGCTGAGAATTGAGGAGCTACCTACTCTGAAGTTTATCGGGTATATTTTATACCTTGATTGTAAAAATTATTTTGATGTATGTAATGTATATAAATGTAAGAAATGGTTATGAGCAGTTGTATAAAACTTGTAATAAATTTTAGTTTGGATTTTTCTTAATATAAATTTTTGTAATGATGTATCTAAATTGTTTTATCTTTATTGAAATATGAATGGAAATATTTTGTTTTAATTTGAATGAAATTGAATTATATTATTTGATGATATTGAATTTTGAAAATTGAAAAATAATGTTGAAACTGGTTGGGATGGATGTTGAATTGATGAAGTTGTTGAGATAAATCTTTGGAAGTGTTTTTTACAGGTATTTTAAGAACTGTTTTCTCAAAATACAGACGGCACTCTGCCGAAATTTTTATAAAATTTGCGAAAAAATAAACTGGGACAAAAATCTTAATTAGTTTTCAAACTCTAATTAAATGTTTTAATACCTATTAGAAAATGCTCACCACTTATGAAAGTAAGAAAATTGTTTTAAAATCCCTTGTAGGGTACTTAATGAGCTATCGGTAGGTGAAGTTCGGTAGTTCATTAGGTATTATATGGAATCATGTTATGCCTTACAGAGGGATAAGGTGTGACAGTTCACAAGTTTTATTATTTCATTATATATTCTAATTAAAATTTCTAGCATTTTAATTTTTTTCATAATAAAAATATAAATTTCCAAGTCTAATATTCACATAATTTATACATTCGTTATATTATCCTAATGATCACACATTACAACGTCTTCTTATTGCTAACACTCTTATTTTCACATATCATATTTGATATATTCATAAGACCCCATAGTTCTCCTATAGTATTCTATCAAAAAATATATATATAATATGTTCTATAATATAATATTTAAATAAAAATTTTCAGTTACTGATAGATTTCATACTCCTTATCATTTTGAATTTACTAGAATCAACAACCACCATAATTGTCATTTACGATCATAATAACATCATGACCATGTTAAGCCAATTCCTCATAATTCAAAAAAAAATCATTGCTAGCAAGTATATCCTGATCACATAACTTATATAACTATAATTTTAAAATATATTATCACCAGACTACTTTAATTTTTTTTCCAACTTGTATTTACTTTCTAGTACAGTCTATTACATATTCACATTTTTACTATCATATTTATAATGGCCAAGTTTCCACTTTCAAATTTTCTTTCCTTTTAACATCCTTCACAAATATATTTTAAAGTCTAATCCTCTCAACTATGATTCTAAACTCATTCTTTAATTAAAAATAATTTAATAATTAACACACTCCTAAGTCAATATAGAGCTTCTAGCTCATAATATCACATTTCTAAAGAAAATTCTAGCTCTTTAATAACTATGATAGACTAAAATCCCAAAGCTCTATTTATCAACAGGTTCAAACTAATCTTTTACTTATGTCTTAGAAGTTACTATTCACTTGACCATTTCCATTCAAAGGTTGACTTTTTTTATTCTTAATAGATTTGTGAAGCTTAAATTGACCAATATACCACATTCTGCATTTTATTTTTGTTGGCATTGGTTGCTAAACTCAATTCCTAGTCTCCTTGGTTTTATTTCAAATTTCCAGAATTTGAGGTCCATGTTTACTGTTCCATTGGACCTTGCTACAGTGAACTTTTGACAAAACTTTATTTATGAAAGTTGTTCCTTTATGTGTCTAGTTTAATTTCCTTTTTGAATCACTCCATTTGGAGTTTTGTAGCTCAAGTTATGGCCATTTTACCATAACTGGCCGGATTGACCTGTATCTAGAATTTCTGGGCAATTTGGTTTTGCCAGTTTTGGTGTCCTAACTTGGACTAGCAATTTAAATTGGTTAGGTTCAGAATTTGAGTTTGTGTTCTTCATGAAAGTTGTCCTAAATTGTCTAAGCTTTTCATTGATATAAATTTCAGGTAAATTGGACATTTCTACAGTGAGTTATGATCAAATGAATGAACACTATTTATTTGGTCATTTTGCCCAAGCAGAATTGGTACTACTTGGATTTGGTCAATTTTTAGGGCATCCTATGTTTGGTTTCTGGATAGGGTTCCTTCATCAAAGTTGTGCCATTATGTGTCTAATTTTATGTCCAATTGGCCTTGTACCAATTGAACCTACACAACCCAATTTATAGCTGCCCAAACATGCTGGACTCACATCCAGACCTGCAGGGCACATTAGACAGTATGCCTACCCTCCATTCCCTTGGCATCATTCACTCAATTTCCTAATCAAACATGACCAAATGGTCACTAATTGACCATTATAACTTATTTTCATTAATACATGAGCAAAACCCTAAGTTTGCTCTAAACCCTAGCTTCTACACTCAACTACCATGCAACCCATACTCCATCAACCTATCCATCACATATATACATATCTCAAACCATTTCTATGCAAGTTTAATATCAATTAAACTAAACTCATCATACCCTCATACATCAAAGCTGCTGAAAATATAAGTTCCCATATACTTGTTATTTTCTTCAATTTCATGTCATACTAACTTGATTTAGCATGCTTATAACACTTAAAGGAAAGAAGTAGGATGATTATAGCACTAACCCTTTTTGAGTAGAATTTTCCCAAACTTAAACTTCACTTTCTCTTCAATTCTTGGCAGCCAAACACTTCTACAAGGTGGTGGGTGTAGTTTTTAGTGAAGGGACATAAGGGTTTTGGGGTAAGAATAGAGAGAAATTCAAGCTAGAAGGAAAGAAGAAATGGAGGAGTTTCATGGCCATGGTGGTGCGGCTGGTTTGATGGGAGAAGATGGCAGATGTCTTCTTAGCTATTTTCTTCATTTTATCATCTTTTAAGTGGTGTTTAATAACTTGTTGAAATTTGATTGGTTAGGAACATTTTAATTGCATCATGCTTACTCAAACATGATGTAATTATTATGTTTTCTTTCATTTTTCTTTTTCTTTTCTTTTCTACTCAATTTCAATTTAATTTGTAGCAATATTTATTCATATTTTATGTCATAATAATTATTTACTTAACTGGACAAGTCGGCCAAAAATCATCTCTGAAGACGAAAATGATCAAAATGCCCTCCGTTTGGCTTATTGAGCCAAAATCGTCTGTACCGTTCTAAAAATTTTTCTAAGTATTTTCTTGGCATTCTAATGCCATAGAAACCTCAATGACTCTTCTCTGGAGTTCCAAAAATTATTTTATAAATTTTCTCTCGGGTTTAGGGCTCCTAGTTGCAAAAACCACAACTTCCCACTGGGTTACCCATCGCTAGGGCACCGGCTCATTTAACTTGGTTGTATTTTATTTCTAAAATTTTTTCTAAATTTTTCTTACCATTATTTGAGTTATTTATGACTCCTCACTCTAGTTTAAATATTTTTCTAGACGTTCTAGCTATCCAAACCGACACCGGTCACCAGAACAGTAAAATGTACGAAATTGCTACAGTGAGCGTGTTATAGTATGTCTCATTACATTCTTCATGCTAGATCTTGTTATTCTCTACCAAACAGACTACTAATGTGTAAGGAAGGCAGCAACAACAACACAGCTGGACGCCAGGCTCCCAGAAAAAAACAAGGGAGAGGGGAGAGTAGCCTTGACTCAGGGGAGAAAGAAGAAAGGAAATATAAGAGAGAGAAGGAAGAAACTTGAGGCATGTTTGGTTCGATTCTTTAATTTTCACTGTTGAACCCTCTAAAACTTATTATCTTTTTACTATTATTATCCTTTTCACTTTAAAAATAAAATAAAACTCAAAAATTCAAAAAAAATTCTCTTAAAAACATAGAAATCACTTAAAAATATGTCATTATGTTAAATAATTTAAAATAAATTGTTGAAATAAAATGAAATAAAAATTCAAACTCCATATTTATATTTCAAAAAAATTCTAATAAATTTCTAAAATTTTAATACCTCAAAATACATTAAAAAAATCAAAATTTGAGACATTACAAAGATATTTTGATTATTTGGTCTCACTATATGTAATTAATTTTTTATTTGAATATTATAAAAAAAGAAAAAAAATACAAGAATAAATTCAGTCAAAATTATAACAAATCAATGGAAAATAGTAGATATACTTTGTTAATCAATGGAAAATTGTAGATATACTTTCTTAGTTGTATGATTATAATAATTAAAGGGAGTTTCTATTAATAAATATTAATGAATAAATTGTTAAAATATAATTTAATGTTAAAATAAAAAAATAAAAACAAAATAAACTAATCATAAAAGACATTTTAATTTATTCATTCATTTTTTTATTACACTATATTGACTTTGGATCCTAATTAGTTTTTTGCTTGGATAGATTTTTATTCAGACATTTTTAGTTAGCGGTAAATTTTTTTAATTGAATTTATTTATATTTTTTAATTGACTTCTTAAATTAATAATTAACATGAAATTGAACGAATTTTTATATTAAGATTATAACTAAAATGTTTAATGATTATTTAATAAAATTAATTATTAATTGACTAATTTCCTATTTTCCGAAGAGGAGTGATCACATGCTTGAGGGAAAATGAATAAATTAAAAAAAAAAAAAGTGATTAACATATTTGCCAGAGTTAAAATATTAAATTACTATTTTGCTTTATTTTAATAAAATTAACTATTTAATCCCTGTATTTTGAAAAATGCGCTACTTAGTCTCTATATTTTGCTTCCGCTAAATTATTTAGTCACTTCATCAAATTTTCTGTTAGTTAATACTAGTTAAACTATTATTTAATCCTTCTATTTTAGTAAAATTAATTAATTAGTTACTGTATTTTGAAAAACACTAGTATTAATTATCTATATCTTAATAAAACTAATTTGTCCCTATATTTTGAAAAACATATTCCTTCATGAAAAATAGAATTTTGTTGTGTGGAAAATAAATCTAAATTTATATATATATTTGAAATTGTTCAAGTATAATTTCATTCAATTCCCTGCATCATTTTTGTGTCTTATTTATTGGGAATCGGTTTTCTTGGATTATCGCTTTGATTATTTAAAGATCTAGATGAAATAATATTTGATCAAATATTGTTTCTTAATAGAGAAAACACAAAAAAAAATCCAAAAAATTAAATGAAAATATACTTGAACAATTTAAAAATCATATATAAATTCATATCTCCGCGCACAAAAAAAAAATCTATTTTTATCTAGTAATATGTTTTTCAAAATATAAGAACCAAGTAATTAGTTTTACTAAAATAAATGACTTAAATAATAGTATTTTTTAAAATATAAGGACCAATTAATTAGTTTAACCAAAATAAAGAGACTAAATTGTAGTTTGACTTGACTAAAATTGTTAATTAATGGAAAATTTGACAGAGGACTAAACAATTTAATGGATTAAAAATAGAAGGACTAAGTAGTTAGTTTCGTTAAAATGCAGGGACTAAATAATAATTTTCCCAAATACAATTGCAAGTAAACAAATAATGATGATTTAGCCTCAATTTTATCCAAATTTACTAATAAATCAATGTATTATTGGCTACTTTAATAAAAATTTCATTTATATAAAAAAAAGTTGACATTATCACTATCATAGAAATATAATTTTAAAAGACCCAGTCTATGTGAGATTCATCTTCCTTTTACTTCTGCGTGTGATATTAAACAAAACTGTGTTCTTCTTTTCCTCATTATTGTCAAATGACAACAATACTCTATAGGATACTACTGGTAATGTTTGTCTTTACATATAATTTCCATTTGTTTTTTATTGGCTTTGTGGGTAATAGCTATGTCTAAAGATTTAACATAAATGGTCATAGTCTTCTTGCTGTTCCAAAGAAATTTCCTTGCAAGGTCCTGCAATATGTTAGGAAGGTAGACTTTGCAGAAAAAGAAAAGAAATAGGATAGACTAGAAAAACAAGAAAAAGAAAAAAGAGTAGACTAGACTTTATTTTTGGCATAAAATTTCCATGTGGGTCTATGACTTTTGATTAATAGTGTTGCATTCAGAATAATTTTCTTGAAAGCTTCTGTATTGATGATGTGAAGTTTCCCCATTTTCTTTTCAATTTGGGTTACTCGGTTTTGACTTTGACCCTTACTTGTTTTTTCAAGATTATTATGTACAATCTCAGGAAAACATTCCTTTTTACTGCGTGATCTGCACTGGGATTCAGCATTTCAGTTTGTTTGCAATTGACTTCTTTGAGTTAAGTGTACAAAATCTATTTCTTTTCTCTGTTTTGGATTGATTTGTATGCTCTTAGAATCCTTTTATTATAGGGTTTTGTATTATTTCTATTTGATTAGTTTCTGTTCTGCATCTGCTGAATTGATGTGCTGTTTGGGTTCTAATATTGTATTATGTGAATTTTTAATTACCCTATTTGGAAATAATCTGGGATTAGAAATACTGGGCATCACTTGTTTTGTTATGAAAAGTGTAGTCTTTTAATAATTTCTTTGAAACAAACTATGTTTTCTTGTAATTGATGATCTGGCTTCACTGCAGTTAGAGGGCAGAAGTTAGGCTTCATTAAAGATAGTTCATCCAGTTTGTGAAGCATCTGAAAGTTGGGGATCTGATTATGGGAAGCAAACAGTCAAGGCATCAGGATCACTACCAGCATGATTCGTACAATTATGGGGCTCCATCACTCCCAAGCTATCCACCGTACTCGTCTCATTCTTCAAGGTATATTGATCATGATGGAAGAAGCAAGCTGCAGTCAAGGTATTCAAGAATTGGTGATGATTACTACTCCCTAGAACAGGTATTTTCCTGTTACGTTTTGCAGCTTATGTGATTGTGCAGTATCTTCCAGGAACAAAGACTGGAAATGCCATTAAAACCTTATTAGATTGCAGTGTAATTTATAAATGGCTTTGTAAATAAGCTTCTTTGTCGTAATTGCTAGTGAACATATCTAGTCATCGCTTGCAATCCCCTGTAAAAATGGGGAAAGAAATTAATAAACACCCTTTGCATAGGTGACACAAGCTCTTGCACAAGCTGGTTTGGAATCTTCCAATCTTATTGTGGGCATTGATTTCACAAAAAGCAATGAGTGGACTGGCGCACGGTCTTTCCATAGGAAGAGTCTGCATCACCTTGGGGATTTCCCGAATCCTTATGAACAAGCAATATCAATAATTGGAAGAACACTTTCTCATTTTGATGAGGATAACCTTATTCCTTGTTATGGTTTTGGTGATGGTGAGTCAATCTATATCCTTTATTAGGCAATAGAAAATATTACATCAGATGTTGAAGTTTGTCTAGTTGACGCTTTTAAAGGGCCTGATCTCTTCCTTTTTATTTTGCAGCCAGCACTCATGACCAAGAAGTTTTTAGTTTCCACCCAGAAGATAGGCCATGTAATGGATTTGAGGAAGTATTGAGTCGTTATAGAGAAATAGTTCCAAATGTTCGTTTAGCTGGTTAGTTTAGATTATTTTATTGTTATCTGTATTTTATGCATTTTTCACTAGATCCCTTACAATTGAAATTTGCTTATACTAAATTCTTACAGGACCAACATCTTTTGCTCCAATCATTGAAACTGCAATTGGAATTGTGGACAATAGTGGTGGTCAGTATCATGTTCTCATGATCATTGCTGATGGGCAGGTTAGCTTCTTTATCTGTATGCTGTAAGTTTATTGCCTTAAAGTAATGCAGAAATGACTAAGCCCATTACTATGTTTATTGAAATCTGCAGTAGAGTTTATGCAGTTGGATTCAATGTGTTTCCTTGTCTTGTTTGTGTCTTTTCTAATTATTTCTCTCCCTGAATTCATAATCTTGAATATAAACATGATTTCTCAAGGTTACAAGAAGTGTAGATACAGGTCACGGACAGTTGAGTCATCAGCAGCATAGCACCATTAATGCTATTGTAAAAGCAAGGTTATAATACAACTAAAAGATGTTCTTTTTCTGTAGATGGCAATTGACATTTACTGGATTCAGGTTTCTGAAGAACTATTTATGCTTTTGTAGTGAGTATCCGTTGTCAATAGTACTGGTCGGAGTAGGTGATGGGCCATGGGACATGATGCAGAAATTTGACGACAACATTCCTTCTCGAGCTTTTGATAATTTCCAGGTCAAGATATATCAGTTCGGGGACTCATGAAACCAACATTCTAGTCGAATTTATTATTAATGCGTTGATTGTGCAATGCAGTTTGTGAATTTCACAGAAATTATGTCAAAAAACATCTCAATGTCTAAGAAGGAGACAGAGTTTGCTCTAGCTGCACTAATGGAAATACCATCACAATACAAAGCTACAATAGGTCTCCATCTCCTAGGGTACTGTCACTAGCACTCACTTAAACATGTGGCTTGATCGAAATATATTCGTCCATATCATGTATATTATCTTGTCACACCTGATTACCACATGCCATTTTCTTATAACTTGCAGCTGCCAAAGAGGAACTCCAAAGAGGTATCCTCTTCCTCCTCCACTTGGAATCAGTTTGGTGAGTGCCTATCCAAAGCATAGAGGGCCAAGCAGCAATGAACAGACAATGGAACTTGATTATGATTTTTCTGGCCTCGCCGTGGATCATTCTTCACAGAGTTGGGTAAGTCTCCAATTGTTATACTTGAGTTTTTGGATTCTGTTTCTTCATGGTTTCACTGTGCTTTGCAGAGTTGTCCCGTGTGTTTATGGAATAAGAAAGATCTTGCATTTGGATGTGGACATCAGGTAACCTGAAATCAAGATAAAATAAAACTTGCCATCTCTTTTCCTATTTAGTCTCTTGAATATTTTGATTCTTTTGCAGACATGTTATGATTGTGGAAGGGTCTTGAACTTGTGCCCCATTTGCCAAACCTACGTAATCACTAGGATAAGACTGTACGATCAGATTAAGCAGCCTGTTCAGAACTTGCCAGGATAAACGTAGTTGAAAGTTCAGAAACCTGACAGGATAAAGCATTGGTGGATTGGCCAATCTGCATATCTAAAACCATCTTTAAGTAGATGTCAAAGAACCGAATAGTTTTGTTTGATTATGCTTATTCCTCAGGAATCGAGAGCGATTGTATTAGTGATATAAGACGTATACCCTCGACCTACTAGCTTAATATTTTAGGTTCAATAGCTTGTGAACTTGAAAGTCTTTCTTAAGCAATCTAGATCGCCATGATAAACCATTTCATACTTCTGACTATATCATTCAGGAGTATTTGCCACTTCAGATGTTCATGCAATAGTTAAAATTCTCTCTTTCACTACCTAATTACCCTTTAAAACCTTTTTCGTTTGAATGTTTTGAAAGATTTCAGCAAGTGTTTCTTGAAACTTTCAGTTGGATTCTGGCGTCTACCATAAAGAAGAGGAGAGTTCAACAGATGTAAGCCAAGTTTCCAGTCAAAACAAAAATGCTAAAATGAAATCTGGAAAAAAATATACTGCATGCTTTAATTTAATATTTTAAGCTAGAACCGGCCGAAATCCGACCGTGGCCAAGCCTACTTTTAATTGCAATCCTGCGGCTAGTAGGAGGCCAGCTATTCAATACGTGTAAGTTTATACTATTGCCTAAATGATGCTATCACATACACAATAACCTTCTATCATTTTGAACAAACATCCAAATTACTAAGTATTCTCTCACCTATGAATCTTTTAACACTAATAGTTTCTAAAGAGGGGACCCGGAAAAATCCACTTATGGGAACTTCTTTTCACATTAGAAAGACCCACATCCCCCAGAGCATCAAGATCCAAATGATAATCCACCAAGGACATGGTCCAAAACCTGAACTTGTATCAGTGACACCAACAAGAAACCTGCAATCACCAACTGATGGATCCAGGAATGTAACCATGCCAAGACCATCGAAATCACAGCTTTGTGCATTCTGATCCTGAAGCTGATAGTAACTGTTGAAAGCATAAGAGATATTTCCTTTTGCTCCAATTGCATTGCATGATCCCCCATAACTAAGTGTTGTGCAATCTGCAACACTACAAGCAATTCTCATGTGGTTTGTCACCCTGGACAGATCTCTGGTTGGGTCTGCCACACACCACCTAGATGGGAGATACTGAACATTCTTAGCATTCTTCAATAACTTGTTGCCCAAACCAAGGTTCAGTGGATATTTAGCCTGACCATCAAAGGAGAAAATCCCCCAGTGCCTTTCAAAATTTCCTGGAAGTGTGCTCTTTGCCCCTTCATCTAGTAGGCTGAAAAGATAAATATCCATGGGAGGAGCACCTGGTCTAAGAGGGGTTCCTTTGTTACTTAAAACTTGATTTATGAGTCCCTGGTTGAAAGCTCTTGCGGCAGTGAGGTTTGCACTGATGGCTCCATCAGTTGGCCAACCCACCTCCCCAATAACTATAGGCATCTGACCATATCCAAGTTTGTTGAGGGCAGCAACTAAAGTATCAAAATTCCCATCAAATGCATTGTAGTAGACATTAGGCCCATCTGTAACAGGATGGGTACTCCCTTCAAAGAATGCATAATCTTGGGGAAAATCTGTGCTCCCATAGAGACTAAGAAATGGGTAAATATTGACAACAAAAGGGGAACCATTTGAGTTGAGGAAGGAAACAAGTTGAGTTATAATTTCTGTTAACTCAGGTCGAAATGCCCCTTGAGAAGGTAGGGAGGATTCATAGGCATCTGCATTGCAAGGGACCACTAGCTTTACATAACCAGCGAGATTTGCTTTAGCCAAAGACTGCTGTAAATTGAGCAGGGCAGGCATTACATAGGATTGAAATTGAGCAGAATAACTAGATAGGAATGGTTCATTTCCTACAGCTACATACCTGCCAATGCATGGTAAGAGAAAATATAGTGAGAAATCTGGAACTCCTGATATGCACAGAACGTTACAGCGCATCTCAAATTTTATAGATGCAGAAGTCAGTCTTAACATATTTAAATTTCAGAACTTGAAACAAACTTTCCATAATTGACGGGCTTTCAAAAGCGAGTTGTAAATTCTTATCAAGGCATTCAGACCTATAAGGCCTCTTAACCACATGATTTGAGAACAAGACTCCAGAATCATATCAGCAAATGTGAACCTAGTGTGACGTATATCCACCTAACCTCCATAGGCTTTGATGTAGAATCATTACCCAGTTACTCCTTCATACAGCTTCTGGTTCTGGGAACAGATCAGTCTAAAAGAATAGAAATAGAATTTTGCACAGTTGAAAAACCTCCACTATGCCACCCACACCCACCCACCCCCTGGCGCACATTTACAAATAGACACAGGAACATGAAAAATCTCTCCGCCTGCACATGCACACATAGACACAGAAACACGAACAATGGACCATGTTATTTCTCATGCTTAAACAGAAACTATTTTTAGTTGGGGGATACATTTGAAGATGCCCACAACTATTTTTACATGGATGCACACACAAACACAAGCAGTGATACATTTCCTCTCTCTCTCTCTCTCTCTCTCTCTCTCTCTCTCTCTCACACACACACACACACACACACACATTAAAAGGAAAGCAATTATAGACTTCATAGTTCTCTTCGTTATTAGGTTCTTAGACATTTTCTTAATGAAATAGCTTATTAAGGACACGCAGACGCCATATACCATTAGATGAGCAATGCTGTCTAGATCCTAGGATGGGGAGCTGTACTATCTGGCATAGGAAGTCCGCATAGCAGTCCACAGCTTTCATTAACAAGACAATTAATTGCTGGGGAAGTAGGACAACCCTCAGCTGCATAGGACTACTAGAAATTCAAACTGAGGAAAAATTATAAAAAAGAAAGTTCATTGAACCAAAACGCTAAAATTCAACTCTCTGTGCACATGAATAGCTATTTTATTTTACTTCAGACTAAGATTAACTAAGCAAAAGGTTAAGTGCTTTATGTTATCTATACACTTTACGGTAATTGTAACCAAAATGATCAAATCAAAATGGAAATCTTTGAAGAGCTACTTATACATATTAGCAGCAGCTAGATCCTATGATAATACTCCAGAAAAGATTTTCATCTAGAGGGAAATAGTTTCTGCTTGTTCTAACATATTCTACATAGTGCTGCTCTCTTAGATTCATCATTCATCTTTAAGTTGTACAGCATTGCTCCAAAATTTTTACAATATATTTCCCGAAATTGCTAATTATTTAGGTGTAAATTAGAGATTCAGGAGTTGAATTCTCACATATGATTCTCATACAATGACAGTATTGATTAAGAGTATATGATACTCATATAATGACAGTGTTGATTAAGAGTATCAAAATTCCCTATTGCCCCTTTGGGTAACTGCGATTCCTCTATATTCACAGGCACAAAACTCGTCAGAATCAAACAAACTTATTCCTTTACTCAAAACAAAAACAAAAACAAAAACAAAAGATAAAAAAATATATATGCACTTGCATTTCCTAAGCCTTTCAAGCAATCAAACAAGAAGAGAAAACAGTAATAAATAAATAAATAACGAACAGATAAGGAGCAAAATAAAGGAGAGAGAGAGAGAGGAACCTGATATCAACACCACCTTTAACCACATATCTGGAAACATTCTGGCGCACCCACAAATCAGAAACAGTAGTTGAGGAGCTAATTGCAGCCAACATTTCATTTGGGATCCCAACCATGACTTGAATACCACTCCCTATTAAAGCTGTAAGCACATCTGGGTCTGCATCAAACAGCTTCACCTTCTCTATCTTGTTGTCTTTCAACAGATCCACAACTGTGGAAGGCTTCAGCTTTCGGAAAGATACTGTACCCCAGTTCACTCCTACCGCTGATTCCGCCACCAGGAAGGAGCCCAATACAAGTACTACCAGAAAAAGAAAAGCTGCTCTGAAGCCTGACATTTTTATGCAAATAGCGGAAAAGCCCATCTTGGTTCCCTTAAAGATCCATCAACTTGATCACCCACTTACATCCATCCCACTACTCGGTGGGCTAATGTTTGGCGGTGGATACGGCGGTGTTGTGGTAGCGAGTAAGAGGGTGACAAGTGACAACTGCTAGATTCGTGAAAGGGAAGCGTGGTAACCACTGAAAGGGTAAAGTAGTATTTTAATCTTTTAGATTGATATGTAATGTCTGAAATACCCTCCACGTGAACGAAGTGACATCATTTTTTGAATTTTGATGGACAGACTCGTCCTTTTCACCGCTCATAGCAGACACCGTCTAACTTATCAAGCGTCGAGGAGTTTAAAATCAATTGATAGTTTTCCAATTAAAAATTAATTTTCTCGTTTAAATTAAACTGCTTTTTTCAATTTAGTAGAAGAGTAATTTTATAAAAAAATTTTAATCATTTAAAATTAAAAAAATAAGTTATTATTTAAAAAATTTTATTCTATTTAAATTATCTCAAAATATTTTAATTATATGTGTTTATATTTTTTTTATTTTATAAAAATATTATACTTTATTTATGTTATTATTTTTATTATTAAACTGTAAAATTTTATAAAAAAAATATTTAATAATCTTAATTTTCCAAATAATAGTAATGAAATAAATCAGCAAAATAAGCCATCTATGATATAAATAGCTTGGAAAGCCAATAATCTATTGCCAGAAAACTTTTATTTTAAAAAATTTCAATTTTCTTATAAACAATTTATTTAATTTAATAACAATACCTAATTATGTTTCAAAATGACATTTTACCTAAAAATATTATTTTTTTTAGTGCCTACTTCAGTCATCTCTTACCCAAAAGGTTGTTACATGAAAAGATAAATTATTAATGTGAATTAAATTTTTAAGATTCATTGCGTATTTTTTTAAGTTGATTTTATACTCAACTTTTTTATAATTCGTGATTATTTTTTTAATAATATCTTTATTAAAGATTATTTTCTTGTAAAATGTTGTTTTTTTATAACTGCATTTAGCATTTGTTGGTGATTTAATTTAATATTAAAATTATTTTTAAAATATAAAATTATAAATTTATATTTTAATTAAAATTAATTAGATTAAAAAATAGTTGATTGTGATTTGAGACCACGTGGTATGATAAGCATAAATTAGCCAAAATGGGAATTTATATGGAGTGATGTAATTGACGGCTACTCCAGTTTGTGAAAAACCCACCTTACACATGGGACTTGTAGATTGTAACAATTGTCAAATATACTCTCGCCGTATTCTCCCTTCACATGCAACTTCAAATTCGGCCCTAATTTTGGCATGTATATTTTCAGGAACTTACTGTATGCTATAAATAAATTTAGTATTCAGATTAACTTTTTACACAGTAATTTGCTTCGATATTTTAATATTTTCCGAGAATTTTATGAGGTAAATAACTCAACTAAATGAGGCTTAAATTATAAAAAATAATAATACTCATAAAATAAATTAATAAATTATATTATATTTAATTAGAAAAGTGTAACTTATCAAATTTGCCCTAAATTACTTTTTTTATACAAGAAAAGCAGAATATCTAAACTAAATAAGACTATTTTTCTCACTTTTAAGAAAGTTGCACTCTCTTCGTTAAATTTTTCCTATGATTTTAAATCTATAAAATGATGAAAAATATCAAGATGTTGGTTTGCACAACCTTTCGATGCAATCAAAATGGGGAACTGAAGGATGAAAGCAGAGAATGAATGCATAATTGACAACTCTCATGTATATAGGTAGCATAAGATAGACTCTTAATTAAAATAGGAGTTTGAGTTGAGATAGAACTTAATTTCCTTATATATATCTTTGGTTGTTAGTTCTTATTGAACTAGGAATTCTCTTGATGTATCAATCGAGTATCTCAAAATTTTACATGAATGAGAGAGATAGTCTCCCAAATCTTGTTTTAGCACCTGGGCGACTAACTTTCACCTGGTTGGGCACCTAAATGGAATGCCAACTCTACTTAAATGGGTCAAAGTGAGGAGTAGCATCACTCCTTAACTGACTCTAATTAGATCAGGTCTAAATTTTGGACGGTCTAATTTTTTTTTTTTAAATTAAGGCACAAAGTTCTTTTGAGAAGTAAAATTAAAGCATTAATTTGAAATTGTAACTCAAAAGATTATTAAACATTTCAATTATTCAAAATAAAACTTTAACATTTATTAAATTATATTACATAAATTTTAATAGTATTTTAAATTCAATATAAAAGTATTCAAGTAATATAATATATAAAAAATTATTATAAATGTATAATTTTTTTTAACATTTATGAAATATTAAATGTGTAAAAAATAAATATATTGAAATAAAAAACAAATGACTACGAAGCTAATTTAATTGGTTTTGAAATGAGATTTTAAGTTTAATTTTCTACACTGACACTAAAAAAAATAATTCTATTGACTAATTAAATTAGTCGGATTAAACAGGTCCGACCAGTTCAATCATTGAGTCGACTAGATCATACTAAATTATTTTTTTATATGGTTCAATTATAAATTTAGATAAATTTAAAAGCCAATTTATCGATTTAATTCGAATTTAATAACTATGCAATTCACCAATTTAATATAATAGGTTAGAGTTGAAAAAATTGGAGTTTTTAAAGGTTGTCAAACTTCCATATATTAAAAAAAAAAAAAAACCTATAAGTTGCAGCTGGCAGATGTCTTTACAAAGCCCTTAACAACTTGTGTGTTTCAATCTCTTATTTGCAAGCTGGGTCTTGCGACACCTCATCAGCCATCAGCATGAGGAGGGGGGAGGGGGCCCTAAAATTCAGCAATTAATTTATAAATTAACTAGCTAAAATTAGTTAGCTAAAAACATCGTCTTCTAATATAGTTGGAATGTAGCCATAGCTCCTGCCATATTTCTTTCCTTCTTCAGTATATTTGTATATAAGCAAGACAATTATTTTTCTTTCAATCAAGGAGAATACTTCTCAGATATCTTTCCAATTGATAAGTGTTTCAAAAACAGCTGCCAGATTCTGCAGAAGGATAAGTCTGTTCTTCTCGGACATTGAAGAGTGCAACTTCGTTACTTTAATGATCCTTCAACTTTTGACAATTACAGGTTGCAAATCCAAACATGATAGCGCTTTATTTTTAGAGTCCACACAAGTGGGAGAAGATTCTCTGGAGTCACCATCTGTGTCAAAGCAATTAGGGATTAGCTACCCTTTCTTCTTTATATTTTCTCTCTTCATAAAAGAGTGTCAAAGAGCAATATCATTGAGCCAAAGACCTTTATGGAGTATGGTCATTCCTTTAAATCAAAGAAATCTTTCTTTTTCTTTTAAGCATCTCTTATTTTTTCATGGGATGACTGCCGATTAAGCATCTTCGCATAGAAAAACAGAAGCTTTTTCTCTATTCTTTTCAACATATATATAAATATTATCTTCTTGCTGCTTTTTTACTCCACAGTACACTTGATAGCTGGAAATCGTTGTGGATTCTGGGACCATGCTTGTCATGATCTGCTTTATGATTATTCTTTTCTAAGCCGCAAGGTCATAATGGTAATAATACCTGCAATGCATTTGTCACATAAAAAATTGCCACTTTAAATGATCCTGAATAGGATTGTTAGAAGAAAGAATACAAGTAATGAAGGAAAGGATTGTGTATTTGTCTGTGTCCCATTTACAGAGATATTACATCTATTTATACATGAGAATATGAACTAATTTGGACAAGAATAATAATTGCACAAGTAATGAAGGAAAGGATTGTGTATTTGTCTGTGTCCCATTTACAGAGATATTACATCTATTTATACATGAGAATATGAACTAATTTGGACAAGAATAATAATTGCTATAATTATGCTACACAAATCTCCTATAATCATGCTAATTGCTGTAATTATGTTATACAAATCTCCTATAATTATGCTGATTGCTGTAATTATGCTAACACCCCCCCTCAAACTCAAGGTGGTAGCACAGGTGCCAACTTGAGTTTGCTTAAGAGATCCTGAAAGCGAGCGGGAGGATGCGTTTTGGTGAATATATCGGTTTGACAGAGGAGATAGGAATCAAACATATGGTGCCATGAGCAACATGATGACGCATAAAATGACAATCAATTTCGATGTGTTTGGTACGCTCATGAAATACATCATTATGAGAAATCAGATGGCACTTCTATTATCGCAATGAAGTATTGTGGCGTAAGAATGAGTGACACCCAAATCGATTAATAACCACCGTAACCAAAGTAATTCGGATGTAGCATCGGAAGAGCACGATATTGATTACGTATAGAACGTGCAACAACGATTTGCTTTTGCTACGCCAAGAGATAAGAGAATTACCCAAGAAGAAACAATAACCAGTAGAGCGACGATGCAGCCGATCACCCAATCAAAGATCGAGTAGCGGATAATACTAGGGAGGAGGTAGCGGAAAAGTGCAAACCATGAAAAAGAGTGCCTTTGATATAACGAAGGATTAAATGCTGAGAGAAATGAGTTGAGCGGAGCGGACATAAAGCGGTGACGGATGAACGACATATGAAATATCGGTCGAGTAGCGTGAGATAAACAAGACTCCCGACAAGATGCAGATATAAAGTAGGATCATCAAGAGGAGTGCCATCAAGAGGTGTAAGTTTGCAATTGAGCTCCAATGGGGTTGATCTTTGTTTTGCTATCGATGATGCACCCGAGAAAGTAAGTCGGATGCATACTTGGCTTGAGATAGATAATAGCCATCAGAATTTTGAGAAGCTTCAAGACCCAAAAAATAGCTAAGAGAACACAGGTCTTTCATTTCAAAATGTTGATTGAGATAATGTTGTAACTCTAAAATACAAGATGAATCATCTCATGTTATTATCATATCATCAACATAAAGCGTGAGAAGAACAATACCACCGCTGTCGATTCGAGTGAATAATGCAGAATCATGTGGACTAGAGAAAACCAAGTTGAGCAAGAGTAGAACTAAATTTGGCAAACCAGGCCACAGGAGCTTGTTTTAATCCATATAAGGCTCGTGAAGTTTGCAAACCTTATGAGGAGAATGATAACCGGGAGGAGGATGCATATAAACCTCTTACATTAAATCACCATGAAGAAAAGCATTTTTAACATCCATCCGGAAAAGTTTCCATTCTGACTGCAGACAATAGCTAAGAGGCTGCGAATAGATGTTAATCAGACCTTTGGAGCAAAAGTTTCCTCATAGTCGATACCATACTCTTGAGTGTACCCTTTGGCTACTAAGCGAGCTTTGTAGCGTTCAATAGTTCCATCGAGCGGGTCTTGATTTTGTAAATCCATTTGCAACCAATAGGAGTCTTGTTTGGTGGAAGATCAACTAAATCCCAAGTATGAGTTTTCTCTAAAGCACGAAGTTAAATCGTCATAGCTTGCGCCAAAGAGGGTCGACTTGCCTCACGATAAGAATGAGGCTCATGAAGGGTTACAATAGTAGAGTAACAATGAAAATCAGAAAGATAATGAGGAGTTTCTCATACACGGGTAGAACGACGAAGAGTAGTGCTAGGAGGAGATGCGGCGCAGTCTTTGGATCAACAAGCTGTCTTGATTCAACGAGGCGGTGTAGTTGGGCTAATATTGAGCACATCACAATCACTGGATCGGGACTTGGAAACGACTCTTTGGAGGAGTCGGTGAAAAATAGAGAGTCGATTGTGAGTGATGAAATTTGGAAAGAGAAGAGAACATAGTATTTTCCCAAAGGTAACATGACGAGAGATCGTAACTTATTAGAAACAGGATCCCAACAACGATACCCTTTGTGTTCAATGCCATAACCAAGAAAACAACATAGACGAGCACGGGGTTCTAATTTGGTATGTTCATGAGGTTGTAAAGAACAAAAGAAACACATCCAAAAGGTTTAAGGATGGAATAGTCGGAGGTTGTCCAAACAACTTTTCAAAAGGAGATAAATTATGAAGAACCAAGGTAGGAAGGCGATTAATAACATAAACAGCATGAAAAGCTGCTTCTCCCCAAAATTTTTCTGGACATGAGGCAGAAAGAAGAAGAGTACGTACAGAATCAAGAATATGGCGATGCTTGCGTTCGGCTCGCCCATTCTGTTGAGAGGTGTGAGGACAAGAACGTTGAACAACGGTGCCTTGTTGACTAAGAAATTGAAGTAAAGAAGAATCCGATATTCCATGGCATTGTATCTGTTGGAGAATTTTATTGTCACAAGTGTATTTAGTTTTTATCATTTTTGCAAATGTGATGTAAATTTGTGATAACTCAGATCGATGTTTCAAAAAATATATCCAAGTAAACCGAGAATAATCATCAATAAATATTACAAAATAACGAAAACCATTTATTGAAGAAATAGGAGAAGGACCCCAAATGTCAGAATGAATTAAACCAAAAGGAGTTCTGAAGTCGTATTATGATGAGAAAAAGATAATGCAGGTTGTTTTGCAAGTGACAATTTAAACAATTAAATGACTCAAACTTAGTAGATCCTAATAATCCACGAGAAATTAAAGGTTGAATTTCTTGGTAGAAGCATGACCAAGACGAAGATGCCATTGGTGAATGGAGGAATTAGGGATTGTAGGCTGCAGACACAAATCTCTGAGGAAGATGTAAAGATGTAAGCTCAAATAATCGACCCACTCTGCGACCCTCCCAAGAATCTGTCCGTTTGTGGATCTGTGCACTGACACCATGGTGAGAAAAATAACATTTAGTCCTTTTTCACACAACCGACCAATGAAATAAGATTGAGTGCCAAATTAGGGATATAATAGGTGTCGGGAGATGAAGATTTGAGGTAGACACATGACCAGTATGTGTGATGTTCATTTTAGTACCATTTGCGGTATGGATTGGTGGTAAGGAAGATACGAGTTTTGAGAAGACAAGAATTTAAGATTAGTGGTCATATGATTACAACATGCGAGTCAAAAGCCAATAAGAATTACCGGAGTGGCGGACATGGCGGCAGGAGAATTAGAAGAGATAACACGCTTGAATAGTGCCTCAAGATCACTCATGGTGATGGCGGTAGAGCCCTCGATGAGCGACAGCGGTGAGAGGAAGATCCGAGCTTTGAGACATTCTTGAATTTAGAATGCCCTCCTTTTGATCTTGGAGGCGTGTGGGACAATGTTCAAGAATATGACCGTAACCATGACAATATCGCATTTTATGGTAGGACAATATGCAAAAGCATGACCAATTTGATTACAATTCTTACGAGTTGATTGCGATTGATGTGAGGATCGAGTAGTTGCAAGAGCGACTTCAAATTGAGGAGTTTTATCCAAACCGAGACGAGTCTCTTCAAAAATAATCTCTTGAATAGCGGTTTCCAATGATGGGAGTGGATTTCGATGTAGCGAGGACGCTCGAGCGGCCTCATATTACGATCGAAGAGCCATTAGAACTTGAATGAGATGAAGATGATCTTCACCGATTTTGGCACGAGATATTTGATTCCAAATAGGTTGGACACGGGCAAGAAAATCATTCCGCATTGACACGCTTCTTGTTTCAGATTATGAAGAGTAGTCCACAACCGATAATAGTGGGCAAGTCCGGTGGTGCGATATCGATTAGCCAAAAATCCCGATTTCTTTTGCGAGTCATAATTAGCAACCGGATGTGGATGGACGAGGCAGGTATTGCGAAACGGTGATGATCGATGATTTTTACTATCCCAATCCTCAAGGCGGTCGACCAAATTTTGCATCGGTTTCATCGTTCTCTCTTGTCGGCGTAGTGATATCTCCGGTAACAATACGCCAAAGCTTGCGACCTATCAAAAACTTTTCATTCCTTGAACCCAAAGATTATAGTTGGAACCGATCGGAATGTTGCAATAGGTTTTGAAATATCAGATTTCTCCATTGATAACAAGATGAGGAGAAAAAAAATGGTATAATAATAGGTATGAAAGAATGAACCAGAACAGGTTGTAGAGAGAGCAGAGAGACCCCAAAAAACTAGAAATAAAAGCTTTATGGCTCTGATACCATGTTAGAAGAAAGAATACAAGTAATGAAGGAAAGGATTGTGTATTTGTCTGTGTCCCATTTACAGAGATATTACATCTATTTATACATGAGAATATGAACTAATTTGGACAAGAATAATAATTGCTATAATTATGCTACACAAATCTCCTATAATCATGCTAATTGCTGTAATTATGTTATACAAATCTCCTATAATTATGCTGATTGCTGTAATTATGCTAACAAGGATGAAACCAAAAAAGCAGTGCACCTTGAGCAGGATGAACCCAAAAAACCAAGATCACTACCGTAGGAACAATGATCACTTCACAGGCATCTCATGCCTGTTCTTGATGATTAGTGTGATAAAACTTATTAACTACACTAACCCACATGATTAATGAACTTCCAAACACTAAACTTCAATGAAAGCTGCTCAATTTGAATATCTGTATCCTGTGAATCTTCATTTCCAAACAAAACCAGGCTGATTAGTCACGGATCTCACCCATGCCCATTTATGGTCCTTTAGGTTGACTTCATTCTTAGCTTCTGCAACTTCTTTCAATAGGATATATGCATAGTTGCCATTAATAGGTCCACAAACAAATCCGGTGTAACCTGCCATAATCCCATGAATAGCTGAATGTGCAAGAAGAGCGCAATACAGATTATTTGCAGGGATTGCACGTATCATGCATGTTGGATCGATATGCTTCACTGTGAATACATCATTCGGGTGATCTCTGGACCACCATTTCTTGAGCTCTGACTTCAACCATGCGTCAACATCTAAGAAAATTGGGTTGCCTGATTCATCCCTCTCTTCTTTCTGCGCATCAGTTCTTGGTATCATATCCTGTCCGGCCCCCTCGGCGACAACCAGTACTGCATGGCCATTTTCTTTTAGTCGCTTCCCAAGAAATTCAAACAGCCCTCCTTTTCCTTCCAATAAAATTCAGTTTCAGGAATTAAACAGCAGTCCACATCACGGCTGCTTAATGTTGCATGGAGTGCGATGTGGCCCGTGCTTCTACCCATTAATTAGCTTCACTAGTCCGATACCATTAACTGCACTCTCAGGCTCCACATGAGCTGCATTGATGGCTTGTTGGGCCATCTCCACGGCTGTCTGGAATCCAAATGATCAGTCAATAATGCCTACATCATTGTCAACTGTTTTGGGAATTCCAGCAACTCCAATGTTCAGTTTCCGGCGACGAATTTCGTCAAATATCTTTACTGCCCCACGCATTGTTCCATCCCCGCCGATGATATAGACCTGTTCATATGTATTAGGACAGCCATAAGAAAACACTCCCCAACTAGAATAATTTCATAATCATAAGGTCATGATAAACTAGACTTGTGAAATATCATATCAATGATTGGTCATCAAGAGCGTAGTTTAAATTGAGATTGTGGACATATGTATTGCAGAATTGCAACCATTGCACAAGTAAATTATATTTGCAGCAATGGTAAATATATAAATATATATTTGCAGCCATTATGGTTTCCTTTCTAATGGCAAATTAATCAATTACATTTAACAAATCCAACTTATTCAGATTTATAAGTTAAAATTTTTTTTTCTGAAAATTTTAAAAAAAATTGAATAAATTCGAAAATATTATCTTTGCAATTACAAATTACACGAAATATTTCGATTTTTTTATCATTTTTTTTATATCCCGGTTAACATGTATAAAAGCAGGTAAAGGTTATAGCAGAACAAATGCTTCTGTTCTAAATTTGTTAAAGGCTCTTAAGTCTTAACATATCATAATTCATCACATAATTTGTTGAATTAAAAAAAGCACCAGAAGTAGAGACCAACCTGATTAAACCCACGACTTTGAATGGCATCAACAATCTTATTGAGATCAAAGCCACCCCTAGAAGTCTGCAGAACTGTTCCACCCTTCTTGTGCCAGTTATGGACAAGCTTCGTATTCAGCTCAATCGGTTCTCTTGAATAAAACCCTCTGTACCCAGATACCACCCCATATATCTGACGCACCCCATATAGCTCCCACAATCCAACCACCAGCTCCCTGATCACCGTATTCATCCCAGGGCAAAGTCCTCCGCAGGTAACAATGGCAGCTCGAGTACTGCTGGGATCAAAGAAGATTTGTTTCCTTGGGCCGGCCTGATGGTACGCAAGCTTGGAAGCGGCAGAAGAGAAGGTGCCAGCAGAAAGGTCGATGATAATCTGGCGAAGGATGACGTCTGATTGGGTGAGGTAGAAGCCGTCGGTTGGGTGGTAGAAAGGGTTGTTATCTAATGGGTTGGTGTAAGATTTGAGGTCTGGTAAGTAGTCTGTTAAATGGGGAAGTTTTTGGAGATTAAATGGACGAGATGATAAAGTTTCTTCTGAATTTCGGGTCACAGCAGGATATGTGGCTTCTGGTAAAGAAACCGCCATGTCTGTGGCAGCAGAGTAGCAGTGCGGA